>NC_091282.1:31738618-32060076 GCF_032444005.1 Ranitomeya imitator
ATGTGTGCGCCAAAGGTCGGAGCGACGACTTCTGCAAGTGACAAGCCGGAGCTGACGGGAGTAAAGGGCGAGTAACGAGCCGTCCGAGGGAGCACGCGGCTGGCGCTGCAGAACGGCTGCGCTCTCACCATGTCATAGTGCCCATTATTAGGACATGGAATAATGGAATCTGCTCAGAAATGGAGCTGAAGTGCAATGCCACTTAAGGCCTGCGGACAGGTGTGGCGCTGTTTCCGGGACTTCTGTAGCCAGATTCTCCTGTATCTCCGCACTGTTACTGGCGGCGGGTGCGGAGATGATGTCTATTCCAGCTCATTAGGTGAGACAGGCAGAAGAGCACCACTACACTACATAATATATAACACATGGAAAGTATTCACTGGGGCCAAAAAAAACCGAAATCCAACGTACTGCAGACCTGTAGCAAGACGCGGGGGTCAGGAGATCAGTTATACAGGACGGGGATCAATGAGGACTCCGCCATGCTGGAAGGGGAAATATTCCAGAATGGTCATTAGTATCCCAGGAGACTGTGCAGATCTTTCTCGGTCCTCGACACTTTTCACAGGATTGTACTATTAGCGCCATTTTACTGTATTATTTATTTTAGAATTCCCTACTCTATACCGGAGAATATAGGAGTGCGGTTATTAAGGGGGTGGTGTGGCTGCTTCAAATTTTGAAGCGACGGGACAGGAGACTGGCGGTAAGAATTCATTCTTTGATTTTTCTTTTTCACCATTCTGAGGGGTTTTCATAATTTTCTAACTGTCTTCGTAATTCTGTTAATGATAAAATTCTTGCCTCCTACCATCATCATTAGAGGGCGCTCACGAGACCAATGCATACTGCTCATAATAACAATGTATGCACGGAGTGCCTGGGGAAGAGGAGAAGTATAAAGGGTCTTCCATAATGATCTGATGACTGGGGGCTCTGACTGCTGTGATGGGCACAATCCTCATGGTTGTCAGACAAGTGGTGGTTCATGTGTGGTCTCTCTTCATTACAGCCTACGGAAATAGCCGAGGGCTCTTTATCAGCGGTACCCTCACTTCCAACAAGGTAAAGTCGATATGTCCAGCTGAGACGTCAGATTTGCTGATGTGGCATTTCTCACCTGTCCTGGCTCCCGTGCCAGGTTTTGCGCCCTTCTCCTGCCTTATCTGGTTCGCTCAGTTCTTCTGTGTGTCCAGTTACCTCACTGATGTAAGGTCTTGCTTCCAGGCTTCATAGGCCAGCTCAGGCAGTGAGATTCCACCTAAGAATACAGGTGGTTGAGGTAGGCGACACTACTGACTTCCTTCTGTATCAAGACTCACCTGTCCTGGCTTCAGTGCCGGGTTTTGAGCCCTTCTCCTGCCTTATGTGGTTGCTCAGTTCTTCTATGTGTCCAGTTACCTCACTGATGTAAGGTCTTGCTTACAGGCTTCAAAGGAAGGCTCAGGCAGAAAGACTCCGCCTAAGTATACAGGTAGTTGAGGTACGCGACACTACTGACTTCCTTCTTTACCAAGACTCACCTGTCCTGGCTTCAGTGCCGGGTTTTGAGCCCTTCTCCTGCCTTATGTGGTTCTCTCAGTTGTTCTGTGTGTCCAGTTACGTCACTGATGTAAGGTCTTGCTTCCGGGATTCATACGTCAGCTCAGGCAGAGAGACGCCGCCTAAGTATACAGGTAGTTGAGGTACGCGACACTACTGACTTCCTTCTTTACCAAGACTCACCTGTCCTGGCTTCAGTGCCGGGTTTTGACCCCGTCTCCTGCCTTATGTGGTTCGCTCAGTTCTTCTGTGTGTCCGGTTATGTCACTGATGTAAGGTCTTGCTTACAGGCTTTATACGTCAGCTCATGCAGAGAGACGCCACCTAAGTATACAGGTAGTTGAGGTACACAACGCTACGGACTTCCTTCTTTACCAAGACTTACCTGTCCTGGCTTCAGTGCTGGGTTTTGAGCCCTTCTCCTGCCTTATGTGGTTTGCTCAGTTCTTCTGTGTGTCCGGTTACGTCACTGATGTAAGGTCTTGCTTCCAGGCTTCATACGTCAGTTCAAGCAGAGAGACGCCGCCTAAGTATACAGGTAGTTGAGGTACGCAACGCTACTGACTTCCAGCTTTATCAAGACAAATCTCTGACAAATCCAGCACTGATGTATCACTGGGTAACTCTGCTACACTTCTGGCCAGTTCTGCCATGGACTAGCTTACAAACTGAGCTCTGCAGTATCGCCGAGTGAACTCCAGTTCTGCATTGAACTATGTGACAAACTCACCTCTGCCATATTGCAGTCAGCTCTGCATTATTGCCGAGTCAGCTCTACTTTATCACTGTGCAATTTAACTCTGCTAACCCCATTTTTCTATGCGGAATTCTGCTACGTCTACAGACCAGCTCTGCCTTTCTACCTCTTGTACCAAACTCAGTACCTCATCCCTGACTCCTCATCGAGTCTTGTTTGCTTCTTTGCGGCTGCTTCATCAGATCCTGTGATTCCCGCTTACTCGAACTGTTGAGATTCTGCTACATCAGTCTCTGTAGTTCCACCTGGACCAACCGGCTGCACCACCGCCATTAGTCCGTGCTGCGCATCAACTGCTTATCCATTGGCTTTCAGGATCTACCTCTCAATGAGGGTTAAGTACAGTATAAAAAAAGTTTCAAAAACTTTCCTTTACTCGTGAAAAAGTATTTTTTCTGATCTATACAAAAGTATCACAACCCATCTGACCAGAATGGAGAGCGGTACTTGTCCTGGGGAATCACAACTGGATGGGGGGCAACCAAAGTGGGCAAATTCTTCACAGCGAAATTCCAGTTTCGGCAGATCACTGATATTTTTGAAAAGTTCTACAATTTTTTCAAACACCTTTCACGAATTTCAACATTTCTGCTTGCTGTGACTGAATGACAACCACCCCAGTTAAAGGGATTTTTTTTTTTTTTTGCCAGATGCAAAACTTAGCACTCGTCTACTGGCCAGCTAATAAGTGTCAAATCGTTGGGGATCTCAGTGATTGGGGTCTCATCGATGGGGAGAAATGTTTCTAGACTTTTTAGACTTGAGCTGCCTGTACGGATGCAGATTTCTTGGAACAAACCATCAGCTGCAAAAAAAAAGTTCAGATCTCTGGAGGTAAAACAAAGACTTTACCAATTCACTGACAGAAAGCAGAGATCTGGCAAATGGTTAAAAAGAAAATGAAACTAAGTATCTTGGAAAGTTGCGGAACTCTCCGTTCTGCGCCGATTAGCCCCTTTTAAAGTCAGCCGGCCGCACGCGTCCCCATTCTGCAGATGACTACACACATCAGCATGCGGTCAGACGACGACGGATTCATGTCGCTGAATTGCAAGCAGTTCAGGTTTTAGCTCCAGTTTTCCATTCCAAGGTCACTTTGATATTGAAGACGGGTTTGTACTTTCAGTGCATCAAATATTTGTGAAACAGGAGACTTCGGCTTAGTGCTCGAACCATTTTGGGAACATGATGCAGCCTGTAAATAAGGAGGCAATATGGTGTCAGTGATCCACCCGGTTATTACCCCCCAGAGCAGTGCTGAAACCTGCGCCGGGGATGGTATGTGGACGCGCGCCTCGCTGCTATTACATGTCTGCACATTGGGTGCTCAAGTGACTCCTGGAGATTAATGCAGAGCCGAACCGAGGCGAGCGCTGCTCCGAAGGCCAACGTCCGAGAAGGGTGGACGGGGACCGTCTTCTACATAACGGGGTGCACCCGGCCCGCTCACATACCCATTACTCAATATTAGATGGAGGTTTGGTTCTCCCCGCGAGCAGAGGTGGAATGGCTGCGATGAGGTCTCCAGCGAGCTCAGCCTCACTTGGCAGGACATATTAGAAGCGGCTAACAAGTGGCAGATCATCAAAGCGAGCGGCTCCGACGCGCACCTTCCACTCATCCGTGTATGTGCATTCCTCCTGGCCTGGCAGGGGGCCATATCCCAAAAAACGGATTACGTTTCAGGGGAAAGGAAGTGAAGGGAAATAGCAGGAGAGGCTTTCACAAGAGGCTAAATATGGAAGACGGGCTGAAAAGCTGCGCTTTCTGTGGGGTCCGCGCCGAAAAAAAAAAAAGGGGCGAAACGGTGAGCCGCGGATCAGGCAAACCCTACAGACGTGCTGGCATCTGGTCTGGAGAACCCATTTTCTACACCCAAAAAAAAAATGAGCGTCACACCTGTCCAATGTCGCAGCAAACGGAAGTGAATGAGGCACAGCTGTGCTACAACACCTGTGAACAAGGAGTGACCGCTGCTTTTGGCAAGATGGCAGCCATGTTTTTCGACTCCTTTATTAGATGGGTGTCCTATTCTGCCCCTCTGGAGCACCCAACCATTTCTCCCAGAACTGTAATACTTCCGTTCACCTGCGGGGTTGCTGTAGGAGAACTGAACACTTGCTTCCCAGTTCCCTTTCAGATCATTGGCGACCTGTCAACTAAAAAGCATACCCCTTTAAGGAAAACATGGCCGCTTTCTTCCAAAAAAAAAGATCCATCCGTCCCTGTGCACCGGTTGCATGTGGTACTACAATTTCTTTGTCTACATCAACATTTTATTTCGATTATACACAATGGATTTAATCCTAAGGCTTGAGGCTTTTCCCTGTAGACCTGTATGGCCACACACCCAGCTTTCCTACAGCCCTGAATGGCACAACATGAGCTGTAGGCACTGATTCTACAGTCATACTAAGCGATTTCCGCCGCTATACAGGGCCGCGCTCCCTTCCTATGTTATACCGGCATACCTCGGTCCGCAGCAGGTGCGGTGGCTTCGGTCCCAGGACGATCACACAATATGACCCCGAGATTATCGCCCGCCGGCACCAAGTGATCAGGAAGCAGAGACGGGGAGGGGAAAGGTTTCGCAAGCAAGGGTCTAGTTACGTGTGAGCAGGACAGAGTTTGCCCCTGGAATCGTCAATTCGGCTCTTATTAGCTCTCATAAGGGCCAATCCAAGGCCATTAACCCCCTAAGGTCTGACCACACCAGGATTGAGAAATGTTTACATCAACGCACTCAAATTTTTTTTGTTATTATTATTTATTTTCCCCCCATGACCTAGCTATACAAGAACTCACTAATTGTCCCCACATTTTTCCAAAAATGTTTTGTGTTCTCCCAAATCCTCGGCTTCTACAAATATCGCCACTTAATGATAAATTTTGCGCAATTTTTTTTAAGCATGGTCGTACAACCGGACACCATCGGGAGTGAATATAGAATTTTAAGCAATTTGTGACCTTTTATGGCTGCGACATTAACATCTTAAATTTTATTAAATTTGTGTATTTTGGGTTAAAAATAAATTTTGCAATTGGGTTCCATTAAAAATGTTGCACCGTTTTCCCTTTTTACAGGCTTTTTGCTTCCATGCGCATTACTTACTGCAGAATGAGTAAACTGAGATTCTGTTAGTGAGCTCGTTCTGATGTATAACCCTTTTTGTCTTTTTCTGACCTCCTCGGTGACGACTTATGACTCGTAGACAACAGCTGGCCAACTGAGAGGAGCTCAGATAAAGACAGATCAATGAGTTACAACCTCCATGCCAGAAAGAGTTCTCTTATGGAACCTCAGTCAACTCATTCTGCAGCCAGAAATGTGGAAAAAAAACCAAAACAAAAGCGTCTAGTGTTGCAATATTTTTTAAATAAAACCCAATTGGATTTCTAGGCTAAAATACATGCATTTAAGTTAAAAATCCACACTCTTTATAGGAAATTAAAGGGATTTTTCCAACTTGGTGACATTAATTACTTAAAAGTAATGTATTTTTGGCTAAAAATAATTTTTGTCATTGGGTTTCATCAAAAATTTTGCACAACTAAAACGTAGTAATATTGCAAAAAGACAAAAATTTATTAAAAAAAATAAATATAAAAGAGCTCAGCATTTATTAGTTGTGGTCGGGTCTGGCTGTAAATCTGATCTCCATAAGAGCATGAAGCAATGGCAGCACGGTGCACCGGGGGGTGCCGGGCGAGGCAGCGGGTCAATAGCAAGCTACGAGCGAGCCCATTATCCCCGATCAATGCAGTCTGGACGCAGACTGACAGTTCTCCAGATCTTCCATTTCCATCTGAGTGGCGGCCCCTCCATCCATTTACTAATAGACACAGTGCGGTCTGATGGCGTCACATCGAGCGCTAACAGCAATCCCGGGAAGCCACGGTCAAGGTCACCTGGAGGAGCGTCCAGCGTGCATTGTCCACATTCTACCGTCGCCTACACTTGGCTTGTGTAGTTCGGGTACCAGAACAGTACCCGGACCCAATTCACTTGAATGGGGGGCTCGATATCCAGTGTTTGCCACGCTGCCATATGCATGATGCCACAGCTAACACTGCCTATGATCGGCGGTAAAGTCATTACCATCGGTCAGACAGTCACGGTTCCCACGTTGTCAAATTACAGCGTGAGCCAGCAGCTGTGATCGGAGGTATAAAGTTTACCTCCAGTCATTGGTATTGCCAGATGGGACTACTACTCCCATCAGCCGATGCCTGAGGCCTAAAATAACAGCGAGAGCAGGAATGGCTGATAGGAGTATTCATCAACCGGCGCCTGTGCCCTAAATAAATAAAAAAAATAGCATGGGGTATTCCCCCATTTTTGCTAAAGCAGATAGTTGGGGACAGGTATTCTCAGGTTGGTAAGGGGCCATGGATATTGACCCCCCCCAGCCTAAAAATAGCAGCCCACAGCTGCTCAGAAAAGGCGCATCTATTAGACGCACCAATTTGGACGCTTTACCCGGCTCTTCCCACTTGCCCTATAGCGGTGGTAAGTGGGGTTCATATTTGTGGGGTTGATGTCACCTTTGTATTGTTTGGTGACATCAGGCCCACAGCTTAGTAATGGAGAAGCGTCTATAAGACACCCATCCATTACTAATCCTATAGTTGTATGGTAAATTAAGACACTGCCAGAATAAAGTCTTTTATTAGAAATAAAACAAAACACACTTTTACTTTTTTATTTAAAAATAACTAACAGTTATACTCACCTAACGCCTAATTCCACCGAAGCCCTCGTCTCCTGTAATAAAACAAAAATAAAAAACAACCGTATCCCTCACCTGTCGGTCGTTCTGTCCCACGCCGTAATCCATGGCCGGAGATAAACAGTTTTCAACCTAGATGGTGCCAGGCTGAGAACCACTGGTGAATGAGCAGCATCACTGACTAGCGGTGACGTCATCGAAGTTACAAGAGGTCACTGAGGCTGAATTTCCAGCCGGGCCCCTGAACTGCAGTGACCTCGCTGAGATCAGAGAAAGCACAGTGAGAAAAAGTCTCATGGTGCAATGCTGAGTTCACCACAGTTCACCAACTGAACTCTTTGAGCTCAGCGCTGCACCGCAAGACTTTTTCTCACAGTATTAGCGCTGATCTGACCGTAGTTAAGGGGCCTCTCAGCAATATGCTGGGGACACATTAGGAATGCGTGCAATGTTTCTTTAAGAATCAGGAAGTGCAGGTGCGGCTGCCATAAGAAAGCAGCCAGGAAGTATGCACAGCAAGCAGAAGACACAGAGCTTACAGCATACAGCAAGCAGAGGACAGATAACTCACTGCACGGCCTGGAGTGGTGAGTAAGTTGGTGTCTCTGAATGGTAAGGGATGGGAAACAAATGGTGCTTATTAATGGGACACACTCGGATTGGGTCACAGTTAACATGGGAGTACCACAGGGGTCAGTATTGGGCCCTCTTCTTTTTAACATATTTATTAATGATTTTGTAGGGGTCATACAGAGTAAAATGTGTAGATGATATTAAACACTGCAGGATAATCAACACAGAGGAGGATAATGTAATGTTACAGAGGGGTTTATAGAAGCTGGAGGCTTGGGCTGAGAAATGGCAATTGAAGTGTAATGAAGATAAATGTAAGGTTATGACGCTTGGGCCGAGGAAACAAAATGTACAATTCTGTACTAAATGGTAAAACACTGGGCAAAACAGTCACTAAAAAAGACTTGGGTGGAAGGAAAACGGTTTTATTGATCAGTGCCAGGCAGCTGCTGCCAAGCCAAATAAAATAATGGGGTGAATTAACAGAGGCCTAGATGCTCACGACGAGAACAAAGCTTTGCCTCTTTGTCACTGGTGCGGCCATACTTAGATACTGGGTACAATTTTGGGCTCCAGTATATGAAGGACAGAGCTGAACTAGAGCAGGTGCAGAGATGGGCGACCGAGGATATTAATGGAAAGGGTGAGCTGGAGAAGACGAAGACGGGTTATCAAACTTGGGGCTATTGCGTTTGGAAAAATGAAGACTTAGGGGCGACTTTTTATAATGTACAAATATATGAGGAGCCAGTACAGAGATCTGTATAATTATCTTTTTACTCTTAAACCTGCGACGGTCTACACATAGAGGAAGGAAGGTTTAATGATAATCACAGAGGCAGATTCTTTACTGGAAGATCAATGACGGGGATCATAGAAAATAGCAAAAAAAAAAAACAAATAATAACCAAAAAAGCAATAAAATGATTAAGGAAAAAAAATGGACTTATTGCTGTTGACAGGTCCCCCCAGAAGAGATCCAGATATGGCTGCCTCAATAAAAGACGCTAAAGCTGTTGGGTCAGCTCATAAAACAAAAGGATTTTCTTCTGCGGCAACTTGAATGGTTCAATATGGACAAGATAGACCAGGAGAGGCCTATTTATGAAGGAATGTCAAACACGGATTGGAGATCCTTCAAACAATTCCTCCAAGCTTCCATTACCCATGAGGTTCACCGAAAGGCCAAACCCAACACCTGAATACAGAGAAGAGGAACCTTGTCGAAAAGTAGAAAGTGCATCTGAATGTTTTGTGGACGAGGCTCACAACTGAGGGTCTGTCCTCATTTCACCATCCTAAAACCTCCTAAGATCCTACTAGAGCTTAACGTGAAAGGTCAAGGTTCTAAAAGGGTAAAAATGACCCTCCTCCGACAAGCAAGGCTTGATCTACTTAGGTAGAAATTCAGCTTTCTTTGCAAGATGAAAACATCCAAAATAATTTTCATAAATCTGACCCAAAGGGAAGATGCACGGCGCACCCGGAGTGCAAAATCAGCACTGAAAACCACGAGACAATGACATAAAGCGATGATATGAAACATGAGATTATAAACTCACGGCTTCCGTGACGGAGATTTCATAAACTTTCTTGAAATCCACCATGTCGAAGAAGACGAGTTTCCCGCTGCCTTCTCCTTTCTTAACTGACAGCCCAGTTATCAAGAGTTTGTCATCAGGGCTGAAACAGCAATCTGTCCTATAGGAAATAAAAAAAAGAGAATGAATGAAGGCAGGAAGGAAGAAGGAAAAGATGAAGGAAGGTGGGACGGAAGGAAGGAAAGATAGAAGAGTAGAAGGAAGGTGGGAAGGGAAGCAGGAGGGAAGACAAAGAAATGTGGGAAGGAAAGAAAGCAAGAGATAAAGGAAGGTGGGAAGGAAGAAAGGCAATAGGGAAGAGATGAAGGAAGGAAGGCTAGATGGAAGAGATAAAGGAAGGTTGGAAGGAAAGAAGACAAGAGATAAAGGAAGGTGGGAAGGAAAGAAGACAAGAGATAAAGGAAGGTGGGAAGGAAGGAAGGCAAGAGATAAAGGAAGGTGGGAAGGAATAAAGGAAGGTGAGAAGGAAGGTAACCAAGAGGGAAGAGATGAAGGAAGGTGGGAAGGAAGGAAGGAAGGCAATAGGGAAGAGATGAAGGAAGAAAGGCTAGATGGAAGAGATAAAGGAAGGTTGGAAGGAAAGAAGACAAGAGATAAAGGAAGGTGGGAAGGAAGGAAGGCAAGAGATAAAGGAAGGTGGGAAGGAAGGTAACCAAGAGGGAAGAGATGAAGGAAGGTGGGAAGGAAGGCAAGAAGTAAGATAAAAGAAGGTGGGAAGGAAGGCAAGAGGGAAGAGTTAAAGGAGGGTGGGAAGAAAGAAATGCAAGAGGGAAGAGATGAAGGAAGGTGGGAGGGAAGGAAGGCCAAAAGGGAGGTTGGAAGGAATGGAGTATGGAGGGAAGGCAGGGAAGAAGGAAATAAATTAATAAACTAATAAGAGAAGGAAGAAAAGAAAGGCAGAAAAAATGACAGAAGCAAAGATTAAGGAAATAAATAAGGACAAAAAGGAAGTTATAAAGAGAGGGAGAAAGTAAATAAATAAGTAAATGAAGGAAGCCATGTATGATGAAACGAAGAAAGAATAAAAGAAAAAAAATAGAAAGAGAGAAAAAAAGAAAAAAAACAAAAAGAGGTGAAAGAAAGGTAGAAAAATAAAGAATGAGAAACCAAGAGAAAGACAAAAAGAGAAAGAGTGAAAAAAGAAAGAAAAAAAGGAAACAAAGAAAAAGTAAGAAAGAAGGAAAGAAAGGTATAGATAAATAAAGTAAGAAAAAGGTTAACAATTGAAAGTATGAAGGAAGGAATGAACAATATAAGGAAAGAAGAAATAACCAAAGGGTATTGTTGGAGGAAGAACATCTCCAACATTTCCACGCTCCTCTTTAACCAGTGCAGGCGGCCATTGTAGAAGCTGAATCTGTGCAATACTGCAGACCCCAATGATAAATATGGGTGGGTTTCTATAGGAGGCCAGTGAGGGAGGACAGCCGTGCCGGAGTACAGGAGCACTCGGCAGTAGTGACGGACCTCTCCAAATCTCCAGCCTTGTGGCCGGGGATGATTCCTGTACAGGTGGTCACTAATATATGGCAGGACGACTCCTCACACAGAATTCTCTCTTTAGGGGGTTGTCTCAGTCACAGATATTGGGGGGCCATCACCGGCATATGCCCCCAATAGTTGGTCAGCGGACATCCGATAGCTGTAACGTCCAACTAGTGGGGCTAAGAAGGCGCCACCACTTGCTCCGTTGTGGGGGGAGAGGATAAAAGTTGTGGAGAGAAGTTGAGAAGCCCCCTGCACCCCGTGGGGAGACGCAGCTCTCCTGCACCATGATCTACTGATCGATGGTGGTCGCTGCAGCTGATCCTCCACCTCGTGGAGACTGGGGACATAGCAGCATCTTTCTTCCAGAGCAAAGGACAATGTTGGGGCTGAATACATACATTGGGAAATAGTTGGGCAGCCCGGAGGTCGCGTGGATCGGCTTCTTAAAGTTTCTCATGTCCCATGTCTTTAAGGTGTCGTCACCTGGAATGTAGAAAGAACCAAATCGTGAGAATAAAAGGCTCCACAGACATGGTGTAAGCGGGCACCGATGTAAAACAATGCAATAGCTCAGCAACAAGTGTCAGCAACAGCCCGGGAGCTTCTGAGAACGAGGTCTCACCTACTTATATGGATCCATCTCACAAATACTTTCCTTTCCATATCTTGTACCAATCTTGGGTCGAATCCAATGCTCCAATCACAGCCAGAGCTGCATCCTAAATTCTGCTATTACCTTCCAGGTAGAAATATCTCCCATCTCCCTCCCTTTCAGCTCAGTATAAAGCTTGGCTGTTCTGCATTATTATCAGCAGCAGAACTTTGAATTCAGCTCTGGCTGCAAGTTAGAGCCGAATTCCCCCCCTTCACTAGAGGCTGCAGTTTTGGTTTCTTCTGTGCCCCCCATCACTTCTTTCTCTGTTGCTCGGAGCTACGGGACGGTCATGGTACCTTGAATGCAGAGGAAAAACAGCTCCGAGCTTTAAAAGCATATTACCTTCTCCAAGATCCTATCCAGATATGTAGTAGGTGTAATAATAATAATATTAGCAAATCCCTCCAATTAGAAGTGTAGCATAGTTCTTCTGATTCACTTTGTCACTTACCCCATGTGCAGGGCATTGCAGTAGCTTAGATATCCATGGTAACAACCACTTGTCACTATCTGAGTGGTTGTAACCATGGATACCTAAGCTACTGCCATGTCCTGCACATGGGGTAAGAGACATAGCGAATCAGAAGAACTATACTACAATTCTAATCAGAGGTATTTGCCATTATTATTACACCTTCTATTACCCCTTTAAGGACTGGATGCAACAAGACCTCGGAAGGTGTCCTGTGCTATTTGGCGGACCCTTTAACTAGATGAAGTCTGGGCCATTTACCCTCGTTTCAGACCAGGCACATTTTCGTTTTCTTTCTCGTACATGCGGTTTAAAGAGCCATAAAAATGTTCTCGCTCGGATATTCAGGTTATTTTTACGCCTTTTTTTCATGACACGCGGAGCTTCATTTTTATGTCAATGTCACACTCTTTTTTTTTAGCTGATATCGGGGGACATTGGTGCAAAACTAAGGGAAATTAGTGTTCGTGCATTTAGGATCAATAAAATCGATACATTTCAAAACGTGTTCCCCATTCTGTAACAAATATCTTTATACATTGGATATTTTTTATTTATGGGCCGTGGCTGGTAACAGATTTGAATGGACTGTAGAATTTTTTTTTTTTTTAATTTTTAATTTATTGTACATATTGGGACCTCAATAAGGTCATAAAATCCCCTTGTGGGGGTCATTACACAAATGCACGGTTCATCTTTTTTGTACCATGGAAGAAAGTGGTCAGTCAGTATCTTTATATACTTTGCCAAGGTCATTTTCACACCTCCATGGACCCTAAAGGGGCCATCGGCTCTCTCCCCATGATTAAAGCACAAAACATGATTCCACCACCTCCTTGCAGTTTTGTTGGGACAAGGTGGCCATCCACAACCCGTCCGCTACTCCATCCATCTGGACCATCCAGTGTTGTACGACGCTCATCAGTAACCTCAGTAGTCTTCATGTAACTCTGGGCCACTACAACAGTTTCTGCTTGTGGGTACTGTTTAGAGGTAGCTGAAAGGTAGGATTATGCACAAATGCATCCTCTGGGGGATCCTAAACCTTGAGATTTATGAGACTGCAGAAGTTGCAGCTTCATTTATCTTTTTACTGCTTTGTAATGGTATTTTAGCATCTGCTCTTTAAATCTGATAAATTTCTCTGTAACAAACCTTCATGATTATGCCTTTATCTGCACGAACCAGTCTTCTGTGCGTTGTATCAGAGACAAATCTCTTCACAGTATGATGATCACGCTTTATCAAATATCTAATGTTTTCATACCTTGTGTGAGGCATAGTGTTATTTTACATTACTTTTTCTTTCCCATATTGCTCGAAACATATGGCTGCTGAATAATAAGGAACGTCCTTCTTAAGTAGTTTTCCTTTAACACCTTCATGACATATGACGCAATCTTAAGTCACATGTCGTGTCCCTGTCTTTTCCGGCTGATGATGGCTGATTTAATCAGCCATCATGTGACTAACAGCCACAGGTGGAGTGGTGCTCCGCATCCAAGGCTGTTAACCTGTTAAATCCCGCTGGAAATATTTGACAGCGGCATTCAACACGTGCCGACCCTGGGGTGCGCATTCCACACTTCCATCGGCACGCCCTTGAGGTGGTCGTGGGGCACTGATGGGTTGTCATACTAGTTAGGAGTCTGCTGATGACCCCTGTGTCTGTCATTATGATCCTCCTGTGAAAGTCGGCACGTGGCCGGCATTCATAAGAGATTGCAAAAAGGAAGGTGGGAGGTCGGGGAGTGGTGCGCTCCTGAAGATCTTGGCCCACCCAACATCCGGACGCCCTGGCTCCTGCTGCACCCCCAATGAGTTCAACCCATTTGATTTGTTGGTTAAGGTAGATTTGCCTGCGTAGCATTGGAGGAATACAGTAAATTATCCCCAAATCAATGATGTCCGTAATGGAAATTTTGCTCTTCAGACAATAGGACAAGTGTAGAGGGGTCTGCGTATTTCATTCCTTGTAATGGAAAGTTTGCTTAGGACTTGGCCTGCTGCCGTCCCTTTAACCCTCGCTGGCTCTGCGTGCCTGGCTAGCGTCATGTAGGGAGCCATGTACGGGGCGGCGCGGGAGTCGTGTCCCGTTTTCTGGCTGCACACTCAGCAGGTGTGTTACAGTAAAACTCACTGCACATCTGGCTTCCTTGGTCTCCGTCCAGAGAACTACTCTACGCTGGACTTACGCTGCTCCACCGCTCAGGTTTTTGGACAAAGTACAAATGAATCATCAAAAATTCAGTCAAAACCCATAAATAAAAAAAAAGAACATAACTACAAAAAACATCCCAGGATGTAACAAATTTCACAGGTTTCCGACCAATAATTCTTCCTCCGCTCTCTGGAAATCTTTGTTTTCCAGTCACTAGAAGACGCAAACCAGGAACATGGAGCAAGTTCTCATCCCCGGCCGGGAGGAGATGGATTTCCTATTTAATAAGCAGGACCCCCATGTACAAACTGTTTTCAGCAGTGCTCTTAAAGGGGTCTTCCTCTTCTTGTCATTAATCGAATATAAAACAGTCCCCAGCTAGGACATCCAGAGATCGCCTGTGATGTGAGCTCTGGGGTATAATACAGGATGTAACTCAGGATCAGTAATGTAATGTATGTACACAGTGACTGCACCAGCAGAATAGTGAGTGCAGCTCTGGAGAATAATACAGGATGTAACTCAGGATCAGTAATGTAATGTATGTACACAGTGACTGCACCAGCAGAATAGTGAGTGCAGCTCTGGGGTATAATACAGGATGTAACTCAGGATCAGTAATGTAATGTATGTACACAGTGACTGCACCAGCAGAATAGTGAGTACAGCTCTGGAGTATAATACAGGAGGTAACTCAGGATCAGTAATGTAATGTATGTACACAGTGACTGCACCAGCAGAATAGTGAGTGCAGCTCTGGGGTATAATACAGGATGTAACTCAGGATCAGTAATGTAATGTATGTACACAGTGACTGCACCAGCAGAATAGTGAGTGCAGCTCTGGAGGATAATACAGGATGTAACTCAGGATCAGTAATGTATGTACACAGTGACTGCACCAGCAGAATATAACCTACCTCCTCGTGTGGCTATTACTGTACCGCCATAAGAGAAAGCCACACAGGTAGTGTCAGTGCCTGGCGCGTGAGCCTGTCGGCAGTGGAATTTTGTGTGGACCTGATAAAAAAATAAAAAATAAACAAAAACAATAATTGTGACTTTTATTCTACTTCAAGACAATTCATTATCATTTTAAATTACTCCACTACATCTTAAAAATGACTATTTATTTAATATAACAGTTCTACCATATTTTTACACAGCTCCTTTGCAGACCAGTGTGTCTACATGGCACAAGCTAATTGTGTACTTTTGTACCACCAGCCGTCTCTCCAGACTCCTCCACACACAGGAACTTTCCACTCATTTGTTCTCTATTCGAGAGTACGTCACGCTCCAAGAAGAAACATTGCCCCTTAGATACCCCTGTAATAAAGGGTCGCTGTCAGATGCCCCTGTATCCTGCAGAAGGCCCTGCCCTCCTCCTTCAAACATCTGTCTTCCTCTTCTTGCTCCAGACTACACCGCCCTTCTTCTCCTACCTCCAGACTCGTCCACACTCCTCCTCGCCCTGCCACACTGCTCTGTCCCTCCAGACTCCTTTGTCCTCCTCGTCCCTCCAGACTCCTCTATCCTCCACACTCCTCGGTCCTCCTCGCCCCTCCAGACTCCTCTGTCCTCCTCACTCCTCCAGACTCCTCTGTCCTCCTCGCCCCTCCAGCTCCTCTGTCCTCCTCGCCCCTCCAGACTCCTCTATCCTCCTCGCCCCTCCAGACTCCTCTGTCCTCCTCGCCCCTCCAGCTCCTCTGTCCTCCTCGCCCCTCCAGACTCCTCTGTCCTCCTCGCCCCTCCAGACTCCTCTGTCTGTTGTGAATTCTGCTCTTGGGCTCCCTCCGGTGGTTTGCTTCATATTTTAGACACACAGCTGTGAGTTTATTTTCTGTGCTGATCTTGTTTCTATTTTGTTCCTGCTAGACTGTGCCTGATGTTTTTCTCAGTCTAGTTGGATTCGCTGGAGTCGCAGATATACTCTCCACATCTTTAGTTAGGTGGTGGAGTTTTTGTATTTTTCTGCTGTGGATATTTTGTAGTGTTTTATGCTGACCGCATAGTATCCTGTACTATCCTTTCCTATCTAGGTAGAAGTGGCCCTCCTTTGCTTATCCCTGTTTTCTGTCTGCGTGTGTCTTTTCCTCTCCTACTCACAGTCATTATTTGTGGGGGGCTACCTATCCTTTGGGGGTCTACTCTGAGGCAAGAGAGTTTTCCTATTTCCATCTTTAGGGATATTTAGTTCTCCGGTTGTGTCGAGGTGTCTAGGTCTGGTTAGGCACACCCCACGGCTACTTCTAGTTGCGATGATAGGATCAGGGTTTGCGGTCAGTAAAGTTACCACTGCTCCAGCGAAGGTCATTTCATGCTGCTCCAAGGCCACCTGATCATAACATCTGTCCTCCTCGCCCCCTCCAGACTCCTCTGTCCTCCTCGCCCCCTCCAGACTCCTCTGTCCTCCTCGCCCGTCCAGACTCCTCTGTCCTCCTCGCCCCTCCAGACTCCTGTCTTCCTCGCCCCTCCAGACTCCTTTGTCCTCCTCGTCCCTCCAGAATCCTCTGTCCTCCTCGCCCCTCCATACTCCTTTGTCCTCCAAGCCCCTGCAAAGTACTCTGTCCTCGTCCCTCCAGACTCCTCTGTCCTTATCGCCCCTCCAGACTCCTCTGTCCTCCTCGCCCCCTCCAGACTCCTCTGTCCTCCTCGCCCCCTCCAGACTCCTCTGTCCTCCTCGCCCCCTCCAGACTCCTCTGTCCTCCTCGCCCCCTCCAGACTCCTCTGTCTTCCTCGTCCCTCCAGAATCCTCTGTCCTCCTCGCCCCTCCATACTCCTTTGTCCTCCACGCCCCTGCAAACTACTCTGTCCTCGTCCTTCCAGACTCCTCTGTCCTCCTCGCCCCTCCAGACTCCTCTGTCCTCCTCGCCCCCTCCAGACTCCTCTGAACTCCTCGCCCCCTCCAGACTCCTCTGCCCTCATTGCCCCCTTTCAGACTCCTCTGTCCTCCTCGCCCCCTCCAGACTCCTCTGTCCTCCTCGCCCCCTCCAGACTCCTCTGTCCTCCTCGCCCGCTCCAGACTCCTCTATCCTCCTCGCCCCTCCAGACTCCTTTGTCCTCCTCGCCCCTCCAGACTCCTTTGTCCTCCCCGCCCCTCCAGACTCCTCTGTCCTCCCCTCCAGACTCCTCTGTCCTCCCCGCCCCTCCAGACTCCTCTGTCCTCCCCTCCAGACTCCTCTGTCCTCCTCGCCCCTCCAGACTCCTCTGTCCTCCTCGCCCCTCCAGACTCCTCTGTCCTCCTCGCCCCTCCAGACTCCTCTGTCCTCCTCGCCCCTCCAGACTCCTCTGTCCTCCTCGCCCCTCCAGACTCCTCTGTCCTCCTCGCCCCTCCAGACTCCTTTGTCCTCCTCGCCCCTCCAGACACGTTTGTCCTCCTCGCCTATCCAGAATCCTCTGTCCTCCTCGCCCCTCCAGACTTCCCAGTCTTCCTCGCCCCTGCAAACTACTCTGTCCTCGCCCCTCCAGACTACTCTGTTCTCCTAGTCGCTCCAGACTCCTCTGTTCTCCTTGTCCCCCCAGACTCCTCTGTGTTGCTCGCCTCTCCATACTTCTCTGTCCTCCATGTTCCTCCAAACTTATGTGCTCTCCTCGTTCTTCCATACTCCCTCTCGTTCCTCCATACTCCTCCTCATCCCTCCAGATTCCTCTGTCATCCTCGCCCCTCCAAAGACCTTTGTCCTTAGCATAGCTTCCAGAGAACAAAAGGATTGTCAGTAAGAATTCCGACATTCTGGATCCTTCTCTAACCAGACGTCATCCATTGGGGAAGAGTAGGGAGGACGCCCTACACATTAGACAGCAGAGAATGTCCTTTTCAATAAACGAACTCTCCAGTGACTAATATGTGGAGGACTACCTATCTACTAAAAGGGGTATTTTCACTAAAAACATTTGTCCCATATTCCAAGAATAACTAACATTACGTCTGACCAACTATCCGAGGTCCATGGAATGGCTGGTTCCCAATCCTATGCACTTCCTCTAACAATGAACACAGCGGCATGACAAGGAACGCCTGATCTACGAGTGCCCCGGTAATCGAACACCCAGCAATAAGACATTGCCTGGCTTTTGTTAATCACTGATCGACCCGGATCGGGTCAGAGCCATCCAGACGTTTTCCCTGCAGCGGCCACTACAGGGGAAAGGTAGTATTGCACTACAGCCAATTAGATACCATGGTCTCTTAAATTAATATGGCATGAAGACAATCCCTTTAAAAGGAAAGAATAATAAAAAGGGAAAGCGCAAAGACTTTATTTACTGTGACTTAGAAAGTAACAGAAACTTGACTTGGGACCACTGCCAGATGTATCTCCTGACCAGATTCTGGAAAATTTCAATTTCGAGAAAAATCAAAACCTATGGTACCGCAAGAAAAAAAAAAAAAAATCCGCGACTCGCGGCCGCTTTAATATATCAACTGTTTTCTGACACGGGAACGAGAAATGTGCCATCAGCAGCGGGAGAAGTGTAAGTGAGAAATAGCAGACGGCGACACAAGAGCGAGGCGAGGAACGTGACCGCTCTCCCGCGCTCCTGCGCCTTCGGCCCCTCAGACATTAACAATATGTTATTGAGGAGAGACTTTTCCAGGAACGTGGAGGATTAGGACAATAAAAATGGAAGACGGACGAGGGCTATTTACGACTGTGTGAGAAGAACAGCAGAGCCCGGTGACACGTCGAGGAGAGGCCATGAGCGCGGTGGGGAATGGAAACAACACAATATGGATGCTACAGATTCCCCGCTGGTCTACATGAACGCCCCCGATATTCCTCGTGCAGGACTCCGATATCCATCGCTGCCAAAAACTAGGTGTAGAATTAAGCAACTTTCTAAATCGTCTTCATTGGAATATTTCTAGCGTTGTGCTCCTGCAGACGTGTGATGTGCGCTCCCTCTGCTCGCACACTCCCTTCTCTCAGTGTTAGAGATCAGAGAAACCATCAATAAATAAGGGAAACGTCTCTGTCCTCAGGGGAGACAGGGAAAATAGGAAAGTACCGGATCCTTCATCTTTTGTAGAAGGGTAAATCGGTCCAGGAATGAAGCTGTGCTGATCCACCAGACCTACTGCATCCTCACATCCAGCACGTATTACAGCAATAGCTGGGGGAATGTATTCATCATTCATTCCCATTAAACAATCGCTGACCGTGTAGAACAAATGAGCGTCTCACACCACACGGTCACATCCCATTACCTTCACAAAGCAGGAGAGAAGGCAGCGCCTGCAGGAGGCGAGTAACACCGCACATAGGCAAACAGGAACCGAGAGGAAAGCTACTAACAGTCATCAGCTGTGTCCGGAGGGGATAGCAGAGAGTACTGGGGATGGAAAGGGTCAGAGGGTATTCATTTTAAAAATTGTCCCTGTATTGTGACCACATTCTTATTAGGGCACCCCCTGGTGTTACATACTTGTTAGGCGCCTGCTGCTGTTACATACTTGTTATGGCGCCCCCTGGTGTTACATACTTGTTATGGTGCCCCCTAGTGTTACATACTTGTTATGGTGCCCCATGCTGCTACATACATGTTATGGTGCCCCATGCTGCTACATACATGTTATGGTGCCCCCTGCTGTTACATACTTGTTATGGTGCCCCCCGCTGCCACATACTTGTTATGGCGCCCCCTGCTGTTACATACTTGTTATGGTGCCCCCTGCTGCTACATACATGTTATGGTGCCCCCTGGTGTTACATGCTTGTTATGGTGCCCCCTGGTGCTACATACTTGTTATGGTGCCCCATGCTGCTACATACTTGTTATGGTGCCCCATGCTGCTACATACATGTTGTGGTGCCCCCTGCTGTTACATACTTGATATGGTGCCCCCTGCTGTTACATACTTGATATGGTGCCCCCTGCTGTTACATACTTGATATGGTGCCCCCTGCTGCTACATACTTGTTATGGTGCCCCCTGCTGTTACATACTTGTTATGGTGCCCCCCGCTGCCACATACTTGTTATGGTGCCCCTGCTGTTACATACTTGTTATGGTGCCCCCCGCTGCCACATACTTGTTATGGTGCCCCTGCTGTTACATACTTGTTATGGTGCCCCCTGCTGCTACATACATGTTATGGTGCCCCCTGGTGTTACATGCTTGTTATGGTGCCCCCTGGTGCTACATACTTATGGCGCCCCCTGCTGTTACATACTTGTTAAGGCCCCCCCGGTGTTAAAAATTGTTATTTGGCGCCCTATAGTGTTACATACATGTTATGGTGCCCCTTGGTGTTACATACTTATTATTGCGCCTCCTGCGATTACACACGTTATGGAGTACCCTGCTGTTACATACTCAATCCCACCAAGGACAACATCTGCAAGGAGTTTGTATGTTCTCCCCATGTTTGCGTGGGTTTCATCTGGGTTCTCCACTTTCCTCCCACACTCAAGACAGACTGATAGGGAATTTACATTGTGAGGCCCAATGCATAATAAATAAACAAAATACTTGTTATGGCGCCCTCTAGTGTTACGTACTTTTTATGGCGCCCTCTAGTGTTATATAGTTGTTATTGCACCCCTTGCTGTTTGGCCTCCACTAGACTCTGGGGCCACAGATGTAGGTGTAGGTGTAGTTTTAATTTAGGGCGACCATATTTCCCATCTTTGTGGTCTTTACAGATGGTGCAGCAGAGTGTGATCGCTTTATAGCAGATGTAATAAATAGAAGTGAATGGTTTTACATCCTCCAGAAACCACAAAGTTCAGTACAACAGAGCGGTCAATAACTTCCCCGCACTCTAATAATAATGAAATGACTCTGCTGATTCTGTTCCAGTGTATACAGCAAAGCTGATAAGTTAGGTGCAGGAAACAGGAAATGTCAGTCTACTGTGTGAGCCGTAGTGGCCGTTGGGAGAACCTTTACCAAATTATTATTTTTGATTTGTGAAGCTGTAATTTAAAAAAACAAAACAAAACAAAAACCTAAAAACAGCAGCAGGTCAGAGTGGTTACCATTGTTTATTTGAGTGGCGGTATACTGGATTTGAATTCAGTGATTCCGGCTAAGGACAGTTATAAGTCCTCTCCTTGTTTTTGTAGGTTTCTCCTGTTTCCTCCAAAAAAACATCCTCATCAGCTAAACAGGACTGGTCACTTGCCCAAAAATGATTCAAATAAATACAGTACCTAACAAAAATCTCTGCGCTCCCCTGACTCTGCCGCTGTTTTCCGTCTTGTGCTGTGTTGCTCCATTGCAGAGATATTCACACTTGTTGCTTTTGGAGCGCAGCATGTGAAATCTCTGGCCTGATGTCAATGGTAACCATTTCTCTACAACACTGCGGAATAGGTTGATGTTATGTAAACAATGATAAATACAGACCTAAAATTCCTGCATGAATAAAAACAGCCACTCTGGTTTACACTGCCGCATTACCCCTGTGTGTGAACAAACCCTGAGGCTTTCACATGACACATCTGCCCGCGGACGGCGACAGTTTGCTTTGTTCCAGCCGCGGGTTTTCCTGAGGCTTGTGACTCAGGTGGGAAAGTACTCATCTGATTTCGCAGGGACCCATTGATGTCAATGATTCAGGTGGGTCCCAGGAATGGATGGAATTCCAGATGTGCGTCCCCAGGCAGCGGTGGACGTGTCACATTACCGGTCTGCCCCGCCGACCTTCTCACTGATGCAAGAATTACATAACGTGCGGCCCCCTACAGTGTCAGATGCAAATCATGGGTTATTGTGTAGGAGCCGCCATTCACACAGCGCTACATGTAATACGCAGAGAGCTCTATTACTGACCATACTGGCATTGTAGAGTCCAAACACAAGTCATCGGAGTCGGACGGGTCAGACACTGGAGGAGGAGGTGTAGCAGCGGAAAGGAGGAGAAAAAAGAGAAAATAAGGAGGAGTATGAGGAGAAGAAGGATGAGGAGGTGTAGCATAAGAAGGAGGAGGAAGTGGGGCAGGAGAATGAGGAAGAGGAGGAGAAGGAGAAAGAAGGAGGAGGAAAAGAAGAAAGAGGAGGAAGCGGAGGAGAAGAAGGAGGAGGAAGTGGCACAGGAGAATAGGGGAGAGGAGGAGGAGAAAGAGGAGGAGAAGGAGGGAGGAGAAAAAGGAGGGGAAGAAGGAGGATTAGCAAAAGAAGGAGGAGGAAGTGGGGCAGGAGAATGAGGAAGAGGAGGAGAAGGAGAAAGAAGGAGGAAAAGAAGAAAGGAGGAAGCAAAGGAGGAGTAGAAGAAGAAGGAGGAGGAAGTGGCGCAGGAGAATAAGGGAGAAGAGGAGGAGGAGAAAGAGGAGGAAGTGGAGGAGGGAGGAGAAAAAGGAGGGGAAGAAGGAGCATTAGCAAAAGAAGGAGGAGAAAGTGGGGAGGAGAATGAGCAGTACAAGGAGGAGGAGTACAAGGAGAAAAAGGAGGTGTAGCAAAAGAAGGAGGAGGGGATGGGGCAGAAAAATGAGGGGGGAGGAGAAGAAGAAGGAGGAGGCAGAGATGAAAAGCGATGAAAAAAGGAGACAAAGGAGGAAGAGGTTTAGTAGGAAGAGGAGAAGGAGCAAGTGTAGCAAAAGGAGGAAAAAGAAGCTGTAGCAGGAGAAGTAGGAGAAGGAAGAGGAAGCAGTTTCACCAAGGTCCTGGTACCTAAAGCGGCCCAAAAAAATCTCCTCTGCACAAGAAGATACCAGTCTTAGGGTATGTGTACACAATGTCTTTAAGATGTCGACAGATCCGCGGAGTTTTCCAAGGCAGGTCTTTTTCCTGAAGGGGCTTTGCAGGCAGTTTTGCCAAACTTTTTGTGCCGCAGCCATCTTTTATCTTTGGTTTAAAATCTATAGAGCGGTCCAAAAGAAACTGCCCGAAGAATGAAAATGTTACTTCTTTTAACAGCTTCAAAAGTTTCCATACCCTGAAGCACATAAAAGAAGTGACATATTGCTCTGGTACGGAGAGTGAAATTGCTGGCTGTTTAAAAAAAAAAAGTCATCAGAATTTTAAAAGGAGGTACATATGTAAATGGAGAAAATAATAGTAAAAAGTTATTTTGAAAATGAAGTCAGTTCAGGAATGACCGCTAATGACACATGGATGTAGTACATAACAGTGAAACTAACGCTGGACCGGCAGTCATGTAGACGGACATCACAGCGGTGGACCGTCAGGATTTATGGACCCTGTTCACCAGTCTTTGGTATGAAGTCAATAATTTTGTCACCAGGAGGCACTGTGCTTTTTATCTTCCAAATTGCAACCATAAATCTCAAGATTATAGCAATAAGTTCTGCAGGATTCAGACCTCCAGAGATAGTCACAGGTATACTGCGACAAAGAGGAGCCAGAAGAGTGCAGCGTCTGATTTCTCCTACTCCTGCACTGATTAGAATCACTTCACCTTTGTATTAAAAGTGTAAATATCTTTTGGCAGCGCAGAAGTTAATCTGCTCTGTTGAGAGCTCCTGGAAGCTGTCCTACATTAAGGCTCTCAGCTGTTCACTGATAGCCACTCCCATCTCATATATAATATGGGTCCTGGCTAGCACTCGTTGTCAGAAGTAGCTTATGGTGCATGGCTGGAGGTTGTTGTTGGTTATTATTGGAGAAGGCGTTTGGTGGATTTATCTGTGATTGTTGCTTGGTTTTGAGCGTGTGATAATTCCCTTTCTTCTCCTACTTTGGCTTAACCCCATCCTCCACTCCCCGATGCATTCCTCTGTTGTCTGTGTGAGTATATTTGTATGATTGGTATTTTCCTTTATCCCTGTTCGTATTACCTTGTTAGTCTGGTTGGTGTATTTTGGTACACTACTACTCCCCTCTTCCCAGGGGGAAGGGTACAGACTAAGGGTGGATTCAGGAGCCAAGGTATGTGGACCCCGTGTCTTCTCCATCAGAAGAAATCTGGGGAGCAGTGTGAGCTAGGGCGCCCCCTAGCGCTAGGGACAGAGTTGTAACATTGTCTCAACTGAGCAGATTAACCCCTGCACTGCTAAAAAAAAAAACCTTACACGGTTTAATATGAAGGTGAAGTTCTTCTAACCAGTGCAGGAGTAGGAGAAATCAGATGCTGCAATCTTCTGGCTCTTCTCTGTCGTGGTAAACCCGTAACAGACATTCAATGAAAGTGTTTAACTCTTTGGAGACACGGTTACTTTTTATTTATTTTTTTAAATAATTTTTTTTCCGCTCTCTTTTTCTTCGTCATCAACTTCCAAGAGCCATAACTTTGTCTGAACATTCACTTTCCCATACAATGTCTTGAAAACGGGGAAACAAAATTTCAAGTCTCGAGAAACTGAAGAAGAAAAAACCCCCCTGAAATTCCAATGTTATTTTTTTATCACTGAGGTAAAAAAAAAAATGACCTGGTAATTTTGTTCTACGGTTATGGTGACAACAACTGTAAGTAGTGAAAAAAATACATATAAAATATGCCCCCAAAAATTGGCTTCAGTCATAATAAAGCAGACAGATATCTTGAAAATGGTGAAAAATTGAAACAAAGTTATTAGAAAGTTGTAGAAACTCCTTTAGGGCACGTGCACATGGAGTCTTATGAACGCCAGCGGACCCGCTGAATTTTGTCAGGAGAAGTTAGTTCAAGAAAACATTGACGATGTGTTTCCTGATGTATTTTCTATGGTGTCTTTGCAGACAATTTATCGGCAGCTTAGCCTCAGTGGTTAGCACTGTATTGGTGGTTCAGTGGTTAGCACTGTATTGGTGGCTCAGTGGTTAGCATGGTTTCTTTGCAGTTCTGGGGGCCTGGGTTCAAATCCCACCAAGGACAACATCTGCAAGGAGTCTGTATGTTCTCCCCGTGTTTGCGTGGGTTTCCTCCCAAAGTCCGAAGACATCGCCGATTCTGTCTGTGACCGTCTCCTCGGGTACAGTATTCCACAGATTAATAGCTATGATGGTAAAGGATCCTTGTCTCCTCTGGAGATTGAACCTTTCCTTTCTCTAGGTGGAGTGAGTGCCACCTTGTCATTTCGGAGAGTTTTACATAAAACAGCTTTCAACCTTCATTTTTGTATGGGCCTTTAAGTTATTGAACAAGACAAAATAAATTTAACTTTTTTATGCTTTTCTCATAACTAAGATCCTCAGGGCATCTTATCAGTTTTGTGGCTCTTTTTTGCACTTTTTCTACTTTTTCTAACTCCAGGGCGGCACAGACTACAAAGTGTTTGTTTGTAGTCTGCTACCATGGAGACATAGGAATATGCATAGGAGGTATAGACATAAAATGGAAAGAGATCTATAAGACCACTTGCAATTTTTTTATGTATTTTTTCCTGGTTTAGATGCACTCAAAAAGAGTGTTCTCTGGGGCTGATCCTCCTACTGCTCTAGGTTGGCAGACCTGACCATTACAGCAGTGCTCACATTTCACGCTAAACTTTATTTTCTGACAGATTACAAATATTCATGCTTGGGTTGGCTGCATCCATTTGGCTTTTAATGGGACATTGGAGAAATGTGCAGCAAAGTCCCATTATTTAAAACCATTCCGAGATCAATTAAAAAAGTTCCTGAGACTGAAACTTTTTTATTTTTTTATTTTATAAATTATCCTTTAATTTAGAAGCCTACAGATGGTTCTACCATTCAGGCTGATACAGAAGGTCTCCACTGGCCAGCTAGTAAAGGGGTTGTCTCCAGAGGCTCAGAGTCAAAAGTGCCGATTTTTCACCTTGTCGGGGGCCAGCGATGCCTCCTGTTCCAGTGACTGTGTAGAGGCTGGAGTAGTGATGCTAATGAACTCACCAACTCTGCCGATGTAGACAGGACAAGGAGATGAACTTATTGATTGGATGCAGTAATGTTGACATCACCACTGCAGTCTGTACACAGTCACTGGAACAGCAGCCATAGGCAGCACTGGACCACGGAAGTGTGAATAATAACTCAATTTGTTTTTTTGCCTTCATGAACTTATGAAACTTTTAAAAGGGACAACACCTGTAAATATTCAGCCATTATCTAGTTACACATCCTCCTTGAATGACCACGAAGCAGGATACCAGAGAAGCCACATATCACCTTAACTTCCTGTAGAGTCAAAGACCTGCCCCATTTCCTGTAGAGACAAAGACCCACCCTCACTTCCTGTAGAGAAAAAGACCCGCCCCCACTTCCTGTAGAAATAAAGACGTGCCCCACTTCCTGTAGCGACAAAGACCCGCCCTCACTTACTGCAGAGAAAGACCCGCCCCCAAATACTGTAAAGACAAAGACCAGGCCTCTCTTCCTGTAGAGACAAAGATTCGCCCCCATTTCCTGTAGAGAAAAAGACCCGCCCTCACTTCCTGTAGAGACAAAGACCCGCCCTCACTTTCTGTAGAAATAAAGACCCGCCCTCACTTACTGCAGAGAAAGACTCACCCCCACATACTGTAAAGGCAAAGACCAGCCCTCACTTCCTGTAGAAACAAAGATCCAGCCCCATTTCCTGTAGACAAAGACCCACCCCCACTTCCTGAAGACAAATACTCGCCCCCAAATTCCAGTAGACAAAGACTCACCCCTAATACCTGTATAAAGACCCGCCCTCATTTCCTGTAGAGACAAAGACCCGTTCTCACTTCCTGTAGAGAAAAAAGCCAACCCCCCCACTTCCTGTAGAGACAAAGACCCGCCCTCATTTCCTGTAGCGACAAAGACCTGCCCTCACTTCCTGTAGAGACAAAGACCTGCCCTCACTTCCTGTAGAGACAAAGAGCCTCCCTCATCACCTGTAGAGACAAAGACCCGCCCTCATCACCTGTAGAGACAAAAACCCGCCCTCACTTCCTGTAGAGACAAAGACCCGCCCTCACTTCCTGTAGAGACAAAGACCTGCCCTCACTTCCTGTAGAGACAAAGACCTGCCACCAATTCCTGTAAAGATAAAGGCCCGCCCTCACTTCCTGTAGAGACAAAGACCCGCCCTCACTTCCTGTAAAGATAAAGGCCCGCCCTCACTTCCTGTAGAGACAAAGACCCGCCCTCACTTCCTGTAGAGAAAAAGACCAAACCCCACTTTCTATAGACAGACTACTTATGTTGGTAACTGGAGCAGAGACATCTCACACCTATAAGACAGTCTTAAACATCGAAATTGCAACACCAAGAAGCAAAAGTTGTGTAATTATGGAAATCCCTGATAGGAGACATTACTGATCTGCAAATTTAAAAAAAAAAAAATTCTGAAAAAATTGAAACTAAATTTCATAATCTTCAGTACAGAGTGTGAGTGCAGAAATCCCGGCACTTCCAGCCTCGGCCGCCATCACTGAGGTTATTAATGGTCGTCTGAGGAAGTTACTGCCACTGAATGCACTTGGAGAATTCATCAAGATCCTCTGCTGGCAGCTCCTGTGTAATCACCGACCAACGACATCCCAGGTGCAGTTGATGGAGACAATTCTGGCAAAGCCACCCCACACCACCAATCCCTGGAGTAGGACTGGTGTGACGCTCCCTCGTGAAGACCTCTTTATCTACGTTGTCTCCAGACCAATCTCTGGCTATAATTGCGTCCAAGACTAAATAAGGACTGATCACTGAAGAGGACAAACCTGTTTAACCGTCTTGTTTTGAACCATGAGAGCAGTGGTTTGAGGTCAATGAACACCTGTTGCCGGCTGTCCTGAATCTGCACCAAGGTACATTGATGAACAAGACACATCGTACAATCATACAAAAGACTTGATCCAATGTTTGAAGTCTCACGTGGCTAAAAAAAATTTGCTTCATTACGCTTTCACATGCTGAAGATCGGAACTTGGTTCTTGAAAATGTGATCCTTTGCAGATATTAGAGACATCTTGATTTCCATCACTTACTTTTGTGCTTCTTTGCGCTGCAATTTCAATGCTGTATAGTTGTATATTCTAGACATAGAGTGGAGCTGTTCCTAAAGACCACCTCTATGAGAAGACCATATTCTGTTCCGCCATGTAGTACGGGGATGCTCCGTAATGTTAAAGTTATTATACACATTCTTTACATCCCTGACATTAAGTGAGCACAGGAGGAGAGCGCTGAAAGTGAGCACAGGAGGAGAGCGCTGAGAGCGAGTACAGGAGGTGAGCGCTGAAAGTGAGCACAGGAGGAGCACGCTGAGAGCGAGTACAGGAAGAGAGCGCTGAAAGTGAGCACAGGAGGAGCACGCTGAGAGTGAGCACAGGAGGAAAGCATTGAAAGCGAGCACAGGAGGAGAGCCCTGCCCTGAGAGCGAGCACAGGAGAGCATTGAGAGCAAGCACAGGAGGAGCGAGCTGAGAGCCAACACAGGAGGAGAGCGCTGAGAGCGAGCACAGGAGGAGCGAGCTGAGAGCAAACACAGGAGAGTGCTGAGAGCGAGCACAGGAGGAGAGCGCTGAGAGCGAGCACAGGAGGACAGCCCTGAGATCGAGCACAGGAGGACAGCCCTGAGAGCAAACACAGGAGGACAGCCCTGAGAGCGAGCACAGGAGAGCATTGAGAGCGAGCACAGGAGGAGCAAGCTGAGAGCCAACACAGGAGGAGCGCGGTGAGAGCGAGCACAGGAGGAGCGCGCTGAGAATGAGTACAGGAGGAGCGCGCTGAGAGCGAGCACAGGAGGAGTGCGCTGAGAGCGAACACAGGAGGAGAGCCCTGAGAGCGACCACAGGAGGAGAGCCCTGAGAGCGAGCACAGGAAGTGTTGAGGGAGAGCACAGGAGGAGAGCACAGGAGGAGAGCGCTGAGAGCGAGCAGAGGCCTTCTGGCAGTTCATAAACTACGACCATTAATCAGTAGATAAACACTTCAGAGCCGCTTTCTGTACACAGTGCTCCATGCCATGTGTGTCCCCGAGGAGCTGGCTATTTGCAGCCCTACTTTGACTCTCAGAAGTATGATTCTTGTGCTGCGCTACGGCAAACATTAGAGATGACAAGTGTTTCAGCATTTACAGGTGTAGCAGAGCCGAGATTTTCGTTTGTCGCTTTTTATGATATCCTGATGTTTTATCTGTGGTCTCTAGTAAAATCTTTCTTTATATATACACCATGTTCCAAATTATTATGCAGATGACATTTTTCTCGGATTTTCCTAAATGGTCGGTGCAAATGACAGTCAGTCTAATAAAGTCATCACCCGTTAGATTATACATCGAATTTTATTGAAGAAACCTCCCAATGATAACAGTATAATCTCCAAAATAAATAAAAACTCACAATGCACTGTTCCAAATTATTAGGCACAGTAGAATTTCTAAACATTTGATACGTTTTAAAGAACTGAAAATGATCATTTGTGGAATTTGCAGCATTAGGAGGTCACATTCACTGAACAAAAAAGCTATTTACCTCCAAAACATCCTAACAGGCCAAGCTACATGTTAACATAGGAACCTTCTTTGATATCATCTTCACAGTTCTTGCATCCTTGAGTTTTTGGAGCGTTTCTGCTTGTACGTCTTTGCATGAAGTCAGAATAGCTTCCCAGAGCTGCTATTTTGATGTGAACGGCCTCCCACCCTCATAGATCTTTTGCTTGATGATCCTCCAATGGTTTTCTATAGGGTTGAGGTTAGAGGAAGATGGTGGCCACACCATGAGTTTATCTCCTTTTATGCCCATAGCGGCCAATCACTCAGAGGTATTATTTGCAGTATGAGATGGTGCATTGTCAGCATGAAGATGATTTTGCTCCTGAAGGCACGTTTCTGCTTTTAGACCATCGAAAAAAGTTGTCAGTCAGAAACGCTATTTACTTTGCAGAGGTCATTTTCACATCTTCAGGAACCTTAAAGGGCCCTACCAGCTGTTTCTCCATGATTCCGGCCCAAAACATGACTCCTCCACCTCCTTGCTGACGTCGCAGCCTTGTTGGGACATGGTGGCTATCCACCAACCATCCACTACTCCATCCATCTGGACCATCCATGGTTGCTCGACACTTATCAGTTAACAAGGCTGTTTGAAAATTAGTCTTCATGTATATCTGGGCCCACTGCAACCGTTTCTGCTCATGAACACTGTTTAAGGGTGTCTGAATATTAGGTTTATGCACCACAGCAAGCCTTTGAAGGATCATACACCTTGAAGTTCGAGGGACTCCAGAGGCACCAGCAGCTTCAAATAACTGTTTGCTGCTTTGTAATGGTATTTTGGCAGCTGTTCTCTTAATCCAGTGAATTTGTCTGGCAGAAACCTTCCTCATTATGCCTTTATCTGCATGAACTCTGTCTGTGCTCTGTTTCAGTCACAAATCTCTTCACAGTATGATGATCACAAAGTTTTTGGGAAGTATCTAATTTTTTCATACCTTGTCCAAGGCATTGCACTATTTAACGCTTTTTAGCAGCAGAGAGATCCTTTTTATTTCTCACATTGCTTGAAACCTTTGCCCTGCTTAATAATGTGGAACATCATTTTTAAGTAGTTTTCCTTTCATTAGAATCACCTGGAAAACTAATTATCACATGTGTTTAAGATTGATTTCAGTGATCTATTGAGCCCTGAGACACAATACCATCCACGAGTTTATTTGAAAAACAAAACAATTAAATCCAATTTGCATAATAATTTGGAACACAGTGTAATGCATCTGTGTGTCCACGGCTCTTTTTTATATGCTGCCAATGTCTGGTGGCAGTCATGACAATCTTCATTTTGACGGGATTATGCCCTAAACGCAAATAGGGTACGATTTCCCAAAGAGTGGGTATCTTGGGGACATTTCTGGGCAGGGCACATTGGGGTTAGGATTCTCAAAGCTCAGGACAGGTAGCAGAGGGCCACAGAGCGCAGACGGGTAGCAGAGGGCCTGCAGAGCGCAGACGGTTAGCAGAGGGCCCGCAGAGCACAGATGGGTAGCAGAGGTCCACGCACTCGTGACTAATGGTATGAGGGAGAGTTGAAAAAATTGCTAGTAACTAAAAGGTTCTAACCAGTCAAGTTCTGTTTTCTTTTTTTTGGATTTTTGGGGCAATTTCTATGTTTACGATTCCTTTAACTTCCTTGCCCTCTAATGATACGGAGATGACTCTGCTCATTTTGTCTCAATCTGTACAGCAAGGCTGACACTTGAGCAGCAGAAAATATGAAATGTCAGCCTATCATATGATATAGTGGCCGGCGTGAAATATTTTACTAATTTCTATAATCACCAAAAAAAGTCTTGTACTTTCAGTCATTTTCTGGATTACGTTTTCAGTGTTCTTCTTATACCAGGTATTTTCGCTGCCATTTTTCAGACAGGTCAAGTCGTAAAGTCCAGACAAAAGACTTTCCTCATTTAGATCTTTGGTCGTTAAGAAAAGAGCAAACAACATCTTGATTTAGATTACAAGCGTCCGCATGGAAGATGGCCGTGTGAACGAGCCACAATCCTGGCCGCCAAGTTCACGTTGCCAATCTGCCGAGAAGAAATCTAGAAAACCAATAACGTTTTCAGCCTGGGCAATCATCGGCAATGAAATGGCTCTACACATCGTTAGCAATATATTATCTCCCATTTCCACTGTTAATCTACATGACGGAAGCTAGCTTCCTACCTCGGGAGGAATATCTGGGTTCAGCGAGAACAGCTGGACGGTCAGAGAATCCAGTTACAGGCTGTGGACTCGTATATTACACGCAGTACAGATGGAGAGCACCCCTCTCCCAATTTCATCACTCGCTAGCATGGCTGCTTTCCATCACCCGCTCCTCGCTCGCTCTTTGCCGCAGAGAATTGGCTTCCGTTATCTACTGATGTGTGGGAGGAATCCAGCATAGGAGCAGGTATCCCCCCGAGCGGATATAGTCAATAGGTCGCATGTACGTATATTCCCGCTGTAGAGATGAATATAATCAGACTTTTCCTGAAATGTCACAGATGGAAAAAATTTGTGCCTCTCTTTCAAAACTTTTCAAACTTTTCTGTATTTCCAAAAGTTTAGGAGGTCTCCTCCTTTTTTCCCCAGGAGTCGGATGATCCCCTTTTTTTTTTTGTTGCATGAACAGTACAGACGTAAGTGCGAATAACGTGTAAGTTAATATAGAAGCATGTGAAGTACTATTAGGCTGTGTGCACACGTGCAGGATTTTTCACTTTTTTTTGCTATAAAAACGCAATAAAACCAAGAAAAAAATGCTTACATTAAAGCATCCTATTATTAGAATGCATTCTGCATTTTTTGTGCACATGTTAGGGCAGTGAGAATCTGGAATTGCTTGCCTGAGGAGGTGGTGATGGCGAACTCAGTCGGGGGGTTCAAGAGAGGCCTGGATGTCTTCCTGGAGCAGAACAATATTGTATCATACAATTAGGTTCTGTAGAAGGACGTAGATCTGGGGACTTATTATGATGGAATATAGGCTGAACTGGATGGACAAATGTCTTTTTTCGGCCTTACTAACTATGTTACTATGTTATGTTACTATGTTGCGTTTTTTTTTCTGCGGCGGAATTGCATTCTGGAAAAAAAACACAGCATGTTCATTCTTTATGCAGAATCGCGGGGATTCCGCACACATAGGATCATGTTCGGATGGTACCCAGGGTGGAGGAGAGGAGACTCTCCTCCAGGCCCTGGGTACCATATAATTGTAAAACAAAATAAAAAAAAAAATTAAAATAAAAAATCGTGATATTCTCACCTTCCGGCGTCCCTCGCAGCCTTCACGCTCCTCCTGTTCCCAATAATGCTTTGCGGCAATGACCTGTGATGACGTAGAGGTCTTGCGAGACAGCTACGTCATCTGGGGTCATTGCCACGAGGCATTACTTGGAATGGGAGCATCGAGAGGAGCTGGAAGCCTGCGGTGGCCGTCGGAAGGTGAGAATATCATGATTTTTTATTTTTTTTTTAACATTAGATCTTTTTACTATTGATGCTGCAAACCTGTCAATCAGTTTTCCAAGCGATCTGTAGCATTCTGCAAGCTAATTACGCTTGAAAAACGCTAGTGTTTAGTGGGAAAACGCATGCCAATTTCCGGCGGCAGGGAGTTCTGGAATTGCGGACGTGTGCACATAGCCTTAATGTTTTGTCCCGATGAAGGGGAAACCCAAAACGTGTAGATATCTGATATTTTACTAATATCAGATTTATTTTTTTTTGCAGAAGTTTTTGGATAAACCACTTCATCCTTACCATCTATGTTGGAGAGGCTTGTTGAGAGACGGCGATCTGTGAAATGGGGGGCCGGAGGATCGGTTCCCAAAATTGGGGGGGGGGGGGGGGGGGCAGAGAATCGGTTCTCAAAATGGAGGGGCCAGAGGATCGGCTCCCAAAAAGGGGGGTCCTGTGGTTCGGTTCCCAAAATGAGTGTCCAGATGATCGGTTCCCAAAATGTGGGACCAGGGGATCAGTTCCCAAAATGGGGGGCCAGAAGTTTGGTTCCCAAAATGGGGGGGCCAGAGGATCGGTTCTCCTCACAAGTGAAGGCCTTCACTTTCCATTCAGTAGACTGGCGCACCATTGGTCTTGCTCTTTGCTTTCCAGTTGTCTAGTGTCCGAGACTGGCAGCCATCGTGATTTGGTGAAGACTTTGGAATCAATGCGAGTGATGTTTTTTTCCGTCACTCAAGTTTCCTTTTCTACAATTTTCTAGCGTTTCTTCTTTCCTTTATTTGATTGTTAAATTACGGCTTTTCAGAGCAGAGGTTTGTCCTTCAGAGCCGTCCTTCTCATTTCGATTAACCATTGTTGTCCAAGAGAGCACAAGGGACATAACTATGAAGGTAGCGTTGGACAAGTATACAGAAGAAGACATCCTAAAAACACAGCAGATGGCACAGACTTTTGGAGCTAGCCAGGAAGAAAGTTCTTTCTCCTGGCTTGCTCTTCGGGTGGCGGAAGTTAGGGGTCGGCTGCCGAAAATTAATGGCAAAAAGAGGAAGCCAAGAGATTGTGTGTGGGACAGTTGACAGTAGTATGAAGGAACATCAGGGGTTCGGAACTTGAACATATATTTTTTTCTTCGTTTAGGACCATTTTAAAATACTAAAAATTAGTGGACGACCCCTCTCATTTCAATGTATATGGCTCATTACATAATAAAATAGTGACTTTTTTTTGGCAAGGAGAAAGACAAGGTTGAAGCAAAACTGTCAAAGCAAACCATAAATAAATGGTAATCAGCAGAAACGGAGGAGGAAAATAGATTTGTGGATCTGGTCAAAAGCCAAGTTTGTCTTAACAGTCTGCTATATATACACTCACACAGCGGAGACCGCTCCAGCCAACATGGCAGGTTCTGCAACACATCGCTCCCCTCTAACAGGGACCGGCAGCTAAAGACGAGGCCGAGACGCCTCCTCGGTACGTCTAGGTCCCAGAGCCCGAAGGACGGTATATTTGGACCATTTGTCATCTCCTCTGGCAGCAGAACATAAGTGTTTGACTACACGAGATCTCTGCTTTATTTTATGTAGGACCGCGCACGGTGAGTGACGGGGAGAGTGTTTAGGGACTAAGGGGGCAGGTCATTGCCCCTTCTAGACTTCTCTCATAGAGGGATCAAAACACAGGATGTCATATGGCTTGTTTTCGGGGTAATTATGTAACTATTTGGATAAAAGCAAATACCGTTACTATGTCACTGAGTCTTAGTTTGAGACGTTGAGGCCTAGAGACGGTTCTTACCAGACACAGCAAAATGTGGTATTTTTTACTATATTTTAGTTTTATGTCTCAGCATAGGTCATCTCCTCTCGAGAGGTAAAAATGGTGTTTATCTAATCAAGGAAAGCAAAGCCACTATAAAATCACAGGTGAGCATGGCCTCCATAAAACCATGGCAGGAGAGCATGGCCTCCATAAAACCATGGCAGGAGAGCATGGCCTCCATAGAAACCATGGCAGGAGAGCATGGCCTCCATAGAAACCATGGCAGGAGAGCATGGCCTCCATAGAAACCATGGCAGGAGAGCATGGCTTCCATTAAACCATGGCAGGAGAGCATGGCCTCCATAAAACCATGGCAGGAGAGCATGGCCTCCATAGAAACCATGGCAGGAGAGCATGGCCTCCATAGAAACCATGGCAGGAGAGCATGGCCTCCATAGAAACCATGGCAGGAGAGCATGGCCTCCATAGAAACCATGGCAGGAGAGCATGGCCTCCATAGAAACCATGGCAGGAGAGCATGGCCTCCATAGAAACCATGGCAGGAGAGCATGGCCTCCATAGAAACCATGGCAGGAGAGCATGGCCTCCATAGAAACCATGGCAGGAGAGCATGGCCTCCATAGAAACCATGGCAGGAGAGCATGGCGTCCTTAAAACTATGGCAAGAGAGCATGGCCTCCACATAATCACAGGAGATCATGGCCTCTATATAATCATAGGAGAAAATGGCCTCCATGAAACCAAGGCAGGAGAGCATGGCCTCCATATAATCACAGAAGGAGAGCATGGCCTCCATATACTCATAGAAGGCAAGGATGGCCTCCATATACTCATAGAAGGCAAGGATGTCCTCCATATAATCATAGGAGGTGAGAATAGCCTCCATACAACCATAGGAAATAGGCTTGGCCTACATACAACCTTGGGAGGTGGGCATGGCATCTGTACAATTATGGGAGATGGAAATGGCCTTCGTACAATCTCAAGACAGAAACTGATCTCCATATAATCATGGGAGATAATAAAGGCTTTCCTAAAATCACTACAGATAATCAAGGCCTCTGTACAATCACGAGATGTGAGCATAGCCTCTATACAATCATCATGAGACGTGAGCATGGCCTCCATACAATCATCACGAGACATGAGCATGGCCTCCATACAATCACGAGACGTGAGCATGGCCTCCATACAATCATCAGGAGACATGAGCATGGCCTCCATACAATCATCACGAGACGTGAGCATGGCCTCCATACAATCACGAGGCATGAGTATGGCCTCCATACAATCACGAGATGTGAGCATGGCCTCCATACAATCACGAGATGTGAGCATGGCCTCCATACAATCACGAGACGTGAGCATGGCCTCCATACAATCATCATGAGATGTGAGCATGAGCCTCCATAGAATCATGATGAGACGTGAGCATGGCCTCCATACAATCACGAGGCATGAGCATGGCCTCCATACAATCACGAGATGCGAGCATGGCCTCCATACAATCACGAGATGTGAGCATGGCCTCCATACAATCACGAGACGTGAGCATGGCCTCCATACAATCACGAGACGTGAGCATGGCCTCCATACAATCATCAGGAGACATGAGCATGGCCTCCATACAATCATCACGAGACATGAGCATGGCCTCCATACAATCACGAGACGTGAGCATGGCCTCCATACAATCATCAGGAGACATGAGCATGGCCTCCATACAATCATCACGAGACGTGAGCATGGCCTCCATACAATCACGAGGCAGGAGCATGGCCTCCATACAATCACGAGATGTGAGCATGGCCTCCATACAATCACGAGACGTGAGCATGGCCTCCATACAATCACGAGACGTGAGCATGGCCTCCATACAATCACGAGACGTGAGCATGGCCTCCATACAATCATCAGGAGACATGAGCATGGCCTCCATACAATCATCAGGAGACATGAGCATGGCCTCCATACAATCATCACGAGACGTGAGCATGGCCTCCATACAATCATGAGACGTGAGCATGGCCTCCATACAATCATCAGGAGACATGAGCATGGCCTCCATACAATCATCACGAGACGTGAGCATGGCCTCCATACAATCACGAGGCATGAGCATGGCCTCCATACAATCACGAGATGTGAGCATGGCCTCCATACAATCACGAGACGCGAGCATGGCCTCCATACAATCATCAGGAGACGTGAGCATGGCCTCCATACAATCACGAGATGTGAGCATGGCCTCCATACAATCACGAGACGTGAGCATGGCCTCCATACAATCACGAGACGTGAGCATGGCCTCAATACAATCACGAGACGTGAGCATGGCCTCCATACAATCATCAGGAGACGTGAGCATGGCCTCCATACAATCACGAGGCATGAGCATGGCCTCCATACAATCACGAGACGTGCGCATGGCCTCCATACAATCATCATGAGATGTGAGCATGAGCCTCCATACAATCATGACGAGACGTGAGCATGGCCTCCATACAATCACAAGGCATGAGCATGGCCTCCATACAATCACGAGATGTGAGCATGGCCTCCATACAATCACAAGACGCGAGCATGGCCTCCATACAATCACAAGACGCGAGCATGGCCTCCATACAATCATCACGAGACGTGAGCATGGCCTCCATACAATCATCACGAGACATGAGCATGGCCTCCATACAATCACGAGACGTGAGCATGGCCTCCATACAATCATCACGAGACGTGAGCATGGCCTCCATACAACTACAGGGGGACAATTGTCTTGGCTGCAGTCTCTCGATGTCTGAGGTCAGATCGGGCTAGAGATGGAAACGCTTCATGGCCCATTTGAATATACATGCTTTTTGACCAATATATATGAGATACAATAATTTCTGCATTCCTTGAAACTTCTTAACCGACCCATTAAACTGATAAAAAAAATAAATGATGAGACATTTGTTTAGATATTTACCCTCCGTCCCAGCACCACACATTGTAATAGCAACAACGAAGAAGAGAAACTAGCTGGTAGCTTGAGCGCTTGCCACATAAATTGGCTGGAAGTGTAGGATTCATACACGGAGTAAGCTACTGGTGGTCCGGCTATCTCCTAAACACCTCCACATTCACAATGTTTAGAATGCAGAAATGCAAAGGTTTGGCCTAATAAGCTTGGGTCATATATCACAGCTCCCTTCCCTTCTGAGAAAAGTACCGTATATAAAAGTAAGTGCAGTTGGGAGCTTTACGTGGCCTTCCTGACACTGTGCAGACACACTGTGCTGATACAAGTCCAGCTTACTGTGCCAGGACTGGCCGCTGGACAAGGATGTGTATGATTGATGGGATGAACCAACGGGTGAAGATAAAATAGGATTCCTGATTTACAACCAATAAATATGTGGGGATGTAAATAATTCTTCATGCGAGTCAACTCATAAAATGACTTATAGAAATTAATCTGTAATTCGGGCATGACTTACCCACTCATCAAGTGTTTATCTGGATTGGCAATTCATAGGTAAACTTTCTTCTTACTCTGCAGCTATTGGTTGAAATTTTATTTCTTCAACTTCCTGCTCTGCAGCTATTGGTTGAAGTTTAATTTCTCCAACTTCCTGTTCTGCAGCTATTGGTTGAAATTTTATTTTCCAACTTCCTGCTCTGCAGCTATTGGTTAAAGTTTAATTTCTCCAACTTCCTGTTCTGCAGCTATTGGTTGAAATTTTATTTTCCAACTTCCTGCTCTGCAGCTATTGGTTAAAGTTTAATTTCTCCAACTTCCTGTTCTGCAGCTATTGGTTGAAATTTTATTTTCCAACTTCCTGCTCTGCAGCTATTGGTTAAAGTTTAATTTCTCCAACTTCCTGTTCTGCAGCTATTGGTTGAAATTTTATTTTCCAACTTCCTGCTCTGCAGCTATTGGTTAAAGTTTAATTTCTCCAACTTCCTGCTCTGCAGCTATTGGCTGAAGTTACATCTCACTAACTTCCTGCTCTTCAGCTATTGGTTGTGTCATGGCCTGTTTGGTAGTGGTAGTTGTTGGTCTGTGCTCCAGGGGTTAATGCTTGTAGCCGCTCTTTGGCTATGGGAGGGCTTTTTATAGCCTCTGTTAGGCCTTGCTCCTTGTGAGTTATACTTAAGTTAGTTGCCCCCTGTGTGCCTGTGCCTTGTGCCTGTTTTCGTGTTGGATCTCTTGGTTCTGACCCGGTTTGTCTCTCCGTTGTGTATTTGACTACTGATTTGGTACCGTCTCCTTGCTTGCCTGGTTCTCGACTCCTGCGTGGTTTGTGACTATCCGTCCTGTCAGTCCCTTTGGTTCCGTTATTGCCCCTCTCGGTTTTCTTACTCTTTTGGCTTGGCCCTGACTACTCTTCTGCTTCTGGTTCTCGTACCTCGCTGCTCTCTACTCGCTTTACCTCCCTGTGGTCCGCCTGGTCTCCGCCGCATCCTGCTATCTCCTCCCGGTGTCCTGTAGTTGGCTGCACCCCGGTCCCTCCCCCTGCGGTCACGTGACTGCAGGTCCTGCTCACCAGCGGTTGCGTGCCATCCCATCTCTCCCCCCAGACACTGCAAGCCCTGCTTACCCGCACTTCACAGGACACGTACTGACCGGTGTGTATCCATTGCACAGTTCCTGACAGGTTGATGTTTAATTTCTCCGACTTCCTGCTCTGCAGCTATTGGTTAAAGTTACATCTCATTAACTTCCTGCTCTGCAGCTATTGGTTGAAGTTACATCTCACTGACTTCCTGCTCTGAAGCCATTGGTTGAAGTTACATCTCACTAACTTCCTGCTTTGCAGCTATTGGTTGAAGTTACATCTCACTGACTTCCTGCTCTGCAGCTATTGGTTGAAGTTACATCTCACTAACTTCCTGCTCTGCAGCTATTGGTTGAAGTTACATCTCACCAACTTCCTGCTCTGCAGCTATTGGTTGAAGTTACATCTCACCGACTTCCTGCTCTGCAGCTATTGGTTGAAGTTACATCTCACCGACTTCCTGCTCTGCAGCTATTGGTTGAAGTTACATCTCACCGACATCCTGCTCTGCAGATATTGGTTGAAGTTACATCTCACTAACTTCCTGCTCTGCAGCTATTGGTTGAAGTTATATCTCACTGACTTCCTGCTCTGCAGCTATTGGTTGAAGTCACATCTCACTGACTTCCTGCTCTGCAGCTATTGGTTGAAGTTACATCTCACTAACTTCCTGCTCTGCAGCTATTGGTTGAAGTTACATCTCACTACCTTCCTGCTCTGCAGCTATTAGTTGAAGTTACATCTCACTAACTTCCTGCTCTGCAGCTATTGGTTGAAGTTACATCTCACTAACTTCCTGCTCTGCAGCAATTGGTTGAAGTTACATCTCACAAACTTCCAGATCTGCAGCTATTGCTTGAAGTTTCCTTTAGCTAAATTCTAACATTTGATTTTCTTTAAGCCACCACTACGGGGAGTTCACCACAAACAACTGTATATAACTACCACTGAACAATACGCTAAGAGAAACTACAATTAATGCCCCCTGGTGGCAACTACGGGAAGCAAGAATTTCCACATTCATTTAATTTTTTGGTTGTGTGGGGATATGTAAATTTATAAAAAGATGACAGATTATAAAACTAATGGAAACTTTACTGACGCAAACTGAAAAAAAAGTAAATAAAAAAAGTTGGTGGTCCTCTGCATCGAATGATTATATACAGCAAGAAAAAAATTAGACTATTCTATATATAATGAGACGTACCAGAGGGTGAAGCAGTGAGAGATCCCAGAGATATACAAACCTCCGCCCCGCGCTCAAACAACGCTGTGACACTAACAGCTTTTATGACACGTTCATTTTCTAGTTTATTACGGTGGATAATATACTAAAGGCTATTAAATCACTGGATATTTGGTCAGTAAAGCAAAGGAGAAAATTTAAAACTTGAGACCAAACTACAAAATTCCATTAATCCGGAAACTGATAATCATGAAAGTTTGATAATCTGGAAAGTAGAGAGAAGAGGAAATACCAAGGATTAAATAAAGGTGGCAGATTTTGTGTTACTTGGGCTTTATCCCTTGTGAATAAACAGATAAGTTGTCACCTCTGTTTATTGACAGATTTATGCTGGGGTACTACAAAGCGGTCATTATGTGGCTAGCCCCCTGTAGTAACCCAGGAGTTCCTATAGATTGTCGAAACTGGACAACCCCTTTAACGAAGAATAGATAAAAATGACTCACCTGACAAACCTTAAAAGAGGTTTTTCAGGATATAACACAGACTAAAATAGTGATTGTTACAGCCTGATTACCTCTGTCAAATAACAGAGGAGCCTCAGCAGACCTTACACCATCAGAGTGCAGCTCTCCGCTGGGTCTGCCAATGCCAATTAGGTTAATTCATGTCATTTAGGTTAAACCTGTGGTACCAAAGACTGCTATATGTCTGGATGGGATGGTACTGCAGTTGAAAACCCTCTAGCTACCACTGTGCCCATCCACCCTGGTCCCATCACACATGAAAAACATGAATAGAAAGGAAAGATCTGATAACTTCATAGTTTTAAACAACCAAGACCTCATTTAAATAAGGTGGTAAGAATAGCAGCAACAGTATAAAGTGTACTATATGTCAAGGACTGCAATGGGCACTTCCTTAACACCATATTTCTAGTGATACTGGGTGTGTCAGCCTAAGAACCCACACCTATGTAAAATTGTGACTGTCAAAATACAGCATGAAAGTGGTTCCCCTTCTAACCACAGGCACACTTATGTAGCAATAACAGTAGCAACAGTATAGGGTGTTGATGAGGTACTGTAATGGGCATATCCTACACCCCATAAATCGAACATTGATCAATGCTGCACTCAAAAGCAGACATAAATATATTGCCTCATAACTTACACTCATATTTCGGTCCCAGATCTGTATCGTGCCATCCTGACATCCGGCAGCTATAAGTTTGCCATCTCTACTGTAAGTAGCGCAGGTTGGGATAACACGTTTACCTTGCGCAGATCTTGGCTTAAAGATACTTTTATGCTTCTTGTCATTGGAAACGTCCCAAGTCCGGACGGTTCTGTTGAAGAAGAAAATAAATTGTAATTTTTTTTCGTGATTTTTTTTTTGTTTTTTTCAAATTCTTTATTTATGAATTTTAAAACAAAGTACAATTGAACTCACAGTTCAATATATCACAAAGAGCGATGTCATTTGTATAAACCCAATTATACATGTGAGTTTGTATAGATTATAAAACAGGAAATTTGTATATCGGTACAAACGTAATGACATGTACGAAACAATAACCAGGTGTAACAAACAACTAACAGTTGGCGACGCAATGTGATTTTTTTTTTAAAGAAAATAAATTATAATTTTTTTGTGATTTTTTTTCCATAATCACCACAATAAAACCAAATAGTCTACTAAAAAAGTATTTGTTGCCAGATTTCACATTAAAAATACAAATGTTATTGCACAAATCTCAGACCTGAAGAGGTTGGTGTGCTTGCTTTTAAATATTACATCAGAATGGCAGTGTCACTGCTTTACAGCGTTCTCTCTGTGTTTGCATGGGTTTCCTCCGGGCACTCCGGTCTCCTCCCACATTCCAAAGACATACTGATAGGGAATTTAGATTGTGAGCCCCATTGGGGACAGCGATGATAATGTGTGCAAACTGTAAAGCGCTGCGGAATATGTTAGCGCTATATAAAAATAAAGATTATTACAGGGACAGAGAGGAGCCAGAAGACCAGTGTCAGATTTTTCCTACTCCTGCGCTATTTAGAATCACTTCACCTTCATATTAAGTGGTGCAGGTTTCCTTTAGCTGTGCATTGATTAATCTGCTCAGTTGAGCGCTCTTGGAAGCTGTCCTGCATTAAGGCTCTCAGCTGTTCACTGTTAGCCACTCCCATCTCCTGGGCCCTGGATAGCACTCATTGTCAGAGGAGATAGCTTCATGCTACATGGTTAGGAGATGGTGGTTTGTTGTTATTGTTGTTTGAGAAGGCATATGGTGGCTTTATCTGAGACCGTTGCTAGGTTTTGGTTGTGTGCCAATTTCCTTCTTTCTCCTACTTTGGTAATTTCCCATCCTCCACTCCTCAGTGTTTATCTCTGTTTAGGTGAGTATATTTGTATGAGTGGTATTTTCCTTTATCCCAGTTTGCATTACCTTGTGAGTCTGGTTGGTGTATTACGGTACACTACTACTCCCCTCTTCCCTGGGTGCGGAAAGGGTACAGACTGAAGGCGGATTCAAGAGCTAAGGCAAAGTACGTGGCCCCGACATCTTCACCATCAGAAGTAATCCGGGGAACAGGGCGAGCTAGGGCGCTCCTAGCGTTAGGGACAGGGAAGGAGCTCGTGGTCCCGGAATACCTGACAACCGAGTCGTGACAGGCAGTACATTTCTTAAAAATGTAAATTTGATATGAGGCCACCTAGCCTGAATAACAGCTCCCCAGTGTACCTCCTCCCTGCTGCTGCTGCTGCTGATGATGATGAATCTCCACTCACTTAGTCTGTGAGTCCGTAAGCAAAAACAGGAGATTTAAAGGATCGGTGAGGGTAGGTATTTATTGTAAAATCTGTAATATTTTCTGCACAACCACTTGAAAGGTAATGTCAAAGATTCAAAAAAAATTATTTTTATGTGCGGTGTCTCCGGATTGGTACCGAGCTGCAATACTATATACGGCCACACGAGTCATGTTACTTCTAAAAGAAAAAAAAAAAAAAGATTTTTTTTCTTAATCTCATAAGTCCCTTTAAATACTGTAATTTCAGATATATTTTGGCAGGACTATTGGCAGGAGGTTAAAGGATTTGTCAATCAAATATCTAGTATTTCCCAGAAGGATTTTTTTTTTTCCAATTTTTGAAGGCTTTCCTGGCGCAATTAAAGGCACGCACACATAGTTGGGAGAGCACAGAAAAGTCACACAAACATTCCAAAATATTTGACTTTTAATTGTCGTCCTTTCCTGTCTGATCTGTCCCCATCACCCCGTGCAGGAACGCGGCCGTTCTCACGTTTGTAGGGAGCACACATGGTGTCTGAACATGTAGCTGGGACACCCTGGGTTGTATCACGGCCCCCGATAGTCGTTATTCTCCCCTTACCGCATCCATCAAAGCGCCGGGAGCGGATTTCACATCGGGTTCATGGAGAATTGTGAGCACAGAGTCATTCATCTCTCGGTCGCGTAATTATCACTAATCGTGTTTTCATTTCACTGTTATTAAGGCGATTATGATAATGGGCTATGTGGACTGGCTAGCTAGTGGACAGGAGCCGGGCCGGCCCGGACAAGGCTGACACGTTACCGCAGCCGCTTGTCACGTCCGGCTGATGCATAGTTCAAGGCTGCAAACGGGATCAGGACAGAAAATAGACATGAAAAATATTATTATATTCTATTAGATTTACATTTCTTCATAAGTGAAGAATGTCCCAGAACCTGACGAGAACGGAAAAGATCTGCAGAAACTCACATCTACGGCGTACGGCGGGATTCTGAGCGTCTGCAAAATAAGCGAGATCTTATCACGAGTACTAAACACACCAGAAAAAAAAATATCCTAGCATTTCTTGGCTTAATCACATTTTTCTTGTTTTTTTTTGTCTTATATTACAAACAAAACTAAGAAATATGTAAAAGAAATCTCAGGAGATCAGTCATGTCCCTTGTCTGGCTGTCAGACAACTGGCTGCAGCAGGAGCCTCCCCCCTCCGCTATGCAGTAGCACAAAAGATCACTAAGCTGCAACCTCTGGGTAGAGGGGTCAGGACTTCGGTCATCACCAGAGATGAGCAGCTGGCAGGCAGAAGCGATAACTAGATTCCTTCTGTAATAGAAATATTCAGGTCTAGATTTAGTGTTGGTTTTAGCCCCTAAAACGGAATCTGTCAGCAGTTATTTTTGCTATATAATCTGAGAGCAGCATGATGTAGGGGCAGAGACCCCGATTCCAGCGATATGCCACATAGTAGCAGTTGTGATGGAATCATAGCTTTTCTGTTGTTGCTGTAGCAGAGCTCAGAATGCTGAGCCCTGCAGAACCCCACCCACACCACTGATTGGCAGCTTCCTGTGTATAACCCCGCCCACAAAACTGATTGGCAGCTTCCTGTGTGTAACCCCACCCACACCACTGATTGGCAGCTTTCTGTGTGTAACCCCACCCACACCACTTATTGGCAGCTTCCTGTGTAAAACCCCGCCCACAAAACTGATTGGCAGCTTCCTGTGTGTAACCCCACCCACACCACTGATTGGCAGCTTCCTGTGTATAACCCCGCCCACACCACTGATTGGCACCTTTCTGTGAACAAAGTATATGGACAGAAAGCTGCCAATCAGTGGAGTTTGCGGGGCTGGACTTGGAGGCACGAGACACCTAGTCTTATAGTGATAATCTCCTGTTGATAAAACACTTATTTTATTGAAACATAGTAAGTGACACATCAGGGTCTCTGCTCCTACGGCAAACTGCTCTCTGATTACATAGCAAAAACCTGCTGACATATTCCCTTTAGAAGGGTTTTACAAGCAAACTGGGCTTTACTCGCCCTTCCCGGGCGTCTGTTATTGTCTGCAGTGCTGACGTCCCGTCGACAGTGCCGTAACCAATCGCTGAGCTCAGGGGCTCCGAGAGCCTAATCCGTCAATTTGTGCAGAGCTGCTGGGTTCCCTCTGATTGGCTGCAGTGCTGTCTGCGATTTACAAAAGGACAGACACAGGGAACAGTGCAAAACAAACTGCTGGTGGGAGAGAATGGGGGGGGGGGGGACAGGAGTTTTCCCTTGACTACCTTTGACACATGTACATCAAAGCTGGGTCCCTGCCTTGGATGGGGGTTCACACACTGAGTCCACATCTTTCCCTGCACTTGATGTCTGATTTAATCAGCCATCATGTTCCTCCAACAGCAGTGGGTGGATCGGTGCTCCGCCTGCAGCTTCCAAACAGTTATCAATCTCTGAGAGCGGTATTTAACAGGCACCATCAGGAAGCGTGCCATTCATCCCACCCTTCAGCACCCCTGTCACGTAATCGGGGGGTGCCTATAGATTACCATGATGGTCGGGGGTCTGCGGATGACCCCCATGCCTGTCATTAGGAGCCTGGCACGTGATTTCTCCTATATACAAATCGGTGCTGAACCTCTGCTGTGTATAGCACAAGCGATCGGACGATCACAGCTTCAAGTCCCATAAGGAGATTATTAAAAACACTAAAAAGTGTATAAAAAAAGTTAAAAAAATATGAAAAAAAAAAAAAGTACAAATCACCCCCTTTTGCCCTATTAAAAATAAAACAATTTTTTAAAAAATACACATATATGGTATTGCCGAGTTCAGAAATGCCCGATCTATCAAGATATAAAGACAATTAATCTGATCGGTCAACGGCGCAACGAGAGAAAAAAAAAAATCAAAGAGACAGAATTACGCTTTTTTGATAGCCCAACATTGCAATAAGAGGCAATCAAGAAATTTTAACTAATTAATGTGTTCATTTTATTATATGGGTGGAGAAAACATAGTAACATAGTAACATAGTTAGTAAGGCCGAAAAAAGACATTTGTCCATCCAGTTCAGCCTATATTCCATCATAATAAATCCCCAGATCTACGTCCTTCTACAGAACCTAATAATTGTATGATACAATATTGTTCTGCTCCAGGAAGACATCCAGGCCTCTCTTGAACCCCTCGACTGAGTTCGCCATCACCACCTCCTCAGGCAAGCAATTCCAGATTCTCACTGCCCTAACAGTAAAGAATCCTCTTCTATGTTGGTGGAAAAACCTTCTCTCCTCCAGACGCAAAGAATGCCCCCTTGTGCCCGTCACCTTCCTTGGTATAAACAGATCCTCAGCGAGATATTTGTATTGTCCCCTTATATACTTATACATGGTTATTAGATCGCCCCTCAGTCGTCTTTTTTCTAGACTAAATAATCCTAATTTCGCTAATCTATCTGGGTATTGTAGTTCTCCCATCCCCTTTATTAATTTTGTTGCCCTCCTTTGTACTCTCTCTAGTTCCATTATATCCTTCCTGAGCACCGGTGCCCAAAACTGGACACAGTACTCCATGTGCGGTCTAACTAGGGATTTGTACAGAGGCAGTATAATGCTCTCATCATGTGTATCCAGACCTCTTTTAATGCACCCCATGATCCTGTTTGCCTTGGCAGCTGCTGCCTGGCACTGGCTGCTCCAGGTAAGTTTATCATTAACTAGGATCCCCAAGTCCTTCTCCCTGTCAGATTTACCCAGTGGTTTCCCATTCAGTGTGTAATGGTGATATTGATTCCCTCTTCCCATGTGTATAACCTTACATTTATCATTGTTAAACCTCATCTGCCACCTTTCAGCCCAAGTTTCCAACTTATCCAGATCCATCTGTAGCAGAATACTATCTTCTCTTGTATTAACTGCTTTACATAGTTTTGTATCATCTGCAAATATCGATATTTTACTGTGTAAACCTTCTACCAGATCATTAATGAATATGTTGAAGAGAACAGGTCCCAATACTGACCCCTGCGGTACCCCACTGGTCACAGCGACCCAGTTAGAGACTATACCATTTATAACCACCCTCTGCTTTCTATCACTAAGCCAGTTACTAACCCATTTACACACATTTTCCCCCAGACCAAGCATTCTCATTTTGTGTACCAACCTCTTGTGCGGCACGGTATCAAACGCTTTGAAAAACAATTATGTATGGTTTCTTAAAAGTGATATTGTACCTTGTCTTTTCTATGCTTTTTTTTTTCTTTTTTTGATTTTCATTTGGTAGACTCATGTAATTCACTGGCGGTCAGTTGGATTATTGGCGGTCGGGATTACACTGGCTTTGGTCCTAATCTTCTCCATACAGCGCAGACATGGGGTCTATAGCTGGGCCCCCCCAGTCGCATAGACGTTGCAAAAGAGCCGTCAGGAAGACAAAAAAAAGGTGAGTGCCGTTCTGTGTAACCAAAGTCAACAACTAAGCGCTAAAGGGCCGGGATCTGAGATATCTCCCATCCTGCCCACCGCAAGGCAAAGGAAACGCCTCCAAACCTGGTGATTCTGCCAAGACCAGCCAATTATGCCAAAAATGGGTATGAAGATTTACAGGGGAGGAGAAGCTGCTACATTAAAAGGTCCAAATAAGTAAAAAATGAAGTGAAGCCACCGATTTTGGCGCTGTTGGCCGACCATCTAACGTGTATGGGGGTCCCATGACCACTTAAGGATCGGATGGTCGGAATTCAAATGCTCGGCGGGAGATTATTTTGGCAGCGAAGAACACAGAAATGCTCGGCCTGGAGTAGGGAGCCTAGCAATGTCCCATCATGGCGGACATCCTTCATCCTACCGTCAAATCCTAAAGAGCGATCGCTCGGGCGGAATGAGGCGCGAGCTGAAGAATCCGTAAGACAATGCTGCGATGTGCAGCTCACATCTGCTCCGCATATTTCCCGCTTTTACGGCCGCCCCGAGAGCGATTCCCGGTCACTAAAAACACTACAATGAATGAAATATTCCTGGAGGAAGTCGGGGGGGAGCTGGGACGAGTCCAGCAAGCAGAAAACCCAACCAGTTCCAAGCCTATATATATATATATAAAAGGATGATCAACAACATGGCGTCCTGCGGAGCTCAGGAAACCTGCTAAGGCATGTCAAATATATTCAGCCCCCCCGTCCGCCAGGAACATTAATTAGCCCACCCATTAAGAAATAGATGCTGGAGATATTTTATTGTAGAGGCTAGAGAGGGGAAACACAAGGAGAGGTCATCTACGGCTTCCCACCGCAGTGAATAATGGCATGGCGTTGACGGGGGTCCTAGTCACAGGTCCCAAATGATCGTCCGATAAAAGACCACCCACTAATCGAGATAGTGCCACCATGCCCAATTCACTTCTCTATAGTTTTCTCCTGCTCTACAGCCACATCAGAGAGTTGTAAAAAAATAAAAATAAATAATAAAAAAAAAAAGAGTAGCGTATGGGGTTTTGGAAAGGGGTTGTAAGGTTGAGACATCCATTTAAATTAATATCCCTTCACTAATGATCTCAATATGAAGTGTACGTCATAATCACAGCGCCTATTATATATCGGACGTATAAACATAGTCTTGAAGTCTTGCAGTTTTCACACTGAGCCTCATAATAGGCTGATACTTCACCAGTGCAGCCAGTGACAGGAGAACATTAAGTGATAGTGGGTATAAATATGGGGTATGTGTCCAATATTTTATATATGTATTATAAAAGTGTAATTTGGAAGATCTGCCTTTTTCACACTGAGCCTTATATTAGGGGGTTACCTCCTGTTCACTTCTTCTTCATTATCATCCCAGAAAGGATGGCAAATCATCTATACGTAGGATAGTATTATGCGTTTTTGCATAACGTTGCATCACTATTTTGCTGCCTTCACTCGTGGGATGTGAAGACTGTAATTTTTTTTTTTTAAAGAAAAGGCATTATTTCATTCCCCACAGATTGCACAATAGACCCCAGAGAAGTGTGCAGCACAGCAGACAGGAGCACACAGCTCAGCAGACAGGAGCGCACAGCTCAGCAGACAGGAGCGCACAGCTCAGCAGACAGGAGCACACAGCTAAGAGGACAGGAGCACACAGCTCAGCAGACAGGAGCGCACAGCTCAGCAGACAGGAGCGCACAGCTCAGCAGACAGGAGCGCACAGCTCAGCAGACAGGAGCGCACAGCTCAGCAGACGGGAGCGTACAGCTAAGAGGACAGGAGCGCACAGCTCAGCAGACAGGAGCGTACAGCTAAGAAGACAGGAGCGCACAGCTCAGCAGACAGGAGCGCACAGCTCGGCAGACAGGAGCGCACAGCTCGGCAGACAGGAGCGCACAGCTCGGCAGACAGGAGCGCACAGCTCGGCAGACAGGAGCGCACAGCTCGGCAGACAGGAGCGCACAGCTCGGCAGACAGGAGCGCACAGCTCGGCAGACAGGAGCGTACAGCTAAGCAGACAGGAACGCACAGCTCAGCACACAGGAGCACACAGCTCAGGAGACAGGAGCGCACAGCTCGGCAGACAGGAGCGCACAGCTCGGCAGACAGGAGCGCACAGCTCGGCAGACAGGAGCGCACAGCTCGGCAGACAGGAGCGCACAGCTCGGCAGACAGGAGCGCACTGCTCAGCAGATAGGAGTGCGTTTTGTTATTAAATCACACAAAAGGTACAGTAGAGGCCCACCGTCCGTGGGGCCATACAGGTCGAATGCAGCCGTAGAGCCGTGTGTATGAGGCTCTATCTGGACACAATAGGAAACATTGTGTTCATGGACGTCAAAACAATAGTGTCGGAAAGCCTCGCAGCGTGGAGGTAAACTGATAAACAGCCCAAATTTTCCTATTTATAGATCTAAGACCTCTTTGAAAAAAAAAAAAAAAAATCTCATATCAAAACAGAGATTTTCCCTGAAGAAAACGGCTTGTAAAAGTCATACAAGTTATTTCTCTTTTCCTGGAGTCAGACGACTCAAATTCACTTTCGTTTGGATGGGATGAATTAACTAAATGAACCCTGCACCACAATCGCCCACCGGGGAGCGATTATGGGATGTCAGCGGAGGAGCAACCAGACACAAGGCAATAGGTTTCCAACCTGCTGGGAGTAGTAGTTTCATACCAGCTGCATTAACCCCTTTAAGGCTTGCAAGACTAGAAGGTTTCCCTTTTCTTTTCGCTCTAACCTGGCTCTACGAGGTTTTTGTATTTTGGGGTGACGAGTTGTGTCGTGTTAAGGAACTATTTGGGGGTTCACATATTAAAGGGAATTTAAATCAGCAGGATTTCAACCAAACTATTTAACTCTTTCAAAGACAAGTCCAGTAATACCTTTACGTGGCAGGTACATTTCTCTATTATTGAGAAATCAGTGCTTGAATCGATATGTAAACGAAGAGCTATGATAGATCCGAAGCCACTGTCACTCCAGCTCTATTCCCTGCCTCCTCCTGTGTGACTTTAGGAAAAGGAGGCGGCACTGGACGGGGGAAAAAAGAGCTGGAGTGACAGAGGCTTCGGATCTACCATAGCTCTTCAGCCTCATTTGCATATCAAAGGAAATGCTAATTTCTCAGTAACAGAGGAACGGACCTGACCATGTAAAGGTGTTGCTTTAATGTAAATGTGATGGAAACTTGGGTGTGTTCCCCTGATATATATTTAAATCTATGCAAATTTCTGGCATAAATGATACTAAGATTTGCAAGATCCGTTGGGATACAGTTTTTAGAAAAGTATGCACGGTCGGGGCAAAATAAACATTTTGGCTTGTGCAAAACAATTTCACGGGCGACCAGGTAATGATAAATCTTTCCAGAGAGTCGGCTATTCCCCAATTTTCTCAATGCCAAAGAATGGGAACATTCTCATTTAAAGGGGATGTTCAGGTTGAGAGAAAAACAGTGCATTTTTCTTTTGGCTTGAAAACGACTTGGGGGAAAAAGAACGATGAGGCTTGGACCTGCGTCACACACAAGTGGCTGCTTCAGACGCGGCAGATCCTGAGGTGTCAAAGTTCTCTGACTATGGACGTAAGATCAGCGTCTCCCAAGTTCTCCGCCACATTTATAGGCACAGATGGCCTTAGGTGTCTGAATTGTGCTGCCAAACAGCAACGTGGAGCTTCCAAACCGTGTGAAAGTTATCAAATTCTGGAGTTTAGGAGACAAGAAGAACAAGAGGAGGCGCAGCTGCAAAACGCTACGTCCAGACCTCTCTGATAAATATTCTGCTACACGCTTTCACGTGTCAATTTTATGGAATATGCAAAGTGTCATCTATAAATGTCCGATAAACGCAACATAGAAGGGAGGCGAGAGAGCAGCTTTTAGGCAGCAAGTTGGGTTCTCGACAAAAGTGCAGGTCGCCATCTTGGGTAACCATGAATGTTCGAAATTGAAAGACATATCTTCTCTACAAACTCAGGTGCAGAATAAAAAAAAATACTATGAAAATAAGTCCCAGCATTACGTAAAAGGGGCTGTATCATCAGGACCATTTATGGCTTAGACAGGATACGAGTCAAATGTTCGATAGCTGCGCACCGATCTACAAAGTCAGGAACAGAAAAACGCATCCAAGTCTCTCTCCAATTATTTCTAAGTTTCCAAATGGGTCAGAGCCTATTTAGAGCCCCGACACGGAGAAGAATGATGGTTCCTGTACGGAAGACCCCGTTAATTCTTATCCCATCTCATCCTCAAAAAAAGAAAGCATCTGGCTCAATCAAGTTTTGAGAGACATAAAATCACTCCTTGGATGATTAGCAGCCTTATCTTCTTATCTGACACCGAGCTGGTGCTTTAGAGAGAAATCATGGAATGAATGGAGGTAACACCTGCAGGAAATGTCCTGGCAAATAAATAATACATACATGCTAGCCACCTTAGGGAGAGACCCAAGTTGGGCTAAATGTAGCGGGACGAAAGAGACCGAAAAGCCCTCTACTTAAAGGAAATACATAGTGGATGCTTTCCTGAATAAAGACATTAACCTCCATCATTCCGATCATTAATATGGAGAGATTATGAAAGTCTTATCATTGGACATCAAAAAGCACCACTAATGGAGGGCAATAGGGCAGCAGCAAGAAGAGAAACCCCCTGGCAGCCCGGACAATCCACTACAATGGGAGAAGCCATCAGAAGTGGTCTCGCTTGGGGGAGCAAAGGGCAAAAGGGACTGGAGCATCCATTTGTGTGTCTGTAATGGAGATTCCAGCTTGTGATAAGACGGGGCTGTAAATCTCTCAGGTTCTCAAGGTTTGGGATTGAGTGGCACCTTGATAATGATCTCTCATTATCAGAACAATAAAAAGATTTGTCCTTTCCCATCTACCTGCTCCATCGCTTCCCGTCCTCCTGCTCTGTCGTTTCCCAGGAGCTCCGTAGTTTCCAGTCATCCTGCTCCAACCTCTCCCATTGTCCTGCTATGACCTTTCCCATCCTGCTCCATCGTTTCCCGTCCTGCTCCGTCGTTTCTCGTCCTGCTCCGTCGTTTCCCGTCCTGCTCCGTCGTTTCTCGTCCTGCTCCGTCGTTTCTCGTCCTGCTCAGTCGTTCCCGTCCTGCTCCGTCGTTCCCGTCCTGCTCCGTTGTTTCTTGTCCTGCTCCGTCGTTCCCATCCTGCTCCGTCGTTTCCCGTCCTGCTCCGTCGTTTCCCATCCTGCTCCGTCGTTTTGTCGTCCCGCTTCGTCGTTTCCCGTTCTGCTCCATTGTTTCCAGTCCTGCTCCTTCATTTCCCATCCTGCTCCGTCATTTCCCGTCCTGCTCCTGTTTCTTGTCCTGCTCTATCGTTTCCTGTCCTTCTCCGTCGTTTCTCGTCCTGCTCTGTCGTTTCCAGTCCTGCTCCGTCGTCTCCCGTTCTGTTGCCGTTTCTTGTCCTGCTCCGTCGTTCCCGTCCTGCTCCGTCGTTTCTTGTCCTGCTCCGTCGTTCCCGTCCTGCTCCGTCATTTCCCGTCCTGCTCCTGTTTCTTGTCCTGCTCTATCGTTTCCTGTCCTTCTCCGTCGTTTCTCGTCCTGCTCTGTCGTTTCCAGTCCTGCTCCGTCGTCTCCCGTTCTGTTGCCGTTTCTTGTCCTGCTCCGTCGTTCCCGTCCTGCTCCGTCGTTTCTTGTCCTGCTCCGTCGTTCCCGTCCTGCTCCGTCGTTTCCCGTCCTGCTCCGTCGTTTCCCGTCCTGCTCCTGTTTCTTGTCCTGCTCTATCGTTTCCTGTCCTTCTCTGTCGTTTCTCGTCCTGTTCCGTCGTTTCCAGTCCTGCTCCGTCGTTTCCCGTTCTGTTGCCGTTTCTTGTCCTGCTCTGTCGTTTCCCGTCCTGCTCCATCTTTTCCTGTCCTCCTACCCCGTCGTTTACAGTCGTCTTGCTCCTTTGTTTCCCATCCTGCTGCAGTTTCTTGTCCTGCTCTGCCGTTTCCCGTCCTGCTCCATCGTTTCCTGTCCTGCTCCATCGTCGTTTCCAGTCGTCCTGCTCCATCGTTTCCTGTCCTGCTCCATCGTTTCCCGTCCTGCTGCCGTTTCTTGTCCTGCTCTATTGTCTCCTGTCCTGCTCCGTCGTTTCCCGTCCTGCTGCCGTTTCTTGTCCTGCTCTGTCGTTTCCTGTCCTGCTCCGTCGTTTCCCGTCCTGCTGCCGTTTCTTGTCCTGCTCTATCGTTTCCTGTCCTGCTCCTTCGTTTCCCGTCCTGCTGCCGTTTCTTGTCCTGCTCTGCCGTTTCCCGTCCTGCTCCATCGTTTCCTGTCCTGCTCCATCGTTTCCTGTCCTGCTCCATCGTCGTTTCCAGTCGTCTTGCTCCGTCGTTTTCAGTTGTCTTGCTCCGTCGTTTCCCGTCCTGCTGCCGTTTCTTGTCCTGCTCTATCGTCTCCTGTCCTGCTCCGTCGTTTCCCGTCCTGCTGCCGTTTCTTGTCCTGCTCTATCGTTTCCTGTCCTGCTCCGTCGTTTCCCGTTCTGCTGCCGTTTCTTGTCCTGCTCTGTCGTTTCCCGTCCTGCTCCATCGTTTCCTGTCCTCCTACTCCGTCGTTTCCAGTCGTCTTGCTCCGTCGTTTCCCATCCTGCTTCGCTTCTTCCATTCTTTGGCGCTGCAGCACCTGAGTTAATCCCCTGCAATTAAACGAGTCTTTGAGGGACGCAGAACAGACTTTCTCCAAGTGCGGAGCCCAGGAACTGAGGATTTATTGCTTTGCACCAGGTCCCCCCCATAGCTTTATATACACAGCCATATTTTACTGGCCTTTACTTTAGCCTTTTCTTTCCCCCCTTTGCTTACCCTGCGAGTGCTATAAAGGACATATTTAGATTGACCCTCTGCGTCGCTGCACCTATATCTGCCAGCAAAACACATCTGCGATCATGATGGAGACAGGGCTTTAGGTTTTTATGGGACGGATGAGCCGGATCTGACGTCCAAACGTGATTTAGCGCGCACATAAATGAGTATAGGAAGGCGCCAGATCTTCACCAACCCCCGTGTGGTCGCTGCATCTGATTTTCACAATTCAGAAAACATGATGGATTTTTGTGGTGGATTTCCCGCGGATTTACTAAAATCTCTTCCACATCCATGACACATCACTAGACTCAGGGTCTCTGCCCCTACATCCTGCTCCTCTCAAATGGGGCATCACAAGCCTGCTGAGATTAGAAAAACACGGCTGCTTTCTTTCAGAAACAGCGCCACTCCTGACCAATGGTTGTGCGTGGTACTGCAGCTCAGCTCCTTTTACTTCAACGGAGGTCAAATCGCAACTCCAAGTAGAACCCGTGGTAGGGACAAGACTAATGTCGGACGAACCTGCTGAAATCATCAGATTTGGCCGGCAATCGAGCGTATATGGGGGCACACGGACAATTTATTGTTGGGGGGGAGAGGTTGATCAAGCATGTCTGTTTTTGGACTCCCGATCGTCTTGTTTTCTCAGTTCTGGGGTGCCGACTTACTCTGAAAACAGGGCAAACAAGAGCTCCTGTGTATGGGAAAGCCGGCCAAGATGGCTGCCGATCGACAGGCGTCTCATGAGATAGTTGGGCCTAAGACAAACAAATACAGAATAAACTTTTCACATGTCTTAGTGTCACATCATAAGTTTACACCGGTGGGGGGTCCATGTGCTCAGACCCCCAATATTCTCTGAAACTAAGGTGTCAGGAGGGTTCAGTCGAGTGCGTTGGCCCATCTGGTGTGATGGTCTCTCCTCGGTTAGTGGAGGATGGACTCGGACTTCTTTATTCTCTGGGGAGAGCTGATCGCAGCCAGAATAGTACAGCGCTCAGAAAGGAGCTTTTCCCCTCCGTTTCCAAATTTAGGCTAGTTTCACATTTGCATTAAAAAACGCAGCGTTTTTAACGCAAACGCAGGTGGTGCAAAAATACGCATGTAAACGCGTGCAAATGCTGCGTTTTTTAGACGCATACGTTTTTGCATGTGGTAAAAAAATGCAGCGTTTTGACGCGTTTACATGCGTTTTTGAAAACGCATGATGAGAAGTGTGTGACAGCTGCCAATCATCAAAATCAACTAGAAAACCCACTATAAACAGAAACAGCTAGAGTTAGGATCCCTAGTAACCCTAGGGATCCTAACCCTAACCCTAGGGATCCTAACCCTAACCCTAGGGATCCTAACCCTAAGGGTTAGGATCCTAACCCTAACTCTAAGGGTTAGGATCCTAACCCTAACCCTAAGGGTTAGGATCCCTAGGGTTAGGTTTAGGGTTAGGATCCCTTTAGGGTTAGGATCCCTAGGGTAAGGGTTAGGATCCCTTTAGGATTAGGATCCCTAGGGTTAGGGTTCCTTTAGGGTTAGGGATAGCATCCCTTTAGGGTTAGGGTTGGGGGTGGCTTATCAGTGTGTATTCTTGTGTTTTTCTATTGAAACGCATGCGTTTACATAGACAGCAATACTTTTTTTTGCCGCAAAAAAACGCCGCTAGAAATTACTACAGGTTGCATTTCCACAACAAAACGCAAGCATAGAAAAGACGCATGCGTCGTCAAAACGCGGCAAAACGCATGCAAAAAAACGCATGCGTTTTTAATGTTAAGTATAGAAAAAAAAAGCATGCTTTTTTTGCGCTAAAACGCAGCGGCAAAAAACACAAATGTGAAACCAGCCTAATGGGGGTCTTACTGCCCAGACACCCTCTGATCAAAAGTTTTTTTGTTTTTTTTTAAATATTCATAATAGATTTTTTTTTTTTTTTTTTTTTGGGGGGTGGGGGGTTGGAGACCAGTTGACACCCCAACATATAAGCAGGGTGGAGAAGCTTCGGCACTTTTTAGGGTGCAGTACCCGGTTTAGCAATGTCCATGCGATCATGTAATCAGTGTGGAAGGTAAAGAATTATTATAGACCATTAATAACGAGGCCCGGGGCCAAGCGGACGCTGGACAGGACCTCCCAAAGGATACAAAGAGAGGTCAAAGGGGAGACTATGGTCTGCCCGGAGTTGATGGATAGGGGTACGCTGAATATCTGGGATGCTGCGAGTCCAGAACCAATTCTGGCAGCGCTGCCTGCAATGTATCACAGATTTCACAGGGAAAATATCTAATAAAACCTGGCGAGCGATAGTGAAAATGTGCAAAGAAACAGCAGAGGTGGAGGTCAATGAGGGTTTATATCCAGCCATGGTAGGACCTGGCCAAGAGCACTGTAATGTCCATGGACACAGCTCGCGCCCATGAGGTGATAACTGAACTAGAATAATGTGAGATTTATTTAAAAAAAAAAAGCCAAAAGTTTTCCAAAGAACATAGGAATAGGAATAAAATCATAGCTCAATCTGATCCAGAAATAGAGCCAGGATTCAGCATTAAGGTCTGAAGTTACTGAAGAGACCAGGAATCATCATTCAGAAATGATAAAATTCTCTCTACCTGCAGCCCCCACTAGAGGGAGCTCTTGAGCGCATTGATTATTCATCTATCTCATTAATAACAGAGCTCCCCCTGGTGGTGACAGCAGGTATCTGGGTCTCATCATTTATCGCCATTGTCTGTCGGGGTCTGGAGCTCTGAAAGAGGTGAAAACAAGTACTTTCGTAATGATAAAATATTACATTGCTTGTATTTAGTTACCAGGATCTAAGGTGTTCTCAGTCATACGACATCAGAGTAGAGAAAGTGAAGCAGAGTTTTGCAAACTAATGCATTCATTGGTTAATTAAAGGGGTTTTACCATCACAGAATTGTGTAACTGGCTCTCAAGATCCCCAGACAGAAAAAAAAGAAATCTCTTTCACTATCTTGTTGTAATTATATTAAAAAAAATAATAAGTAGGCAATACATTTTCTTGCGTACAAACCTGTTCAGTCCACGAACAAGATGCAGAGTCTGGGCTCCTGACATCCTTCTACAGGCCGGGGAATGAGGACACTCGCAGCTGGTCCATGCATGGTCCGTGCTCAGAGAAACACGGATGTGCGACACCAGCCTCACTGCCTGCCAAGAAGCCGCCTTCTACAAAGCCACCTGCCACGAAGCCGCCTGCCCCAAAGCCACCTGCCACAAAGCCGCCAGCCACCAGCAATAAAGCCACCAGCCACAAAGCTACTAAGCCCCCAGCCACAAAGCCCCCTGCCACAAAGCTACAAAGCCCCCTGCCACAAAGCCGCCAGCCACCAGCAACAAAGCCACCTGCCACAAAGCTACAAAGTCCCCTGCCACAAAGCCGCCAGCCACCAGCAACAAAGCCCCCAGCCACAAAGCTACAAAGCCCCCTGCCACAAAGCTACTAAGCCCCCTGCCACAAAGCCGCCAGCCACCAGCAACAAAGCCACCTGCCACAAAGCTACAAAGCCCCCTGCCACAAAGCCACCTGCCACAAAGCTCCAAAGCCCCCTGCCACAAAGCCGCCAGCCACCAGCAACAAAGCCACCTGCCACAAAGCTCCAAAGCCCCCTGCCACAAAGCCGCCAGCAACAAAGCCACCTGCCACAAAGCTACTAAGCCCCCAGCCACAAAGCCCCCAGCCACAAAGCTACAAAGCTCCCTGCCACAAAGCTACAAAGCCCCCTGCCACAAAGCTACAAAGCCCCCTGCCACAAAGCTACAAAGCCCCCTGCCACAAAGCTACAAAGCCCCCTGCCACAAAGCTACAAAGCCCCCTGCCACAAAGCTACAAAGCCCCCTGCCACAAAGCTACAAAGCCCCCTGCCACAAAGCTACAAAGCCCCCTGCCACAAAGCCGCCAGCCACCAGCAACAAAGCCACCTGCCACAAAGCTCCAAAGCCCCCTGCCACAAAGCCGCCAGCCACCAGCAACAAAGCCACCTGCCACAAAGCTACAAAGCCCCCTGCCAAAAAGCTACAAAGCCCCCAGCCACAAAGCTACAAAGCCCCCTGCCACAAAGCTCCAAAGCCCCCTGCCACAAAGCTCCAAAGCCCCCTGCCACAAAGCTCCAAAGCCCCCTGCCACCAGCAACAAAGCCACCTGCCACAAAGCTCCAAAGCCCTCTGCCACAAAGCCGCCAGCCACCAGCAACAAAGCCACCTGCCACAAAGCCCCGTCACAAAACTACAAAGCCTCCTGCCACAAAGCCCCCTGCCACAAAGCTACAAAGCCACCTGCCACAAAGCCCCCTGCCACGAAGCTGCCTGCTCCAAAGTCCCCTGCCACGAAACCGCCTGCCCCAAAGCCCTCTGCCACAAAACCGCCTGCCCCAAAGCCCCCTGCCACGAAGCCGCCTGCTCCAAAGTCCCCTGCCACAAAGCCCCCTGCCATAAAGCCGCCTGCTCCAAAGCCCCCTGCCACAAAGCCCCCTGCCACAAAGCCCCATGCCACGAAGCCACCTGCCCGCCCCCTTAATTATTTGGTTTACCATTTCATTTCAAATAATCCAGACTATTTACTGCCCTGACCTGTATTGGTCCACCTACCTGCCACTATTTGCTTGTCATGCATTGACCTGTATAAATATTATCAATATAGCGCCATTTATTCCATGGCGCTTTACATGTGAGGAGGGGTATACATAATAAAAACAGGTACAATAATCTTAAACAAGTCATAACTGGTATAGAGAGAGGACCCTGCACGCGAGGGCTCACAATCTACAAGGGATGGGTGATATAATAGAATACCTGCCTACTGTACCCACCCGCCCAGCATCCATCTGCCTGACCGCCCAAGCTTCAGTCTACCCAACCAGACCAGCCCTACGCACCCGCCCAGCACCTGCCCGTCCAGAATCCGTCTACCCGACAGTGCAGCCTCTGTCTACCCACCCAGCCTTCGTCACCCTGCCTGTCCAGCATCAATCTGCTACCCAGTCCTGTATGTGTCCATCTGCCCACCCTGCCCTATGTCCCTACCTGCCTGTCCTGTATCCCTCTGCCCACCCTGCCCTATGTCCCTACCTGCCTGTCCTGTATCTCTCTGCCCACCCTGCCCCATGTCCCTACCTGCCTGTCATGTATCCCTCTGCCCACCCTGCCCTATGTCCCTACCTGCCTGTCCTGTATCCCTCTGCCCACCCTGCCCTATGTCCCTACCTGCCTGTCATGTATCCCTCTGCCCACCCTGCCCTATGTCCCTACCTGCCTGTCATGTATCCCTCTGCCCACCCTGCCCCATGTCCCTACCTGCCTATCATGTATCCCTCTGCCCACCCTGCCCTATGTCCCTACCTGCCTGTCCTGTATCCCTCTGCCGACCCTGCCCCATGTCCCTACCTGCCTGTCCTGTATCCCTCTGCCCACCCTGCCCCATGTCCCTACCTGCCTGTCCTGTATCCGTCTGCCCACCCTGCCCCATGTCCCTACCTGCCTGTCATGTATCCCTCTGCCCACCCTGCCCCATGTCCCTACCTGCCTGTCATGTATCCCTCTGCCTGGCCTGCCCTGAATCTGCCCATCTACCAGCCCTGATTTGTTGCATGCAGGTCCATCCCTAACCAAGAATTTGGTGGCTCGCGCCCCTGTGCATTGATGGTGGTGCCACAGACTGTAAATATCATCCGGAGTGTTAATATGAGATACTGTGAGGATATAACCTGTGCAGAGTCCACACCGCAGGAGAGGGGTTTTACAACTTCATGTGGAGGATGTGGATGGCTGCTTCTGGTCGAATGGTGATAAATATACTATTACATTAAAACATCAAAAATCCATGACAGCAAAACGAAGAAGGAAAACACACGGTGACGCGTTTGGAAAGCAATCCAGCGTTTTTTACTCGCTAATGTTCAAATAAATACTTACTTTTTTACCACTGAGCCAGAATCTGTAATCTTCGTCTTCCTCAAACTGTCTCCGAGTTGTCAGAGCGTTACCCCGTGCTGGCGGGATTTCGTGATACGGTGAGCGGGCTGGCTTTTCAATTTTAAAACTTCACCTCCCAAGTGAAACATACCAGAACTATGTCTCCACTACCCTCAGACCATACATTAGTGCAGAGCAGACCCTCAGACGGCACAATATGGAAGAGCAGACCCTCAGACGGCACAATATGGAAGAGCAGACCCTCAGACCGCACAATATGGAACAGTAGACCCTCAGACCGCACATTACCGCAGAGCAGACCCTCAGACGGCACAATATGGAAGAGCAGACCCTCAGACGGCACAATATGGAAGAGCAGACCCTCAGACGGCACAATATGGAAGAGCAGACCCTCAGATCGCACATTAGTGCAGAGCAGACCCTCAGACCGCACATTACCGCAGAGCAGACCCTCAGACCGCACACTACCGCAGAGCAGACCCTCAGAACGCACACTACTGCAGAGCAGACCCTCAGAACGCACAATATGGAAGAGCAGACCCTCAGACCGCACAATATGTAAGAGCAGACCCTCAGACCACATATTACCGCAGAGCAGACCCTCAGACCACACATTACGGCAGAGCAGACCCTCAGACCGCACATTAACGCACAGCAGACCCTCAGACCGCACATTAGTGCAGAGCAGACCCTCAGACCGCACATTAGTGCAGAGCAGACCCTCATACCGCACATTACGGCAGAGCAGACCCTCATACCGCACATTACCGCAGAGCAGACCCTCAGACTGCACATTAGTGCAGAGCAGACCCTCAGACCGCACATTAGTGCAGAGCAGACCCTCATACCGCACATTACGGCAGAGCAGACCCTCAGACCGCACATTACCGCATAGCAGACCCTCAGACCGCACATTACCGCAGAGCAGACCTTCAGACCGCACATTACGGCAGAGCAGACCCTCAGACCACACATTACGGCAGAGCAGACCCTCAGACCGCACATTACCGCAGAGCAGACCCTCAGACCGCACATTACCACAGAGCAGACCCTCAGACCGCACATTACCGCAGAGCAGACCCTCAGACCGCACATTACCACAGAGCAGACCCTCAGACCGCACATTACCACAGAGCAGACCCTCAGACCGCACACTACCGCAGAGCAGACCCTCAGACCGCACATTACCACAGAGCAGACCCTCAGACCGTACATTACAGCAGAACAGACCCTCAGACCGCACATTACCACAGAGCAGACCCTCAGACCGCACATTACCGCAGAGCAGACCCTCAGACCGCACATTACCACAGAGCAGACCCTCAGACCGCACATTACCACAGAGCAGACCCTCAGACCGCACATTACCACAGAGCAGACCCTCAGACCGCACATTACCACAGAGCAGACCCTCAGACCGCACACTACCGCAGAGCAGACCCTCAGACCACACATTACCGCAGAGCAGACCCTCAGACCGTACATTACCACAGAGCAGACCCTCAGACCGCACATTACCACAGAGCAGACCCTCAGACCGCACATTACCGCAGAGCAGAACTCTTAAATTCTGGACACAAAAATTATTAATTTGGCTGAAGAAAGTTATTAGTAGAAATGCAGAGAATCACAGCTAGAAAAATCTGCAGTCTGGACAGGAAGGAGATCCTCACTGAGCGTTCCTGACCCTGACAACAAATATGCCCCAGAAATTAATTTATAGGTTTATTGTTAAGAAGGTCAAGAACAAAATAGCAAAAAAAGTGTCATTAAGCTTCGTATGAGCGAGTGCTTTCTTCCGGCCCGTGATGAGTCGATGAGACGGGTAATTACTTATTTTACTTCGGTTCCTTCTCAGTTAATAGAAATTAAGTAGAATTCATTAGCAGGAGAAAGGCTGGGGCAATCAGACCACAGCGAGAGGTGATCCTGCAGAGGAAAGGTCAGCACGCATGATGTTAGACACATGTGTCCAGGACCTTACAGATGTGACCTCGGCATCACGGCCACAAGGTGCGACACATTAAATACCCCCATGTGATACATCTCCTCCGCCATGTACCGAGCTCACAGAGAGCGGCTGCCATCTGCCACAATGGAACCACAAAGGTCTCTGCATTACACTGGTAATTCCCAGGATCTGCGAACATTGTGGCAGAGTGTAACTAGGGTCCGATGGGCCCCGCAGCGCTGCAAGATTTGGATCCCCCTGCATGGTGGTCAGATGTTTGGGCCCTTATAGGATTCTAAATACTAAATATAAGTGTTGTTCCCCCCCATATTACGTAGCAATGTCTCCCATCCTGGGGCCCTCCAGGTATAGAGGTTACCAGTGCTGAATATATGTCCCTCATCCTGGACCTCTTCCTGATTATATAGTCCTGATTATATATATATATATATATATATATATATATATATATATATATATATATATATATATATATATATATATATATATATATACACACTAGCTATTGAACCCGTTCTACGCCCGGGTGGCGAGCATTTATATTGGTATATGGTCATCATGTGCTGCTGCCATCCTGCGCCCGTTCTGTCATGCGCTGCTGCCATCCTGCACCCGTTCTGTCATGTGCTGCTCCCATCCTGCGCCCGTTCTGTCATGTGCTGCTCCCATCCTGCGCCCCCGTTCTGTCATGTGCTGCTCCCATCCTGCACCCGTTCTGTCATGTGCTGCTCCCATCCTGCGCCCCCGTTCTGTCATGCGCTGCTGCCATCCTGCGCCCGTTCTGTCATGTGCTGCTTCCATCCTGCGCCCGTTATGTCATGCGCTGCTGCCATCCTGCGCCCGTTCTGTCATGTGCTGCTGCCATCCTGCGCCCGTTCTGTCATGTGCTGCTGCCATCCTGCGCCCGTTCTGTCATGTGCTGCTGCCATCCTGCGCCCGTTCTGTCATGTGCTGCTGCCATCCTGCGCCCGTTCTGTCATGTGCTGCTGCCATCCTGCGCCCGTTCTGTCATGTGCTGCTGCCATCCTGCGCCCGTTCTGTCATGTGCTGCTCCCATCCTGCTGCCATCCTGCGCCCGTTATGTCCATACTCACCTATCGTCCGGCTCCACTGCAGGTGTGTCTTCAAGGAAATGGCGCCGGAAAGCGCGGACTGCGCAGGCGCTGATTCCGGCAGCAGGAATCGGCGCCTGCGCAGTCCGCGCTCTCCGGCGCCATTTTCTTGAAGACACACCTGCAGTGGAGCCGGAGTGTGTGTTCAAGAAAATGGCGCCGGAAAGCGCGGACTGCGCAGGCGCCGATTCCGGCAGCAGGAATCGGCGCCTGCGCAGTCCGCGCTTTCCGGCGCCATTTTCTTGAACACACACTCCGGCTCCTCTGCCTGTGACTGGACTCTGTCACAGCAGAGGAGCCGGAAGACGGAGCCGCACGCAGCGCTGGAACGGAGGACAGGTGAATATACTTACCCTCCCTCCTGGCGCGTCCACGGTCCCTGACTCTCCGGTGGAGATCACGGTATGCGTTCAGTGCTTAGGCATACCGCGATCTCCTGGGAGCGTCACTCTGTGGGGGTCAGACTGCGCCGGCGCTTGCGCCTGCGCAGTCTATAAAGGCTTCGGACAGAGTGACGCTCCCAGCGTTATATTATAGATATAGATAGCTAGATAGATAGATAGAGCAACGTAGTATATTGCCCAGTAACCTAGTATATTGCCCAGCCACGTAGTATACAGCACAGAGCCACGTAGTATATTGCACAGTGACATAGTATATTGCCCAGTTACGTAGTATACAGCAAAGAGCCACGTAGTATATTGCCCAGCCACGTAGTATATTGCCCAGCCACATAGTATATTGCACAGAGCCACATAGTATATTGCCCAGCGACGTAGTATATTGCCCAGCCACGTAGTATATTGCCCAGTCACGTAGTATATTGCCCAGCCACGTAGTATATTGCCCAGCCACGTAGTATATTGCCCAGCCACGTAGTATATTGCCCAGCCACGTAGTATATTACCCAGCCACGTAGTATATTGTCCAGCCACGTAGTATATTGCCCAGTCACGAAGTATATTGCCCAATGACGTAGTATATTGCACAGCCACGTAGTATATTGCACAGCCACGTAGTATATTGCACAGCCACGTAGTATATTGCCCAATTACGTAGTATACAGCACAGACCCACGTAGTATATTGCCCAGTGACGTAGTATATTGCCCAGCCACGTAGTATACAGCACAGAGCCACGTAGTATATTGCCCAGTGACATAGTATATTGCCCAGTTACGTAGTATACAGCAAAGAGCCACGTAGTATATTGCCCAGTGACGTAGTATATTGCCCAGCCACGTAGTATATTGCCCAGCCACGTAGTATATTGCCCAGCCACATAGTATATTGCACAGAGCCACATAGTATATTGCCCAGCGACGTAGTATATTGCCCAGCGACGTAGTATAATGCCCAGCGACGTAGTATATTGCCCAGCCACGTAGTATATTGCCCAGTCACGTAGTATATTGCCCAGCCACGTAGTATACAGCACAGAGCCACGTAGGATATTGCCCAGTGACATAGTATATTACCGAGCCACGTATGTCACAGGTTAAAAAATAAAAAAATAAACATACTCACCTAACGATCCGAGGGCCCCTTGCAGTTGAACATACTCACCATTCTGGTCGCTGCTCCTCAGCGTCCCATCTCTCCGCCTCCAGGGATCCAACGGCGCTGTGCAGATGGGCACGCGGCTACCGCCATCTTCCGTTCCCAGGATGCTTTGTGAAATTACCCAGATGACTTAGCGGTCTCGCGAGACCGCTGGGTCTTCTGGGTAATTTCACAAAGCATCGCTGGGAAAGGAAGATGGTGGCAGGCGCGAGTGCCTCAGCGGACAACAGAGGGTGAGTATAGCAGGTTTTTTGTTTTTTTACTATTTTTAACATTACTTTCTTTTACTATTGATGCCGCATAGGCAGCATCAATAGTAAAAAAGGTTGGGGACACACAGGGTTAATTGCGGCGGTTACGGAATGCGTTACCCGCGGCATAACGCGGTCCATTACCGCCGGCATTAACCCTGTGTTAGCGGTGACCGGAGGGGAGTATGGAGCGGGCGCCGGGACACTGACTGCGGGGAGCGGAGCGTCGGGGACACTGACTGCGTGGAGGGGAGCGCCGGGGACACTGACTGCGGGGAGCGGAGCGCCGGGGACACTGACTGCGGGGGGTGGAGCGCCGGGGACACAGGGCGGGGAGCAGAGCGCCAGGGACACTGACTGCGGGGAGCGGAGCGCCGGGGACACGGACTGCGGGGAGCGGAGCGCCGGGGACACTGACTGCGGGGAGCGGAGCGCCGGGGACACTGACTGCGGGGAGCGGAGTGCCGGGGACAGTGACCGCGGGGAGCGGAGCGCCGGGGACACTGACCGCGGGGAGCGGAGCGCCGGGGACACTGACCGCGGGGAGCGGGGAGTATGGAGCGGGCGCCGGCCACTGACTGCGGGGAGTATGGAGCGGCCATTTTCTTCCGGACTGTGCCCGTCGCTGATTGGTCGCCGCAAAACAGCCACGACCAATCAGCGACTTGGATTTCCATGATAGACAGAGGCCAAGACCAATGAATATCCGTGACAGACAGACAGAAGGACAGACGGAAGTACCCCTTAGACCAGGGGTGTCAAACTGCATTCCTCGAGGGCTGCCAACAGGTCATGTTTTCAGGATTTCCTTGCATTGCACAGGTGATAATTTAATCACCTGCAGAGAATGATTCCAGCACCTTGTGCAATGCTAAGGAAATCCTGAAAACATGACCTGTTTGCAGCCCTCTAGGAATGCAGTTTGACAGCCCTGCCTTAGACAATTATATAGTAGATTTATTATGTATGTACACAGTGACTGCATCTGCAGAATAGTGAGTGCAGCTCTGGGGTATAATACAGGATGTAACTCAGGATCAGTAATGTAATGTATGTACACAGTGACTGCACCAGCAGAATAGTGAGTGCAGCTCTGGAGTATAATACAGGAGGTAACTGAGGATCAGTAATGCAATGTATGTACACAGTGACTGCACCAGCAGAATAGTGAGTGCAGCTCTGGGGTATAATACAGGATGTAACTCAGGATCAGTAATGTAATGTATGTACACTGACTGCATCTGCAGAATAGTGAGTGCAGCTCTGGGGTATAATGCAGGATGTAACTCAGGATCAGTAATGTAATGTATGTACACAGTGACTGCACCAGCAGAATAGTGAGTGCAGCTCTGGAGTATAATAGAGGATGTAACTCAGGATCAGTAATGTAATGTATGTACACAGTGACTGCACCAGCAGAATAGTGAGTGCAGCTCTGGAGTATAATACAGGATGTAACTCAGGATCAGTAATGTATGTACACAGTGACTGCACCAGCAGAATAGTGAGTGCAGCTCTGGGGTATAATGCAGGATGTAACTCAGGATCAGAAATGTAATGTATGTACACAGTGACTGCACCAGCAGAATAGTGAGTGCAGCTCTGGGGTATAATACAGGATGTAACTCAGGATCAGTAATGTAATGTATTTACACAGTGACTGCACCAGCAGAATAGTGAGTGCAGCTCTGGAGTATAATACAAGATGTTACTCAGGATCAGTAATGTAATGTATGTACACAGTGACTGCACCAGCAGAATAGTGAGTGCAGCTCTGGAGTATAATACAGGAGGTAACTCAGGATCAGTAATGTAATGTATGTACACAGCGATTGCACCAGCAGAATAGTGAGTGCAGCTCTGGAGTATAATACAGGATGTAACTCAGGATCAGTAATGTATGTACACAGTGACTGCACCAGCAGAATAGCGAGTGCAGCTCTGGGGTATAATACAGGATGTAACTCAGGATCAGTAATGTAATGTATGTACAGAGTGACTGCACCAGCAGAATAGTGAGTGCAGCTCTGGGGTATAATACAGGATGTAACTCAGGATCAGTAATGTAATGTATGTACACAGTGACTGCACCAACGGAATAGTGAGTGCAGCTCTGGAGTATAATACAGGATGTAACTCAGAATCAGTAATGTATGTACACTGTGACTGCACCAGCAGAATAGTGAGTGCAGCTCTGGAGTATAATACAAGATGTAACTCAGGATCAGAAATGTAATGTATGTACACAGTGACTGCACCAGCAGAATAGTGAGTGCAGCTCTGGAGTATAATACAGGAGGTAACTCAGGATCAGTAATGTAATGTATGTACACAGTGACTGCACCAGCAGAATAGTGAGTGCAGCTCTGGAGTATAATACAGGATGTAACTCAGGATCAGTAATGTATGTACACAGTGACTGCACCAGCAGAATAGTGAGTGCAGCTCTGGAGAATATTATAAGTCAAGTTTGTATTGAAACAGTGACTGAATTTGTCATAGACTAGTGATAAACGTAGACTGCTTTACATTTACCTGTGCCCCCCAACGTGTCCACACACTTGGGGGTTAATTGTTCCCTTTTATTATAAGCTAGTAATAACAAGTTGGGTAAAGTAATTGATTTAGTGTGTGAGTTGCTGGAACGTGCACTTTAGCAATGAACTATTTTACAACTTGCATGTTTCATTTGCAAAGAAAACAGGGCTCTGGTAAGTGAGGCAATAAACGCCCATTAGCACAAGAAGCAGCAGATCAGCGGCCGAGGTGTTTACAGAGTGACCTGAAATGCAGCCGGAGTGAGAGAGAAACCATCGCTGCACAACCAGATTTATCATCTACAATCTGCAGATCAAGAATGTAGTTGTTTTCTGTTAAAATTATTTTTTAAATCCAGAATGATTGTCAAAAATGGCCATGAACTTTAATTTCCATAGTATCTGATGGAGCAAAGCAGCACCTCACCATCAGTAACGAGGGTTTCCCCACAATGAACATTTTTGCATTTTTTGACCACTGGGATCAAGAATCCAAAATCCATAAGGCTCGGCGGCTTCATAACGACTGTTGTAGACGGGTCTTTAGTTTGACAAACTGCAGGGTGGGGTAGACTGGAACACAAAGGCCAAAGGCTCCCATATCACCGGCCTACGGGTGGATCACCATTCCCTTCCCATGACCGCGAGTGCCAAATTCTCCACAATAAACTTCATAGTAAATATGAAACTGTCAAGTTGTGTTACTTTCAGGACTACTTACAGGTCACTGAACAGAGGTGGACTTTGCACCAGAAATTAGGTATCGGGATCTTGCCATACTTTCTATTAGTGGGGGTCTCAATGGTCAGGAGACCACTAAGAATAGATGCAATAATTGTACTAGGACTGGAGCCAACACCATGCGAATATTCAGGGTTACGGAGTCTGTTGGGCCGAACCGACAAACAAGATGGAAAGGCTAAGAGGCCACTGTGACTCAACTGCCCAAACAAATATGACTAGAAGAATTGGGTTGCACAGTGTCCTGTTGTCAGCAGAAAGTTGGCTACTTATGGTCAATCTCCAAACATCAAGCAGGTCCTTTCAACTATGGTCACGTATCGATGTAGTTCATTCCAGAATGGCCAAATCTGCAGCATAAATTATGCGTCATTTCGGTCCCAGTAGCCCGCCACCCACCAGAGGTTTGGTAAGAATGGGGGAGGTCCAACCTCTGCCACCAGGACTGTTGCCCACACTAAGAAAGAATGCTACCAGGATTGGGGACTTCATGGTTAACAGAGATGGGTTTAGTCTTCCATTTTTAACAGAGTTGGTTACTCAAGGGTCCACTCTCCACCGAGCTCAACGGTCAAAGCACCTGCTATTTTCACGTCTACATAAAGTTTAATAAACAATTATTATTATTATTTATTATTATTATAGCGCCATTTATTCCATGGCGCTTTACATGTGAGGGGGGTATACATAATAAAAACAGGTACAATAATCTTGAAAAATACAAGTCACGACTGGTATAGGAGGAAAGAGGACCCTGCCCGCGAAGGCTCACAATCTTGTTATGATCCGGTGGTTTGGACAAATAATGGACCTGGTGGTTAAGAGCACACGGAATGACCTGATAGTTACTGATAATAAGGACGAGCTCTGGGACGTGGGAACTCTGCTGACCGCAATCCCTAAACCTATCAAAACACACTAGAAATAGCCGTGGATTGCGCCTAACGCTCCCTATGCAACTCGGCACAGCCTAAGAAACTAGCTAGCCCTTAAGATAGAAAAATAAAGCCTACCTTGCCTCAGAGAAATTCCCCAAAGGAAAAGGCAGCCCCCCACATATAATGACTGTGAGTAAAGACGAAAATACAAACACAGAGATGAAATAGATTTAGCAAAGTGAGACCCGACTTACTGAACAGACCGAGGATAGAAAAGGTTACTTTGCGGTCAGCACAAAAACCTACAAAAGACCACGCAGAGAGTGCAGGGAAAAATACCTTCCGCACCGACTCACGGTGCGGGAGGCGCCCCTCTGCATCCCAGAGCTTCCAGCAAGCAAGGCAATATTGACAAAAGCAAGCTGGACAGAAAAAATAGCAAACAAGCAAAATAGCACAGAGGGACTCAGCTTCTGCTGGAGCAACAGGAACTCAGAACGATCCAGGAGCGAACTAGAGCCATAGTACAACATTGACAGCTGGCATGGGGCAAAGATCTAAGTGGAGTTAAATAGAGCAGCCCACTAACGAATTAGCCTCGTTACCTGTGGAAGGAAACTCAGAAACACCCACAGGCACCAGAGAAAGTCCATGGACAGAACCAGCCGAAGTACCATTCATGACCACAGGAGGGAGCCTGACAACAGAATTCACAACACAATCTACAATCAGCACAATCTGCCCATTTTACGTCTCCATAAAGTTTAATAAACAATGGCCAATTCATCAAGAGTCTACTCTACACCGAGCTCTACGGTCAATGCAATCTGTCCTTTTCATTTCTCCGTAAAGTTTAACAAATAGTGACCAATTCGTCAAGGGTCCACTCTCAACCGAGATCTACGGTCAACACAATCTGCTCTTTTCACATCTCCATAAAGTTTAATAAATTGTGACCAATTCGTCAAGTGTCCACTCTCCACCAAGCTCTACGGTCAACGCAATCTGGCCTTTTCACGTCTCCATAAAGTTTAATAAACAGTGGCCAATTCGTCAAGTGTCCACTCTCCACCGAGCTCTACGGTCAACGTAATCTGCCGTCTTTACGTCTCCATAAAGTTTAATCGAGTGGCCAACTCGCCACCAGAAACTGGCGATCTACATAGTTGGGATTGGTGAGAATCCTAGTAGTCAGACGTCCATTGCATCTTCTGCATCTCATATAGAAGTATATACAGACCAAATTCTGGAAGACGGAGGCGAGATTAAACGTTTCCAGTGGTCGAAATACAGAAATCTTTTGCACATGTTGCAGCCTTTTGCTTCCAGTTTCCTTATTAAAAAGTAACATTTATATTTGCCAAAAGAAATACATTAAGTTGTATCTGGAAAACCATTATATGATAATTCTATTAAAATGTTAAACTCTTAAAATGTTTAACCTCCAATCGGTTCTCCCACTACAAGTAGAGACGGAAGATTTACCCTCCAGTATTTAATCACATGCGGCTTGCGGAGTAAGACATCGGATGGTGGCCACAGGAGACTACAGAAAGCATACATTACCGGGGCCGCATGTTTCACTGTGGAAAGTACTGAGTTACACCAGGGTTTAAGGATTGCTCTCACTAACAGCTGCATGGAGATTACTACAAAGGATAATTTACGGCCTCCATTGAGCCAATGATTGCCCCCCCATCTAATAAACTATAAAAGAGAAAATGAAAGCTTCCAGCGCTGGGAGAAAAAGCAGAAAAATCCTAGCGAAAATAATGCTAAACCAACTGTGAAATCCAAGAAAGACCCGAGACGGAATATCCAAGGAGCATTAGATGCAGATTTATTAATGGTGCAGCAGATGCCGTAACATATGATTTACTGAAATTACATCTTAGAATTAGTGCAAAAGTATTAGACGTTCCTTTATATGTGCATATGCACATGATATGATGATATGGTCGCTGCGGTTTCAACAGATTTTGCATAAATCAGTATTATGAGCGAATATAAGAAACTTTCTGCTTCTTTCTCCACTTATGAGCCATTTCCCCAGCTGCCTGAACTCTATTGACTCTGAAAAACTGAAAAGATGGACTTCCAGATCACTGAGGGATCAGATTGCAGCTGCCAGTATTAGTCTATGGAGAGGAAATTGGAGAATAAGAGAAAAGTAGAAAGAGACATATATAGATGATACTACTCATTAGTAAGGGTTTTATCTCACCCCACTGCTGGATTCACAGATACACTGTTAAAGGGGTTATCCGATGAAATCAGGCTATCACCTATATACAGGATAGGCGGATCGGTGGGGATCCAAATGCTGGCACCTGAACTGACAGTGATATAATGGGGTACTTTTATTCCCATTAGAATAGAGCTGCAATATGCACACTCAACCGCTGCTCCTTCTGGCAGCCCCATAAGGAATCAATGGTGCAGTGGTCCAGCATCTGACCTACCACTATATTTTCTAATGGGGATAAAAGTTCCGCTAACTGTCCATCAGTGTATGTCCCAAAATCAGCAAATCACAAAAAGACTGTTCCCACCCAGTACAAGCACTCGGTGCACCATTAGTGTGGCCAAACAGTTCAGTGCACCTTCCCACCTGCTTGTTTTCCCATCTATCTCTGCCCTTCCTCTATTTTAATTGCCAGCTCTGGTTTTCTAGAGAAAAGCCAAGAACGATGGAAAACTATCAGGTGGGAAGGTGCACTGTACTGTTTGGCCATGCCATTCTGTTTACAGGCTCCCTTTAACAATCCCAGTGCTGGATTCACAGCTACAGTTCTCATTACTGCTGTGCAATATCTCATTGCTTCTGCTGCTTTCCATTAAGAGTTTAACAAACCCCAGTGCTGGATTCACAGCTACAGTTCTCAATACTGTTGTATAATGTCTCCAAGCTGCCGCTGCTTTCCAGTAAAGTATTTAACAACCCCCCAGAGCTGGATTCACAGCTAGACTGCTCAGTATTCCTGTATAATGTCTCCATGTTGCTGCTTTCCTGTAAGTGTTTAACAAACCCTAGTGCTAGATTCACAGCCAGACTGCTTAGTATTCCTGTATAGTATCCTCCATGCCGCTGCTGTTTCTGAACATGTGCTACATAGAAACAGGAAGGCAGGAATCCCTCATGCCTGTTTATACTATGCTTGGGAGACATCACGGTAGATAGTCTTCACCAACTAGACCAGAGACAACTGAAAATTAGCAATAGAGTCTACAAGGGGGAAAAGTATGACAAATTAAAGTTACGCAGCCATGATATTTCCAACAGTTCAACCATGCAGTCGCAACACACAAGCTCACAGAATGGGATCACTCGTTGTACTAACACCCATCTTATGACCTCTCTGTGCTGGGAGAGATCGGCACCAGGCAGGTAGTTGGTAACTACCTGCCTATTAATGACCCATAGTAAAAAAAAAAAAAAAAAAAAAAAGGTAAAAGAAAAAAAAATAGTCCTAGATAACCTGTCACGGGTGTGTCAGGTGTAACAGACAGTCATCCTGGATCCGGCTGTAGAAGATCATTGCAATTAGCTCAAGCGCCTTCTTGATTTTTGCATCTCTGTTATGGAGCGATATCCTTCTCTCTCTAGGACCCAACAGTTACCTCCACCTTCTGCTGCTAATTACACACCTTTGCTGAAGGTTTAAATACATTTAGTTTCTGCAGCAGGGTGCTAGTGTCAGCTCAAATTTGCCCCTGTCTTGTTGGAAGTACTAGCAGTCAGTTAGTGTCTTCTCAGAGGATTCTTGGAGGATTGCTGGTGTGACATCTCGGTGGTCTTCTCAAGCTAAATGTATCCCCTCATTCATCCATGCTTTCTGTCTTCAGTTGTAGTGGGGGCTGACTATTGCTGCCCCATCCCCTCACAATCCAGGGTCTGTCGCTAAAGGTCAGGCAGAGATTAGGTTCTTGCTCGGCGATAGGTGCAGAACCTATTTAGGGACGTTTAGGGCAGACAGTGTTGTTAGATGTGCCTAGGGGTCTTTGCTTTCCCCTCCCTCCCCTGTCGTTGTGCACTTTACCTCTCCCTCACCCAGCATGACATAACCCATTTGAGGACAGCTAATAAATTGCAGATCATTAGGGGTCTAACGGCTACAAAATTTTCTGAAATGTCACACTGGAATGGAGCATAGCCACCATTCATGATCTATTGGCCCCGCCAGGTATAGCCGAGTACAGCACTCCACTTTATCCGGCGGTCCAAATCCAGTGCAAGCGCACCCAACACTAAACTGTAATGGGGGCATTTAAGAGCCGCAATCTCACGACTAGTGGGACTCACAGTTGTCAGGAGTTTAGTAAATAAAATATTAAATTATTTTTCCAAATTTTAAGTGAAAATATTTGGCAAGCTTATCAAATAGATCTCAGATGGCATCTGCTTTTTTTTCTTGCAGCAGAAAAATATAAAGATGGAAGGGCCCAATACATCATCATGTAGCTTTTTCGTCTCGTGATAATCGTTGACGTATTCTGCACCCAATTCTTCAAATGGGTTCAAGAATCTTGCACAAAATCAAAAATGTTCTTTATGTCTTAAACCTGTTTTGAGCTATTTTTAATACTTTTTTTTTTTTTCTTCTTACACACTTGACAAATCTGATGCCAACAATTGGAAACAAAAACCAAGTCAACATTGTCAAACAAAATAAAAAACAAAAACAGGTGAAGACGAATAAAATACATTTCAAATAAGGCAAAAAAAAAAATCAAAAGTTAAAATCAGTGCGATTTACAAGAGCGCTGGTGAGTCTACTGGAGAGCGGACACAATCCTTCCACAAACACGGCCTCCATAGGTCACATCTGAGGCCGGCTCCAGGATCACATTTGTTTATGCTCACATCCGACATGGCGACCCCGGCACACTCTAGGGAAATGAGCACTCAGGGGAGGTAGATGGAACTCCGCTCTCCAGAGACAAATTATTAGCACTGAGCACATTTGTACTTCAGAGCTCCTCCGCCTGTTTGCACAGATGTGATGGAGCCTAAAGGCTCTCTTCCTGGAGAACGCACATAAAATCCATCTCTTCATGTGTTACCTTCCAATATCATAATCCTACAGGGAAATACTGGAGAATTCGGGAACATTACACTTTATAGAATTTTTGTTGGTTTTTTGATAAATCAAAATTGCTACTTTGTGCTCTTCATAGAATAGAAACTTAATATATATATATATATATATATAAACAAAATAAAAACTCCTAAAGGGGTCGTCCAGCCAGAAGCGTTTATCACCTTTCCATGCTGGGGTCCATCATTGCCGCGGGCTTTCAATGGAGCAGAAGGGTGCAAGCTCGACCATCTCTCTATTCAACGTGAGGTGCAGGGTCCTCTCTCTTGTAGAGTGTCCGCTCTTATGTGCAGGGTCCTCTCTCCTGTAGAGTGTCAGCTCTTATGTGCAGGGTCCTCTCTCCTGTAGAGTGTCAGCTCTTATGTGCAGGGTCCTCTCTCCTGTAGAGTGTCAGCTCTTATGTGCCGGGTCCTCTCTCCTGTAGAGTGTCAGCTCTTATGTGCCGGGTCCTCTCTCCTGTAGAGTGTCAGCTCTTATGTGCAGGGTCCTCTCTCCTGTAGAGTGTCAGCTCTTATGTGCAGGGTCCTCTCTCCTGTACAGTCATGGCCAAAAGTTTTGAGAATGAGGCAAATATTAATTTTTCCAAAGTCTACTGCTTCATTTTTTCTAATGGCAATTTGCATATATTCCTGAATGTCAGAGTGATTAGCTTAACAGCAATTACTGTACTTGCAAAGTCAATATTTGCCCAGAAAATGAACTTTAACCCCCAAAACACATTTCAACATCATTGCAGTCCTGCCTTAAAAGGAGCAGCTAACATCGTTTTAGTGATTGATCCATTAACACAGGTGTGGGTGTTGATGAGGACAGGGCTGGCGATCAATCAGTCATGATTAAGTAAAAATGACATCACTGGACACTTTAAAAGGAGGCTGGTGCTTGGTATCATTGTTTCTCTTCAGTTAACCATGGTTATCTCTAAAAAAAAACACGTGCAGCCATCATTGCACTGCACAAAAATGGCCTAACAGGGAAGAGTATCGCAGCTACAAAGATTGCACCTCAGTCAACAATCTATCGCATCATCAAGAACTTCAAGGAGAGAGCTTCCATTGTTGTCAAAAAGGCTCCAGGGCGCCCAAGAAAGACCAGCAAGCGCCAGGACCGTATCTTAAAACTGTTTCAGCTGCGGGATCGGACCACCAGCAGTGCCGAGCTTGCTCAGGAATGGCAGCAGGCTGGTGTGAGTGCTTCTGCACGCACTGTGAGGCGGAGACTCTTTGAGCAAGGCCTGGTTTCAAGGAGGGCAGCAAAGAAGCCACTTCTCTCCAGAAAAAAACATCAGGAATCGACTGATATTCTGCAAAAGGTACAGGGATTGGACTGATGAGGACTGGGGCAAAGTCATTTTCTCTGATGAATCCCCTTTTCGATTGTTTGGGACATCTGGGAAACAGCTTATTCGGAGAAGAAGAGGTGAGCGCTACCACCAGTCTTGTCTCATGCCAACTGTAAAGAATCCTGAAACCATTCATGTGTGGGGTTGCTTCTCAGCCAAGGGAATCGGCTCACTCACAGTCTTGCCTAAAAACACAGCCATGAATAAAGAATGGTACCAGAATGTCCTCCAAGAGCAACTTCTCCCAACCGTCCAAGAGCAGTTTGGCGCCCAACAATGCCTTTTCCAGCATGATGGAGCACCTTGCCATAAAGCAAAGGTGATAACTAAATGGCTCATGGAACAAAACATAGAGATTTTGGGTCCATGGCCTGGAAACTCCCCTGATCTTAATCCCATTGAGAACTTGTGGTCAATCATCAAGAGACGGGTGGAGAAACAAAAATCAACAAATTCTGGCAAAATGCAACCATTGATTATGCAAGAATGGACTGCTATCAGTCAGGATTTGGTCCAGAAGTTGATTGAGAGCATGCCAGGGAGAATTGCAGAGGTCTTGAAGAAGAAGGGTCAACACTGCAAATATTGACTTGCTGCATTAACTCATTCTAGCTGTCAATATAACCTATTGGTACTCATAATATGATTGCAATTATATTTCTGTATGTGATATAAACATCAGACAAACACTAATAAAAACCAGAGGGCAGCAGATCATGTGAAAATATAATTTTGGTGTCATTCTCAAAACTTCTGGCCATGACTGTAGAGTGTCAGCTCTTATGGTCAGTGGGGTCCTCTCTCCTGTAGCGTGTCAGCTCTTATGTGCAGGGTTCTCTCTCCTGTAGAGTGTCAGCTCTTATGTGCAGGGTTCTCTCTACTGTAGAGTGTCAGCTCTCCTGTGCAGGGTCCTCTCTCCTGTAGAGTGTCAGCTCTCCTGTGCGGGGTCCTCTCTCCTGTAGAGTGTCAGCTCTCATGTGCGGGGTCCTCTCTCCTGTAGAGTGTCAGCTCTCATGTGCGGGGTCCTCTCTCCTGTAGAGTGTCAGCTCTTATGTGCGGGGTCCTCTCTCCTGTAGAGTGTCAGCTCTTATGTGCAGGGTCCTATCTCCTGTAGAGTGTCAGCTCTTATGTGCCGGGTCCTCTCTCCTGTAGAGTGTCAGCTCTTATGTGCCGGGTCCTCTCTCCTGTAGAGTGTCAGCTCTTATGTGCCGGGTCCTCTCTCCTGTAGAGTGTCAGCTCTTATGTGCAGGGTCCTCTCTCCTGTAGAGTGTCAGCTCTTATGTGCAGGGTCCTCTCTCCTGTAGAGTGTCAGCTCTTATGTGCAGGGTCCACTCTCCTGTAGAGTGTCAGCTCTTATGTGCAGGGTCCTCTCTCCTGTAGAGTGTCAGCTCTTATGTGAAGGGTCCTCTCTTCTGTAGAGTGTCAGCTCTTATGTGCAGGGTCCTCTCTCCTGTAGAGTGTCAGCTCTTATGTGAAGGGTCCTCTCTTCTGTAGAGTGTCAGCTCTTATGTGCAGGGTCCTCTCTCCTGTAGAGTGTCAGCTCTTATGTGCCGGGTCCTCTCTCCTGTAGAGTGTCAGCTCTTATGTGCAGGGTCCTCTCTCCTGTAGAGTGTCAGCTCTTATGTGCAGGGTCCTCTCTCCTGTAGAGTGTCAGCTCTTATGTGAAGGGTCCTCTCTCCTGTAGAGTGTCAGCTCTTATGTGCAGGGTCCTCTCTCCTGTAGAGTGTCAGCTCTTATGTGCCGGGTCCTCTCTCCTGTAGAGTGTCAGCTCTTATGTGCAGGGTCTTCTCTCCTGTAGAGTGTCAGCTCTTATATACAAGATTTTACAGTCTATGTTCTCGGCCGTTGCGACCACGTCAGGCATGATTCAGTCTCTGAACGTGGTGGCCGCATTCTACAGTCTGGAGTCGCCGTTCTTTCGTCTGTGCGCTGTAATCAGGCCGATCTCCTCACATTATTACAGGGCGGTGGAGTTTATAAGACAAAAATAGCCGATGTAAACAGGCTGGATTTAGTACGAGGCTGCACAATAGGAGATCCATTATTCACACGTCTTCGTGTCAGCTCTGTGTATATACAGAGCGGAGGGTTCAGCCAGCAGGGGCACACGAGATGGGCTGATGTCTAATTTGTCCGGCTGCCATGTTTAGCTGGCATTGTAGAAACGTCTACTGAACGCTATGGCCAGAAACTAAGAGAACAGCTTAGAAAAGGGAAGACATAAAGGAGCTGGAGAGTCCTCGGGTACACGGCCGTGCCCTGGACTCCGGTGTATGAATCCACGATGCCCATAGACCAGTTCTGGAAACATGCAGGAAAGTCTTGTGCCAAGGTCTATGACATGTTACATATGGCCCGTGTTTTTTTTCTGGTCTTTGATAAGCAATATTTGCAATAGAGTGCTACCATAAACCATGGGTCCATGATATCGCTCTGCAGCGATATACACAGATCTTTTGTAGCTCAACATTTGGATTCGTGGACAGTTGTAACTTTTTCAGAGCCTCTTTTAAAAGAAAAGAAAATGCCTACTAAAGCGGGTTTCCACCATTTAAAAAACAAAACAAACAAAAAAAAAATATGCCAAAAAGAATAAATGCTTAAAAAAATAAAAGTAGTAACACTTCCGTGTCTGAATCCCAACCAGGACTGGAAGTGATGTCTATTTATTAATGACGGAGTTTACAGAGTATCCGGCAGTGAGCGCATTCTGACAAGGAGCGTGGAAGGGTATGGGGACGCTGACGTTTTGGAAGGTTCTTTTCCAAAAAAACACCGGAATAATTGCTTTAAAAAAATATTAAAATATTCTTCCTATTAAATTTCTATTTTAAAACCAATTTTCTGCTTTTATGTTCAGTTTTTCAAGCATTTTTTCCCCACTTCTGGACTTTTGAATGACGAGTGGTCGGAAAAAAAAAAAAAGAAAGTGCGCATTACGTCTTAGAAGCATCACCTTCACACTAGGCTGTAAAGCCCGTGGCTACCGGCGGCGCTTGCGGAGATTGAGATCTTGGCCGGGCTGAGATCCCAGTCTGTGCAGGCAGCGCTGCCTCTGGTGGTCCACGGCTTCTGGAAAATGGCCATAGGGAAAGCAATGCACTCCGCTCTGCCTTTGTGTCAGTATCACATAAAAATCCCAATGAAATACATTTAAAAAGGGAACCTGGCACTAGGTTTCCCCCATATAAAGTACGGTCACTACCCCAATCCAGACTGCAGATCCCCCAAAAAGACCTTTTATTATAGTAACCTACAAGGCGGTCCGGCACGATTGGCGTTGCAGCTCTTAATCCGTTGTCTCCTCTCTTCTTACGATCCTCTATCCCCGCTTCATGTGGATGACTTGCCCTACGTCATTCTCCATCGGGCTCATGAACAAAGCACTGTAGTGCACATGTGCCGGCTTTAAATCCGGCGGCGCTCTTTGGCCTCTCCTGGCGCATGCTCTGCCTCGGCAGCGCAGAGTGAAGGGCGTCTGTGCTGGAGAGCAGTTGAGGGACACGGTGTTTGACGCAAGACACGTTATCCACATGAAGTAGAGAAGGACAACGGCGATCGTAAGAAAAGAGGCACCAGACCAGAGACGCCTATCAGTCCGAACTGCTCTGTGAGCACAATAAAAGCTCTTTTTTTGGCATCTGCAGACTGGATTTGGGGACATTTTTATGGGATTTAAGATGTAAATATGCCCTTCTAATGAAGGTGGGGAATATCTGGGGACAGGTTCCCTCCAAGTTTGTGGGTGTAAGGCTATGTTCACATTTGCGTTGCTGGGCGCAGCGTCGTCGACGCATACCGACGCATGCGTCATGCGCCCCTATCTTTACCATGGGGGGGGGGCGCATGGACATGCGCCGGTATGCGTTGTACTGCGTTTTACGATGCATGCGTCATATAGACGCACAAGACAGGGCGCAGAGGACGCTACTTGTAGCGTTTTCCCTGCGCCGAAATTCTTGATCTGTAGGATCTTATGACAACTCATGCGTCGCAAAACGCTGCGTTGTGTATTTGAGTTGTTGGTTGCGTTGCGTCGCCGACGCTGCGCCCAACAACGCAAATGTGAACGTAGCCTAACATGAAAAAATGTGGAGACGTTTATTGTTGTGAATTCTGTGGTCAAGCTCCCTCCTGTGGTCATGAGTGGTACTGCGGCTGGTTCTGTCTATGAGCTTCCTCTGGTGGATGTGAGTGGGGCTGCGGCTTCTGAGTTTCCTTCATCAGGTGACGAGGTTAAGTCGTTGGGTGCTGCTCTATTTAACTCCACCTAGTTTTTTGTTCCTGGCCTCCAGTCGATGTTCCAGTATTGGTCTTGCTCTCTCCTGGATCGTTCTTGTGGCCTGTCTTCACTGCATAAGCTAAGTTCTGCTTGTGTTTCTTTTGTTTGCTATTTTTTCTGTCCAGCTTGCTATATTGGTTTTCCTTGCTTGCTGGAAGCTCTGGGACGCAGAGGGAGCACCTCCGTACCGTTAGTCGGTGCGGAGGGTCTTTTTGCGCCCTCTGCGTGGTTGTTTGTAGGTTTTTGTGCTGACCGCAAAGCTATCTTTCCTATCCTCGGTCTATTCAGTAAGTTGGGCCTCACTTTGCTAAAATCTATTTCATCTCTGTGTTTGTATTTTCATCTTTACACACAGTCATTATATGTGGGGGGCTGCCTTTTCCTTTGGGGAATTTCTCTGAGGCAAGGTAGGCTTTCCATTCTATCTTCAGGGCTAGCTAGTTTCTCAGGCTGTGCCGAGTTGTATAGGGAGCGTTAGGAGCAATCCATGGCTGCTTCTAGTGTGTGTGATAGGATTAGGGATTGCGGTCAGCAGAGTTCCCACGTCTCAGAGCTCGTCCTATGTATTAGTAACTATCAGGTCACTTTGTGTGCTCTTAACCACCAGGTCTATTGTGGTTCTGAATCACCAGTTCATAACAGTTTATGGGCTACGAATACTTTTTCAAGGCAAACAGGAAGCAAATTTTCAATGGAATCCAAATTGCAAAAATTATTTTGGCTTTCATGTTAATGATTCGGAAACAGTGCCAGTATTGCCGAGCAAAGTCCGATCTTACTCAGTTATTGGGAGGCTGAGATCTCAGCCAAAAGGGTCTTCCATCCTTCATTCTCCAGATCAGACTGATCTTGCATATTCTACAGAGCTCTCCATAAAGGCCTCCAATGGAGTCTAATCCCGTGAGATCATAGATATACGGATGCAGAGGCTCAATGGATTGCTATGGCGGCCGCGGTATGGATCCATAAATCTCGCCGGTTGTGCTGTGCAAACTCCACTTGTGTTCCCCTCGGATTCGTTACAACGCCCGGTGACCCCACATATGATTGCACATTAAGCGATCAGATAGGTCAGACTCATTTTTTTTAACGAAGCCTCTTCTGCTTGACAACTTTTGGACATGGCGATGACGGTCCGTCAGCCGGAGATCGATGGCCGCCGAGTCTACTGATTATTCTGCTCTTCCTTCTGGGAGAGGAAATTGTTTTTGTAGGCAAATATTTTCACATCCATAAACTTAATTGCATTTTACATTCTGCTTATCTTGGATCGGCTTTTATTTATCAGTAATCTGGACTAAGATGTCTGGGACCAAGAAAAGAAAGAAAAATCCAAGAAAGAGAAAAAGAAAGAGGGCAGATATTTATATTAGACGAGGAACCGAAGAATGGGGAGAATTTAGAAAATTCCATTAAAAATAGATGATACCAGATAAAAAGGAGTTGTGCGGCGTACCATACTCGTCTTCCTTATGGCTATTTGCAGCCTTCACTATAATATCGGATCAGATGAATAAGGAAAATAACACAGGAAAGTAAAGGCGACTTACAAACGCAAAGTGGTTCTCCGGTACTTTAACATTGGTTGGACTATTCAAACAGTCCCTCACTACTTCTCATCTCTCATATCCTCCCTGTCTCACAACCCTAAACAGCTATTCAACACTTTCAAATTTCTCCTCCGTCCCCCAGCAGCTCCTTCCTCTCCGCTCATCTCAGCTGAAGACTTTGCCTCATTCTTCAAGCAGAAGATTGATAAAATCAGAAAATCAGAGAAAGCTTTGGCCTACAACTCCTGTTCCTAACTACTTAGCCCTCCTCCTCCAAAACTAGCTTCTCCATCGTTACAGAAGATCGACTCTCCACTCTACTCTCAAGATCACGTCTCACCACCAGTGCACATGACCCGATCCCATGCCACTTCACCCCAAACCTCACCACAGTCTTCATTCCAACCCTAACCCATTTCTCCAACCTATCACTAACTGTTGTTTTCCCCATCATGCTTCAAACATGCCTCAATCAGACCCATCCTCAAAGTCCTTTCTTGACCAATCCTCTGTAGCTAGCTATCCCCCCCATATCACTTCTCCCCTATGCCTCAAAGCTACTGGAACAACACATCCATCTTGAATTTCTGAATGCATCACTCCCCTGAAACTGTCCTAAGTAAGGTCACCAGTTACGTACTAACCGCCAAAGCCAAGTGACACTACTCTGTCCTCCTCCTTCTGGACCTGTCCTCTGCCTTTGACACAGTGGACCATTCCCTGTTACTACAGACCCTCTCATCTTTTGGCATCACAGACTTGGCCCTATCCTGGATCTCATCATACCTAACAGACCGGACATTCAGCGTCTCCCGCTCACACACCACCTCCTCACCTCGCCCCCTATCTGTCGGAGTCCAGCAAGGTTCAGTCCTTGGGCCCCTGCTCTTCTCCATTTACACCTTCGGCCTCAGACAGCTCATACAATCTCACAGCTTTCAGTATCACCTCTATGCTGATGACACACAGATCTACATGTCTGGACCAGATATCACCATCTTACTAACCAAAATCCCATAACGTCTGCCCGCTATTTCATCCTTCTCCGCTAGATTTCTAAAACTTAATATGGAAAAAACAGAATTCATCATCTTTCCCCCATCTCACTCGACTCCCCCAATAGACCTTTCCATTAACGTAAATGGCTGCCCACTCTCCGCTGTCCCACAAGCTCGCTGCCTCGGGGTAATCCTTGACACTGATCTCTCCTTCAAACCACATATCTAAGCTCTCTCCACTTCCTGCCAACTTCAACTCAACTCAAAATTATTTCCTGGATCCGTAGAATCCTCAACCAACAATTTGCAAAAACACTAGTGCATGCCCTCATCATCTCCCGCCTTGACTACTGCAACCTTCTGCTCTGTGGCTTCCCCTCTTACACACTCGCACCCCTCCAATCTACTCTAAACTCTGCTGCCCGACTAATCCACTTATCCCCCCGCTATTCCCCAGCCTCTCCTGTCAAGCCCCCCCCCCGTAACACAGTGGCCTAAAAGGTCCAACCTGTAACAGTGGCCTAAAGGCCCCCCGTATCACAGTGGCCCAAAGACCCCCCATATCAGCGGCCTAAAGGCCCCCCATATCACAGTGGCCTAAAGGCCCCCCCTGTATCACAGTGGCCTAAAGGCCCCCCCTGTATCACTGTGGACTAAAGCCCCCCATAACACAGTGGCCTAAAGGCTCCCCTTAACACTGTGGCCTAAAGGCCCCCTGTATCACAGTGGCCTAAAGGCCCCCCATAACAGTGGCCTAAAGGCCCCCATAGACCACCCCGTACACAGTAGCCTAAAGGCCACCCCGTACACAGTAGCCTAAAGGCCACTCCTGTATACAGTAGCCTAAAGGCCCCATGCACAGTTAACTAAAGTTGGCTAAACTTTACAATATCGCTGGATCAGTCAACAGTCTAATATGCATGGGGACCTGCCAACTTTAAAGGGAGAGAAAGGTCTGTCTCGTTGGATTTTCATGATCTATCCTGTTCTTCGCTGGAACAAAAGATGCCAACAGAGGAATCTGGCATTAGCTCACTCATAGGCAATACAGGAACACTGGGCCAAACTGAGCACTCCCGTGTGTGGAGGTGTCGGGACAGATAGCAGACAACCAACAGCTACCTAATACATATAGGGATTTTAAGATTTCAGGCCAGAGATATAAGTTCCCTGCAGTCTTGTAGGACTCATCCTTCCCTTCAGGTGGTCTCGACACCTTTTCCCACCACCCGGGACGCTTCGTTCCCACGTGTCTTGCTATCGGACATATTAACCACACTTCATCAGCAGTGATGGAACCAGGAGGAGCACATCTGGCGCCTCACCTGAACAAGCACATTAGTTGTATTGCTTTCACATAAATGCCGGCCGGAGTGGAAGTCACCGTGTCCGGCTACATTAATGTGATGCCTCCTTACGTCGTGCCCCAGAGCACCTGAAGAAACAGCCTGGGAACGCAAGGTGATGGTTGAAGAGATGATGAAATGGATATCGTGACCTTGGAACGCAATCAACTCTCCGCAGATGTTTAATGGAACCTATCAGAGGCGAGAAATAAATCACTGGAGCCATAAAACTGGAGATTCATTTACTTAACAAGAACGAGTCAGAAGACTAAGAAAACATGGATTAGTCCTAAGAAATCAGGATATTAAAAAAGAATAGAGAATAAAAACAGGATCCACAGTGGCAACGAAAAGAGTTATATTCATGGTAAAAATTATACATGAAGACCAAAGTAAGACTCCCAAATCATACTGGGGATAAGACAGCCAAGACCCCACCAAAAGTTGGGATGAAGGGGCTGCTGCACTCAAGGTGAATTTTGGCTCATTCGCAGCATTTCCATGCCCGTCGACACTCCCGACCACCTGATGAGCGTGCACTTTAGAGTATATCGGTCAACAGCGCTTTTCCCAAACATAAACCCGGAAGAGAGAAGTAAGCTGTTGCCAGACACCTCTGGTGGAGGCTTATTTTCCCCGAGGACCAAAGAATCAGGCACTGGTGTCATCAAATAACCATTGTTCCATCTGATGGGTAATGTCGAGACACCCTCTACATAATTTATAGGGTGGCAAGTCTTGGCAAAATCAGCGACTTGGACCAACCCATATCTAACGTCCAGCGTTACAATTCCCTGACGGGAAGAACCAATGTGCAGAAAATTAGCCAAAGTAAGATTGGCCCTTGAGTCTCAAGCTTGGTGGGAATCCTTGAGGAAGGACCACAACACAGGTAGAAAAACAAAAAAAAAAAGTTTTTAGCAAATGTATGGCTCTGCAAACGTTTAGTTTATTGGAATGTCAAGAGATAGTGCAGCTGAAGGAGCAGATACAGCTGGAATTCCCATAGAGAAGGCAGAAATGGTTTATTGCAGTCTCTGCCTTTTTGATCAATGAATACATGAGAGCTGTGTATACAAATTAGAAAAAGTGCTACCGGGGACTTTTGCAACTGTCCTAGCGATCACGTGATGGCCAGGTGCTGGGAGGGAACAGAAGAGATCTTAGCAGACTCTAATTAGCGGAAGAACGAGGCGTGAATTGGCCAGAAATAGTAAAAAAAAACGTACCAGTATTTAAAATGTTGAACTGTCTCAAACAATCTTTACTAATGTGTGAAAAATAAGACAAAATTAAAAAAAAAAAAAAAAATCCCTGAAAGCTACTAATTACCAGCTATTAACGTGCGGAGTCACATGGTGATTTGAACTGTGGCTCTCGGCCTTGAACTATGCAGAGTATATGCAGGAAAATTAAATGATTGCATTACAAAGAGTGAAATCCACAGCCTTGAAATTTGCATTTTAGATTACTACTAGAAGGGTCCCTTGACCATAACTGGATCACAAAGAATCCCCCTGTTGGAATTGCCAGTGATCACCAGAAGGTGTCTAATTTCCCTACAGTGCCCCCACAGGAGAAATGAAATTTTGCAGTGTTCATTCATCTACTATATAATTGTCTAAGGGTCATTTCCGTCTGTCTGTCTGTCTGTCACAGATATTCATTGGTCGCGGCCTCTGTCTGTCATGGAAATCCAAGTCGCTGATTGGTCGCGGCAAAACAGCCATGACCAATCAGCGATGGGCACAGTCCGGAAGAAAATGGCCGCTCCTTACTCCCCGCAGTCAGTGCCCGGTGCCTGCATACTCCCCTCCGATCACCGCTCACACAGGGTTAATGCTGGCGGTAACGGACCGCGTTATGCCGCGGGTAACGCACTCCGTTACCACCGCTATTAACCCTGTGTGTCCCCAACTTTTTACTATTGATGCTGCCTATGCGGCATCAATAGTAAAAAAAAATGTAATGTTAAAAATAATTAAAAAAAAAAAAAAACTGCTATACTCACCCTCCGTTGTCCGACGAGCTGCTCGCGCCGGCCGCCATCTTCCATTCCCGGTGATGCTCTGGGTATTTTCACAATGCATCCTGGGAACGGAAGATGGTGGCAGCCGCGCGCGTATCGCCGGAGCTACGGTGGATCCCAGGGGTGAGTATATAACTTTTTTATTTTAATTATTTTTTTTAACAGGGATATGGTGCCCACACTGCTGTATACTACATGGGCTGTGTTAGATACCGCGTGGCTGCTATATACTACATAGTACAAAACAATACTACATAGGCAGTGTTATATACTATGCGGGCTGTGCGATATACTGCGTGGGCTGTGCTATATATTACGTGGCCACTGTTATATACTGCGTGGGCAGTGTTATATTACGTGACTGGCCAATATACTACGTGGCTCTGTGCTGTATACTACCTGGCTCTGTGCTGTATACTACGTGACTGGGCAATATACTACGTGGCTCTGCTGTATACTACGTGACTGGGCAATATACTACGTGGCTGGGCAACATACTACTACGTGGCTGGGCAACATACTACGTGGCTGGGCAACATACTACTACGTGGCTGGGCAACATACTACTACGTGGCTGGGCAACATACTACTACGTGGCTGGGCAACATACTACTACGTGGCTGGGCAACATACTACTACGTGGCTGGGCAACATACTACGTGGCTGGGCAACATAATACGTGGCTGGGCAACATACTACGTGGCTGGGCAACATAATACGTGGCTGGGCAACATACTACTACGTGGCTGGGCAACATACTACTACGTGGCTGGGCAACATACTACTACGTGGCTGGGCAACATACTACTACGTGGCTGGGCAACATACTACGTGGCTGGGCAACATAATACGTGGCTGGGCAACATACTACGTGGCTGGGCAACATACTACGTGGCTGGGCAACATAATACGTGGCTGGGCAACATACTACTACGTGGCTGGGCAACATACTACTACGTGGCTGGGCAACATACTACTACGTGGCTGGGCAACATACTACTACGTGGCTGGGCAACATACTACTACGTGGCTGGGCAACATACTACTACGTGGCTGGGCAACATACTACTACGTGGCTGGGCAACATACTACTACGTGGCTGGGCAACATACTACTACGTGGCTGGGCAACATACTACTACGTGGCTGGGCAACATACTACTACGTGGCTGGGCAACATACTACTACGTGGCTGGGCAACATACTACGTGGCTGGGCAACATACTACGTGGCTGGGCAACATACTACTACGTGGCTGGGCAACATACTACTACGTGGCTGGGCAACATACTACTACGTGGCTGGGCAACATACTACTACGTGGCTGGGCAACATACTACTACGGTGCTGGGCAACATACTACTACGGTGCTGGGCAACATACTACTACGTGGCTGGGCAATATACTACGTGACTGGGCAATATACTACGTGGTTGGGCAATATACTACGTGGCTGGGCAATATACTACGTGGCTGGGCAATATACTACGTCGCTGTGTAATATACTACGTGGCTGGGCAATATACTACGTGGCTGGGCAATATACTACGTGACTGGGCAATGTACTACGTGGCTGGGCAATATACTACGTCGCTGTGTAATATACTACGTGGTTGGGCAATATACTACGTGGCTGGGCAATATACTACGTGACTGGGCAATGTACTACATGGGCTGGGCAATATACTACGTGAACATGCATATTCTAGAATACCCGATGCGTTAGAATCGGGCCACCATCTAGTAAAGTATAAATATGTAACACAGGAAATGATAGATCGCCAGAGAGATGCTCGTTATAGCCGCTCTGGACAAAATATGAGGACCCCCCCCTCTTTTGGAATTAAAAATACATTTTTTTAAACTGGACAATCCCATTATATGAGAACTAGTGTTCAGCCAGGGCTGCACACACATCTCCCAACCACTGTACTGTACAGCATAGAATAGACAAAAATATCCAATTCACTACTGATCTCAGCTCCTTTATAAATGCACAATATGAAAAGAAAAAGTATTGTCAAAGTCACTACTGTGGCTATCGATTGGCTGCAGAGGTCAAATGCCCAGCCCCGTGGGGGTATTAAGCAAACACAAGGGCAGGAAATTAGTAGGCAAAATTAATGCCAAGACACTTTTAAACATGGGGTGGACAACCCATTTTAAATCTCTCTACCAAATAATGACACGACTCCACCTATTCAGACTTAATCTATACAGCATAGCTGAAACAAGAAATTTGCCGATCTGATAATTGCAAAAGATTTCAAGACTTTTTTTTTTTTGTTAAAATACAGGATAGCGGAAAGAGGTCTGATCGCTGGAGGCTCCTCTTTTGAGACCCTCCCTAAATGGAGCTACATAGCGAATGCTCAACTGCTTCTCCAATCATGCTTGGTCATGCAGCGAGGAGAACAAGGAGCTGAGGACCACTCTAGTGATCAATACAGGTCATTGTAGGTAAATGTGTGATCAGGTGACATACAGTTGTGCTCAAAAGTTTACATACCCCAGCAGAATTTTTGGTTTCCTGGCCTTTTTTCAGAGAATATGAATGATGACACCAAAAATTTTTCTCCACTCATGGCTAGTGGTTGGGTGAAGCCATTTATTGCCATAATACTGTGTTTTCTGTTTTTTTAAATCATAATGACAACCCAAAACATGCAAATGGCCCTGATCAAAAGTTCACATACCCCATTTCTTAATACCGTGTATTGCCCCCTCTAACATCAATGACAGCTTGAAGTCTTTTGTGGTAGTTGTGGATGAGGTTCTTTATTTTCTTAGATGGTAAAACTGCCCACTCTTTTTGGCAATAAGCCTCCAGTTCCTGTAAATTCCTGGGCTGTCTAGCATGAACTGCGTGCTAGAGATCTCCCCAGAGTGGCTCAATGATAATGAGGTCAGGAGACTAAGATGGCCACTCCAGAGCCTTCACTTTGTTCTGCTGTAGCCAATGACAGGTCAACTTGGCCTTGTGTTTTGGATCGTCATGTTGGAACATCCAAGTATGTCCCATGCGCAGTTTCTGGGCTGATGATTACAAATTTGCGTGGAGTATTTGCTGATAACGTGCTACATTCATCTTTCCTTCAACTTTGACCAAGTTTCCTGAGCCTTTGTAGCTCACACATCCCCAAAACATCAGCGATCCACCTCCGTGCTTTGCAGTAGGAATGGTGTTCCTTTCATCACAGGCCTTGTTGACCTCTCTCCAAATGTAACATTTATGGTTGTGGCCAAAAAGTTCAATTTTGGTCTCATTAATCCAAATTACTTTGTTCCAGAAGTTTTGAGGCTTGTAGCTGTGCTGTCTTGTGTATTGTAGGCGAGATACTTTGTGGCATTTGTTAAGTAATGGCTTTCTTCTGGTGACTCGACCATGCAGACCATTTTTCTTCAAATACCTCCTTATTGTGCATCTTGAAACAGCCACACCGCTAGTTTTCAGAGAGTTCTGTATTTCAGCTGATGTTATTTGTGGGTTTTTCTTTGCATCCCAACAATTTTCCTGGCAGTTGTGGACGACATTTTTGTTGGTCTACCTGACCGTGGTTTTGTTTTTACAGAGCCCCTGATTTTCCATTTGTTAATCACAGGTTGAACGCTGCTGACAGGCATTATCAATTCCTTGGATATCTTTTTGTATCCCTTTCCTGTTTTATACAGTTCAACTACCTTTTCCCGTAGATCCGTTCACAATTCTTTTGCTTTCCCCATGACTCACAATCCAGAAACGTCAGTGGTTGGATGAAGGATGCAAGAGTCTGTCTGGATCCCAGAAACTCACTCAGCTTTTATGCACACACACTGACTACAAGAAAACAGGTCACAGGTGAGGATGTTACCTTTAGTAGCCATTCAAACCCATTTGTGTCAACTTCTGTGCGTGTTATCAGGCCAAAATCACCAGGGTATGTGATCTTTTGATCAGGGTCATTTCGATGCTTTGGGTTGTCGTTATGATTTAAAAAGAGAAAAAACACAGTAGTTTGGCAATAAATGGCTTCACCCAACCACTAACCATGAGTGGAGAAAAAGTTTTGGTATCATCATTCAAATTCTCTGAAAAAAGGCCAAGAAAGCAAAAATTCTGCTGGGGTATGTAAACTTTTGAGCACAACTGTATCTGTTGTGGAGCAACCCCTTTCAGTAATGTTACATTTTCTGATGAAGACAACTCTCTTACTAAAGTTTTCTGAACTTTCTGCTGTGATGAGATCTCCCAGACTCGTGTCGCCACTGCCCCTCAAGGATATTTAAGATCAGTGGGAATATCAAACTGCGCAAATTTCTGGACTTTACCGGTTTCTCATATTTTTTATTTTAATGGAACAGTGAAGAGAGGGGAGGTCACCGCGGCCAAGTGGCTTTGAATTTCATAATCTGTGATCAGAACAAATGATTTTGGCAGGAAATCTGAAGTACTGACAAGCTGAGGAGTATGAGAACTTTCCATAAACATGGCAACAGATAGGCTGAAAAGCTGCAAAAACCATAGCAGGATGGAAGCTAAAAAGCAAAAATGTACAGGGACCAGGAAAGGAAGGCAGCTGCTTCCACAGTATTAAGGAATTAAGGAACAATTTATAGGATATTCTACCAGTTTTGTAGATGATTAAAGCATAAGTTATATAAGGATAACCCCCGCCGAATCTCTAGAAGAGTGCAGGGGTAGGCATGACTCACAGGCTTTCTCTATTAGTAGCCAGGGAAGCAGGACTCACAGGCTCTCTCTATGAGTGGATATGGAGGAGCAGGACTCACAGGCTCTCTCTATGACTGGGCGTGGTGGAAGCAGGACTTGCAGGCTCTCCCTATGAGTGGGTGTGGTGGAAGCAGGACTCGCAGGCTCTCCCTATGAGTGGGCGTGGTGGAAGCAGGACTCGCAGGCTCTCCCTATGAGTGGGCGTGGTGGAAGCAGGACTCGCAGGCTCTCCCTATGAGTGGGCGTGGTGGAAGCAGGACTCGCAGGCTCTCTCTATGAGTGGGTGTGGTGGAAGCAGGACTCGCAGGCTCTCTCTATGAGTGGATATGGTGGAAGCAGGACTCGCAGGCTTTATCTATGAGTGGGCATGGTGGAAGCAGGACTCGCAGGCTTTCTTTATGACTGGGAGTGGTGGAAGCAGGACTCGCAGGCTTTCTTTATAACTGGGAGTGGTGGAAGCAGGACTCGCAGGCTCTCCCTATGAGTGGGCGTGGTGGAAGCAGGACTCGCAGGCTTTCCCTATGAGTGGGTGTGGTGGAAGCAGGACTCGCAGGCTTTATCTATAAGTGGATATGGTGGAAGCAGGACTCGCAGGCTTTCCCTATGAGTGGGTGTGGTGGAAGCAGGACTCGCAGGCTTTCTCTATGACTAGATATGGTGGAAGCAGGACTCGCAGGCTTTCTCTATGAGTGAGCGTGGTGGGAGCAGGACTCGCAGGCTTTCTCTATGAATGGGCGTGGTGGAAGCAGGACTCGCAGGCTCTCTCTATGAGTGGATATGGTGGGAGCAGGACTTGCAGGCTCTCTCTATGAGTGGGTGTGGTGGAAGCAGGACTCACAGGCCCTCTCTATGAGTGGGCGTGGTGGAAGCAGGACTCGCAGGCTATGAGTAGGTGTGGTGGAAGCAGGACTCACAGGCTCTCTCTATGAGTGGGCGTGGTGGAAGCAGGACTCGCAGGCTCTCTCTATGAGTAGGTGTGGTGGAAGCAGGACTCACAGGCTCTCTCTATGAGTGGGCGTGGTGGGAGCAGGACTTGCAGGCTCTCTCTATGAGTAGGTGTGGTGGAAGCAGGACTCACAGGCTATGAGTAGGTGTGGTGGAAGCAGGACTCACAGGCTCTCTCTATGAGTGGGCGTGGTGGAAGCAGGACTCGCAGGCTCTCTCTATGAGTGGGCGTGGTGGAAGCAGGACTCGCAGGCTCTCCCTATGAGTGGGAGGAGTGAGGCAAAATTCACACTCCCTCTCAGAGGGCAGCAGAGGACACCTATCCAATTTAATTTCACCACTAATTTCTTTATACACATGACTACAGTGACAATCATGATGGCTTTAGAATAGCGTTTACCCGCATGAGACACAAGTGAGGGTAGAAATGTAAGTGGCATCCATAGATTCAGCTGAACCCCATTACTCACCTGTTTTGGATTGGGCATAAGGAATGAGGCGTCAAATACTTGGGTTATTTCTACTTTATATTGAAAGGAGCACCGGGGTTACAACCAGCTCATTAAAATGCAACGTAGGGATAATCATTATAATTTATATATTATAACCTTTTATTCCTCCGGAGCGGAATGTAACTTACTTTATACGTTTTTGCGCCCGACCTCACCCTCATGGACCATTTAGGAGCTGGATCAGCGAACCACAAGCCTGTAGATAAAGCCCCTTGTAAAACCAGATGGGAAAACACTTCTGTCCCGTGTACAAAGAGCAGATTATACCAGGACTCTAATCAATTACCAGTGATAACTGAGATGCTCAGCTGCCATGCAAACCAAACAAACACAGCGGCTCGCTCAGGCATGGCGGGAGGAAATGGAGAACTCAATGTACATGGTTATAGGATCCCTAATTAGTGACTTTGCAGGTTCAGACAGCAAGTAACAGTTTAGTTACCTATTGTTTGCTGCAAGTCTAATAGGCCTCTCCGTGACTATTAAGGATTAGATGGGATATTTGATACTGGATTTTTACAAAGTATCAATGTGTGGAGACAGTCAATTGTCTAATGTGCAACGCCGGTCCGCGTTATCAGAGAGTGCCCCCTATAGGACCGGCCAGGTATTGCACCATGCAATGACCATGTGGCCAGGTATTTCCAAATTGTGGCTATAACTACATCTGCCAGGGCTGTGGAGTCAGAGTCGTGGAGTCGGAGCCCATTTTAGTGGTCGGAGTTGGAGTAGGTGTCATGGAAATTGAGGAGTCGGAGGTTTGGCTTACCGACTCCACAGCTCTGGTTCGTAGGGCTTTGACTTGGTGGCCAGTAGACCTTTTTGCTTGACTCTTGTTGCTACCACTGTTACAGATCGCTCAGCCCCTGACCAGACCTTAAAATCGCAATGATGCATTGATATGTTGCATCTAATGATGGTGTTGAAATGCGACCTGCAAGCTACCACGACGTGTCCAAATGTGTCCGATTTTTCTGGAGCTGGTTGTAAGTCACACGGGAGTCGCTCACCGTAGACTTCAATACAAGTCTTGTGCAACAATAACTTTCTTGGGAGTTTGCAAAATACAAATATTTGGTTGTACGACTTTGTCCAAGAATTGCTGTCGGTGACACAGGCCACCATGTAGCCCCAGCCTTATTCCCCTCCGTGCTGAGCCATGTCGTTCTTCTGCAGGACACAGATGCGTGGATGCCCAACTGCAGATGATTATGGATTGGGCATGCTAAATTTTTATGCTCAATTTTTTTTGCTCCAGGGGAGAAGGCGTTTACTGTGATCAGTTTATCAAGAGGTTTTACTTTTGGGTTTTTTCCCCCAGAAAAAAAACATAGGCAGACTCAAGTCACCATACCATGTAGACGTAATAAGGAGTAGAATAATAAATAAGGGTGTGCCGGGATGAAGATGTCCGAGGGGATCTTATTTATGGGCAGGGGGTATTATGCTACGGCCGGGAAACCAAGCTGAGCATCAGCCGAGGATGAAAGGCGAGCCGCTGCGAATGTGATAGCCGCACCGCACCTAATTAGCAGGATTGCATGTTTAGACAGTAAGTAGCAGTTTACGTATCTTCTTTAATTTGCCTCTCGGTTACATTTCTATTAGGACACTGCTCAGTTCATGTAATTGAAGATCGTAAAAGAGAGACACAGTGAGAAGAGGATGGCCGACCTGGGGCGAATCAATACTCGGCCTCCTCTGCACATTATTAGCGGATAAGAGAACAAATACCGGAACAAAAATGGAAGATTCCACAAACCGTGCAAACCTTGCGGCCATCGTCCTACACACCAATAACAAAAATGTTTTGTTTTTGTTTGTTTGTTTGATTTTCTCTCCAATATTTTCAGGCACACTGAAGATGAAAATGTACTGCGCTCATCTTATGGCCTGAAATACACAGTAAGGAAAAGTTCCCTCCAATATTCTTCCTGACAGAAGGCATAATGCAAGAAAAGTATTGGGCATATTGACTTTTGGCATTAAAAGTCAGCATGCCCAATACTTTTCTTGCATAGCTTCTTTAGTGCCCCCAGAAATAAGGAATCTGAAGAAGAACATGAGCATCCCAGAAGGGGACAGGAGCGATAGGAGAACAGATCAGCTAGGAGGAGAAGAACATGGGCAATCCTGAGGGGGACAGGAGCGACAGGCGAAGAACAGACCAGCTAGGAGGAGAAGAACATGGGCACTCCTGAGGGGGACAGGAACAATAGGAGAACAGACCAGCTAGGAGAAGAACATGGGCACCCCAGAGGAGGACAGGAGAGACAGGGGAACAGATCAGCTAGGAGGAGAAGAACATGGGCACTCCTGAGGGGGACAGGAACAATAGGAGAACAGACCAGCTAGGAGAAGAACATGGGCACCCCAGAGGAGGACAGGAGAGACAGGGGAACAGATCAGCTAGGAGGAGAAGAACATGGGCACTCCTGAGGGAGACAGGAGCGACAGGCGAAGAACAGACCAGCTAGGAGGAGACGAACATGGGCACTGCTGAGGGGGACAGGAGCGACAGGAGAACAGACCAGCTAGGAGGAGAACATGGTCACTCCTGAGGGGGACAGGAGACATGAGAACAGACCAGCTAGGAGAAGAACATGGGCACCCCAGAGGGGGATAGGAGAACAGACCAGCTAGGAGAAAAACATGGGCACCCCAGAGGGGGATAGGAACGACAGGAGAACAGATCCGCTAGGAGAAGAACATAGGCACCCCAGAAGGGGACAGGAGGGACGGGAGAACAGACCAGCTAGGAGAAGAACATGGGCACACCAGAGGGGGACAGGAGTGACAGGCGAAGAACAGACCAGCTAGGAGAAGAACATGGGCAACCCAGAGGGGGACGGGAAAGACAGGAGAACAAACCAGTTAGTAGAAGAACATGGGCACCCCAGAGGGGGACAGGAACAACATGGGGAACAGATCAGCTAGGAGAAGAACATGGGCACCCCAGAGGTTGACAGGAACGACAGGAGGACAGACCAGCTAGGAGAAGATCACAGGCGCCAGGAAAGGGACGCCATGTGGCATCTGACAGACAACAGGGGCGCCAGAAGGAAGTTAGGTGCGCCAAGAGGAGGACAGAGGCATCATGTGGCGCCTGGAAGAAAACAGTAATGCTTTGGGGAGGACTGGGGCATCATAATGAAGTTAGGTGCGCCAAGAGGAGGACAGGGGCATCTTGTGTTGCCTGGGGGAAAACAGTAGTGCCCAGGAGAGGGCAAAGGCACCAGAAGCAAGTCAGGAGCACCAGGAGGACAGAAGCGTTAGGAGGTCACAGGATCCTGGAGGAGGAAAGAGGAGCGCCTGGAGGGGGAACAGCGGAGTCAAGAGGAGGACAGGTGAATCATGGGGCGCCGAGGACAGGACAAAGGAGTAAAGAAAAGGTCGGGGGCACCCACCAGAAATAGGACAGGGTTTAGATTAGGGACAGGGCACCAAAAGAAGGACGGGTGCGCCAAGAGGAGGATGGCTGCGCCAAGAGGAGGACGGCTGCGCCAAGAGGAGGACGGCTGCGCCAAGAGGAGGACGGCTGCGCCAAGAGGAGGAAAGCAGCATCAAGAGGAGGAAAGCAGCATCAAGACCAGGACAGGTGTAACATGCAATGCCTAGGTGAGTACGGAGGTGCCCAGGGCAGTATAAATCACCTGTCATCTGCTCAGAAATATGTCAGTAAGTGTTGGGATTCTAAGCAGTGCCACCACAGGAAAAAATAAGTCATTACATAGTGCCCATTCACATCAAGGAGTTTGCTATGTAATGCAGGGCAAGATGGGTCCTCAAAAGAAATAGCGAGAAGGGGATCGAAAGGGAGAGATTGAGATATAAGTCAAGAGTAACTGAGATCAAGAGACCTGGCCTCTACTGTGGCCATGAGATGAGGATCCGGAATAGACAACCACCCTCCATTAATTCCCTAAATATGAAGTATGAAAATAATTCTAATCTTAACAACGCCCTCAACGACTAGTTTTAAAGAGTATCTGTAATGCCGATGACGGCAGGGGTGACGTTGTGTCATTGTCAACAACAATGGTGGCTGTCGTGTCACCTGGACGTCTTCAAGTGGCGGAGGGAGATGCGGCAATCTTCATTTTGGGTGCGCTTTTACTTTTTTTCCAAACTTTAACACATTAGTGCAAGTTGTAAATGTGTCGGGACACACGTCCAGCAACATGACCGATCACGCGGAATTTGACGCCATGTTGAACACCATGAATAACAGTCACTTCATGTGTGTGACAACTTGTAGGTAGAGTTCCCCAGCTTAGTGCTCGCCTGCTTTCTCCGGGCAATTAAATCCCATTCAAGCTTCTCACTTCCACAAATGGGTCTTAAATGCTTCTCATATCTTTTTTTTCTTCCCTCTTTATAGCTGGAGGTCAAACTTCACAAGAGTGGTTTAAAACAAACAGACCCTTACCAAACCTTATAAAGCCAATGACCCCAAAACAAAGGAGGCGACCCCCTGCTTGGAGCCCTGTCCATAAAGAGACCCATCTAAATTTATAGATCTGTGATAACCCCAGGTCCCTCGCCCCATCAGCAGGCAGGAGAGTTGATGTCCATCCTGTCCTGTCTCCTGGCAGATCTCCAGGCCGCACTTAAAGGCTGCAAATTTGTCATTTTGCAAAATAAAAATCTAATATAAAGTTTGATCACAACTCAGAAAGCACTGAATATCTGCTGTAAAGCACCGAGAAGCAGGAAATCTAATATTACATAATCCCAGGAACCTGGAGAAAAGCCTGGCCTTGCTGCCCGCATCGCACACTGCATTTGGTGCGCACTCCAGGATAACATGTCTGGGAACTCTCCTGATTTTCATGTATTATAACTTGCCATCTTTTCTTTTATAGAGTGCAGGACATATATCAACCCAAGGGAAAACAAATTAGTCACACCCCTGATGACAGCGACGTGTTCAGACTGCCGGGTCACATCACTCGAAATCAAAGGCAGGACAGACCAGTTGAGTATTATTTTCTCCATTGCAACACACCCTATAAGTGCCCAGCCCGAATTTGTGGAGGTTGTCACCCTATACATAAATGACAGTGGCCCCCCTGCTCCTTAGCGGCCGACTCTACAAGACCCTTCTTAGCAATTAGATGGATCAAAAATCAAGCAGACTACCAAAAACCTGGTACATACGGTATATCACCTCAAAGCAAGAACCTACGGAGCGAACTAAGCGACTCAAATGACAAAGTGCATAAAGTGTTGTGTGTGACTCAGTTATTTTCACTTGGGTTGATATATGTCCTGCTTTTCATGAGTGACTACATTTTGAATTTTAGGGCTTGCTATACTTCTGCGATTCCCTAATTTGTTTGTTTATAGAATTGTTAATCGTTGCAGTTCCTTTTCAACAGCGTTCTGCCAGCATTATAAGTGTTGAAACTGCCCTCACTTTGACCTTTTAACCCTGCTGTTCTGTTCGGTCTGGGGAGACCTATTTTGAACTTTGGTATTTTTGGGGGTGTTCAAGATGCGGTTCTGAAACTTGTGGTTGATTGACTTAAATGAGGATGGGTCGGTGGGCCACGGGTTTCAGAGCCGCATCTTGAATATTTTAAAGAATATTGAAGTTCAAAGTCGGTCATTTTTGACCAACAGAACAGCAGGGTTAAAGAAAGACCCGCCCCGCTCCCCGCAGAGAAAAAGACCCGCCCCGCTCCCTACAGAGAAAAAGACCCGCCCCGCTCCCTGCAGAGAGAAAAAGACCCGCCCCGCTCCCTGCAGAGAGAAAAAGACCCGCCCCGCTCCCTGCAGAGAGAAAAAGACCCGCCCCGCTCCCTGCAGAGAGAAAAAGACCCGCCCCGCTCCCTGCAGAGAGAAAAAGACCCGCCCCGCTCCCTGCAGAGAGAAAAAGACCCGCCCCGCTCCCTGCAGAGAAAAAGACCCGCCCCGCTCCCTGCAGAGAAAAAGACCCGCCCCGCTCCCTGCAGAGAAAAAGACCCGCCCCCTGCAGAGAAAAAGACCCGCCCCCTGCAGAGAAAAAGACCCGCCCCCTGCAGAGAAAAAGACCCGCCCCGTTCCCTGCAGAGAAAAAGACCCGCCCCGCTCCCTGCAGAGAAAAAGACCCGCCCCACTCCCTGCAGAGGAAAAGGACCCGCCCCACTCCCTGCAGAGGAAAAGGACCCGCCCCACTCCCTGCAGAGGAAAAGGACCCGCCCCACTCCCTGCAGAGGAAAAGGACCCGCCCCACTCCCTGCAGAGAAAAGGACTCGCCCCACTCCTTGCAGAGAAAAAGACTCGCCCCACTCCCTGCAGAGAAAAAGACCCGCCCCACTCCCTGCAGAGAAAAAGACCCACCCCACTCCCTGCAGAGAAAAAGACCCGCCCCACTCCCTGCAGAGAAAAAGACCTGCCCCACTCCCTGCAGAAAGAAACAATGACCCACTCATTTCCTGTGGATAAAGACCTGCCCCACTTCCTGTTGAGAGCTAAAGCTCCACCCTCACTTCATATAAAGACAGACACATCCACACTTCCTGTACAGTGATATAGACACAACCCACTTACTGTACACAGATTAGGACACGCCACCCATTTCCTATAAACAGACAAAGACTCGCTCCCACTTCCTGTAGAAAAGCAAAGACCCAGTAATCTGTGCCGATGTCTCTGCTGATGGAGAGATTATACCTGACAACAGGCAGTGGATGGTAAATTTCACAGCTGATACTTAGTGGTTGGTACGTCAGAAGATTTTTCGACATTAATAAATTAATCTAATTTTCACATTTTCTATCAAACGAGATCAAGTTGTCGGACAGTCCAGGAACCACTCAAAGAGACAGATCACAGTCTTAAAGGGAACCTGTCACCCCGTTTTTTCAGTAAGAGATAAAAATACCGTTAAATAGGGCCTGAGCTGTGCTTTACAATAGGGTATTTTTTGTCCCCTGATTCCCTACCTATGCTGCCGAAATACCTTACAAAAGTGTCCTTTTTCGCCTGTCAATCAGGCTGGTCAGGTCAGATGGGCGTGGTCACAGCGCTGTTTCTCCCCCACATCTTGCTTATGTTCCCGTTGGTGACGTAGTGCTTCTCGCATGCGCAAGTGCCGAATGCACTGCGCAGCTGTAGAAAAAGAGCGCGCTCGCCGCTATTCAGCGGTTTCTCGGTGGGCGCGGCCATCTTCCTGAGGCCGCGCGTGCGCAGATGGAGTCTCTTGCTTCCCGGGGCTTCATGAAAATGGCCGCCATGCACTTGCGCATGCGAGAAGCACTACGCCACCAACGGGAACATAAGCAATATGTGGGGGAGAAACAGCGCTGTGACCACGCCCATCTGACCTGACCAGCCTGATTGACAGGCGAAAAAGGACACTTTTGTAAGGTATTTCGGCAGCATAGGTAGGGAATCGGGACAAAAAATACCCTATTGTAAAGCACAGTTCAGGCCCTATTTAACGGTATTTTTATCTCCTACTGAAAAAACGGGGTGACAGGTTCCCTTTAAGAAAAATATCTAAATCAATTATTGGAATAACTATGCATAGGAGGTGTCTTCAGGGGCTCTTAATCAAAAAATGATTGGTGATTTGATAAATTGTATCTCAGCTGATCCGAAGGTGTCCGGATGTTGGGACCAGGAGCGATCATTTGTAATCATTGGGATGATGTTAAGTCCTAAGAGCTCCACCACAGGGAAAATGAAGCATTACACATAGTCCGCACAGATGAAGCCGAACAGGCGAAACTCGAGCTAGGCAAGTGTGCAAGACACATTATCTGGGACTATCCGAAATGGAGAACCCCTTTAAGTATTAGAATGGCCTAAAAGGATAAACAGCATTGTATTTTATGATGAAGGTGGACAGATACTGTTGTATTACACAAATCCTATTCACTTAGATTCCTCTATCATTGTAGATGGATGGATGAACATGCTGGAACCTGTCAGTAAAGTCTTATAAGAAAAGAATTAAATCCCAGCAATGGAAAACAATTACAGACCCTTTGAAAGCAGAAATCTCCTGACAAGTGAGCGGAGAAGAGGAAACGCCAGGATAAGTTATGGCAGGCGGGCAGGTTAGCGACCTTAATGAAAGGGCTAAATGACTAGAGACGGGACTTGAGTGAGCCGGTGTCATGACCCCATGTAGGACACTTCTGAGGATTCCGGAACCCTACACAGACCAGTCAGTCAGGGTGTAAAAACCTGCTGCATCTCCCCGGTAATGACCCGATGATTACCAGCATGAAAACCATTTAGGAAAGAATTAGACCGAAGAGGGGAACTTGTAAGGAGGTCAATAAAGTGGTGATGAAGGAGCCGAGGGTCCCGATATGGAGGATTGGGGAGGACGAGAGTAGTAGACGGAGATGGGGAAAACATAGATAAAAGGGAGGCAGAAAGCACCAAGAAAGAACAATAATAAGGTATGAAAGACAAATAAATGACCTTACAGGTACCAATAAGGGCGGCGATCATCACACTACACAATGGAAAATTGGAGTAGTTGTTCTCAGTAACCAATCAGATTCTAGGTAAAGGATTGTGGCACCGCTGCTGTACAGCGGCGTGCAGAGCCTGAATAACAGTGCACGTACAGCGGTGCGCAGAGCCTGAATAACAGTGCACGTACAGCGATGTGCAGAGCCTGAATAACAGTGCACGTACAGCGGTATGGAGAGACTGAATAACAGTGCATGTACAGCGGTGCGCAGAGCCTGAATAACAGTGCATGTACAGCGATGTGCAGAGCCTGAATAACAGTGCACGTACAGCGGTGTGCAGAGCCTGAATAACAGTGCACGTACAGCGGTGCAGAGAGCCTGAATAACAGTGCACGTACAGCGGTGCAGAGAGCCTGAATAACAGTGCACATACAGCGGTGCGCAGAGCCTGAATAACAGTGCACGTACAGCGGTGCGCAGAGCCTGAATAACAGTGCACATACAGCGGTGCGCAGAGCCTGAATAACAGTGCACGTACAGCGGCGTGCAGAGCCTGAATAACAGTGCATGTACAGCGGTGCGCAGAGCCTGAATAACAGTGCACGTACAGCGGTGCAGAGAGCCTGAATAACAGTGCACGTACAGCGATGTGCAGAGCCTGAATAACAGTGCATGTACAGCGGTGCGCAGAGCCTGAATAACAGTGCACGTACAGCGGTGCGCAGAGCCTGAATAACAGTGCACGTACAGCGGTATGGAGAGACTGAATAACAGTGCATGTACAGCGGTGCGCAGAGCCTGAATAACAGTGCATGTACAGCGATGTGCAGAGCCTGAATAACAGTGCACGTACAGCGGTGCGCAGAGCCTGAATAACAGTGCACGTACAGCGATGTGCAGAGCCTGAATAACAGTGCACGTACAGCGGTATGGAGAGACTGAATAACAGTGCATGTACAGCGGTGCGCAGAGCCTGAATAACAGTGCATGTACAGCGATGTGCAGAGCCTGAATAACAGTGCACGTACAGCGGTGCGCAGAGCCTGAATAACAGTGCACGTACAGCGATGTGCAGAGCCTGAATAACAGTGCACGTACAGCGGTGCGCAGAGCCTGAATAACAGTGCATGTACAGCGATGTGCAGAGCCTGAATAACAGTGCACGTACAACGGTGTGCAGAGCCTGAATAACAGTGCACGTACAGCGGTGTGCAGAGCCTGAATAACAGTGCACGTACAGCGGTGCGCAGAGCCTGAATAACAGTGCACGTACAGCGGTGCAGAGAGCCTGAATAACAGTGCACAGAACTCATACTGCAGTGCGCAAAGCCTGAGAGGCAGTGCACGGAGCTCATATTGCGGTGCATGGAGCTGATACTGCAGTGTACGGAGCCTGAGTGGCAGGGAACAGAGCTCATATTGCCGAGTACAGAGCTCATATTGCAGAGCGCAGAGACCGAGTGGCAGTGCACTTAGCTCATGTTTCAGCGCACGCTCATACTGCAGCGCACGGATTCTCAGTGGCAGCGAAAGGATCTCTGCACAGAAACCTCATGACACTGCATAGAACACATTGCCGTGTGTAGAGCCTATGTGACAGAGCCTGAGGCTCTGCTGGCAGAGCAGGAAACCTCTACAGCTCATTAATGCAGAGCAGCACTGGAGCCCGGAGTCCATGTTGCCCTCACCGAGCGACCACGAGAGAGAACACTCGTCCACCTACCCATCATTGGAGCACGTCAGAAACTCATCCTTAATCTTTGGGTGCCAGCATCCCCCGTTCAGCATAGCCGTATGGCCCTGAAAGGCAAAAATAAAAAATATATAAATAAAAAAAAAAATCTGAATATATTTCCTACAAAAAATTATTATTTTTCTTAAACATCTGTGTCTCTAGCCATTTTCTACTATCAGTTCAATGAAAACTGCCTGGAAAATCCTACAAATGTAAAAGTTCCACATGAGCCAAAGCTTATGTACGGGGAGAAAACCTCGTGTGCTCAGAACGAATTTCCACCTCTGAAATATGATGGATTTCACAATAAATCATTAACCTCACACTTCTGATACAGAGCGCCAAAATCCCTGCGTAGGTAAGAAATTACAACATTCGTCACTGCATACTGATAATACATAGAGCTCAATGATAACACAGTATACAGCTCGCCCCGGAGCTCCCCCTAGTGGTGGATGGAGATGAACAGAATTTTATGATAGCAGTTACCTACACACTGCAGTGAGAAAATCATTCATGAATGTCCAGGAGGAATAACAGAGGAGCGGCACATAGCAGAAGTGTCAGATGAAAACTAAAATACAGAGAAAGGAGAAGAGCTGACCCTTCAACTCTCATTGAACATATGAGATTAATTAGCTGGGCAACAGGGAAACTAATTAAATTAAGAGAAAGGGATGACACTTCCATCCCCTTTGAAGTAGGGGCCTTCTACAGTGACCAGGTGATTACAACACGGAGATTTGCTAGGAAGAAGACACCCAGACTATCATCTGAATATTCAATAGGCAGAGAAGTGAAAAATCTAACACCTTCAGAGGTAACTCTTGTTCTCCTCAAAGAAAACCGAGACAATTGCAGTTAAACACTATGTTTCTGTTGTCCAGATACGGATATTGGGGATTGCATGAATCCGATATATACAGTACAGACCAAAAGTTTGGACACACCTTCTCATTTAAAGATTTTTCTGTATTTTCATGACTATGAAAATTGTACATTTACACTGAAGGCATCAAAATTATGAATTAACACATGTGGAATTATATACTTAACAAAAAAGTGTGAAACAACTGAAGTGTCTCATATTCTAGGTTCTTCAAAGTAGCCACCTTTTGCTTTGATGACTGCTTTGCGCACTCTTGGCATTCTCTTGATGAGCTTCAAGAGGTTGTCACCAGGAATGGTCTTCCAACAATCTTGAAGGAGTTCCCAGAGATGCTTAGCACTTGTTGTCCCTTTTGCCTTCACTCTGCGGTCCAGCTCACCCCAAACCATCTCGATTGGGTTCAGGTCTGGTGACTGGAGGCCAGGTCATCTGGCGTAGCACCCCATCAGTCTCCTTCTTGGTCAAACAGCCCTTACACAGCCTCGAGGTGTGTTTGGGGTCATTGTCCTGTTGAAAAATAAATGATGGTCCAACTAAACGCAAACCGGATGGAATAGCATGCCGCTGCAAGATGCTGTGGTAGCCATGCTGGTTCAGTATGCCTTCAATTTTGAATAAATCCCCAACAGTGTCACCAGCAAAGCCCCCCCCACACCATCACACCTCCTCCTCCATGCTTCACGGTGGGAACCAGGCATGTAGAGTCCATCCGTTCACCTTTTCTGCGTCGCACAAAGACACGGTGGTTGGAACCAAAGATCTCAAATTTGGACTCATCAGACCAAAGCACAGATTTCCACTGGTCTAATGTCCACTCCTTGTGTTCTTTAGCCCAAACAAGTCTCTTCTGCTTGTTGCCTGTCCTTAGCAGTGGTTTCCGAGCAGCTATATTACCATGAAGGCCTGCTGCACAAAGTCTCCTCTTAACAGTTGTTGTAGAGATGTGTCTGCTGCTAGAACTCTGTGTGGCATTGACCTGGTCTCTAATCTGAGCTGCTGTTAACCTGCGATTTCTCAGGCTGGTGACTCGGATAAACTTATCCTCAGAAGCAGAGGTGACTCTTGGTCTTCCTTTCCTGGGGCGGTTCTCATGTGAGCCAGTTTCTTTGTAGCGCTTGATGGTTTTGCCACTGCACTTGGTGACACTTTCAAAGTTTGCCTAATTTTTTGGACTGATTGACCTTCATTTCTTAAAGTAATGATGGCCGCTCGTTTTTCTTTACTTAGCTGCTTTTTTCTTGCCATAATACAAATTCTAACAGTCTATTCAGTAGGACTATCAGCTGTGTATCCACCAGACTTCTGCTCAACACAACTGATGGTCCTAACCCCATTTATAAGGCAAGAAATCCCACTTATTAAACCTGACAGGGCACACCTGTGAAGTGAAAACCATTCCCGGTGACTACCTCTTGAAGCTCATCAAAAGAATACCAAGAGCAGTGGTCCCCAACTCCAGGCCTCGAGGGCCGCCAACAGTGCAGGTTTTCAGGATTTCCTTAGTATTGCACAGGGGTTGGAATCATCACCTGTGCAGATGATCACATTACCACCGATGCAATACTAAAGAAATCCTGAAAACCTGCACTGTTGGCGGCCCTCGAGGCCTGGAGTTGGGGAACCCTGGCCAAGAGTGTGCAAAGCAGTCATCAACGCAAAAGGTGGCTACTTTGAAGAACCTAGAATATAAGACATAATTTCAGTTTTTTCACACTTTTTTGTTAAGTATATAATTCCACATGTGTTAATTTATAGTTTTGATGCCTTCAGTGTGAATGTACAAATTTCAGAGTCATGAAAATACAGAAAAATCTTTAAAATAGAATGTGTGTCCAAACTTTTGATCTGTACTGTATGTGAGATATATTTTTGGAATTGTAGCGATGGGACGAACATAATGCATTCACTTGCATCACCGTAGGGACATACTAACCCCTCTAACTTAATATCAGTCCAATAGATGATGCTATACATGCCATATCTTTCTATATATCATCTCTATATATAGGGGCACCTGTCCTCAGTACTTACCCCCTAACGTGATCCCAGGACTCCCTTCTAGTAACAGTGACCTGTGAGCCAGGTCTAGCTCCATCTTCAGTGATCTCATCGCTGCCTCTGCTCTGCAGAAGCTTAAGGTTAATTTTTAAAAAATCCAATAAGGGAGCATGGTGCAACCTGGGTGTGGCGATGAAGGGCACTGTTCCGCCCATTAACTTTGCCTGGCCCATGGGCGTGGCCTAGCGACGAATGTGAGCGGACGTGCGAAGGGTCTCTCTCCCTGCACCGCTCCTTAAACTTACCATTTCAGGCGCCGCCGAACGCCGAAAACCGGGCAGAGGGACCCCGCAAGTCCCCGGCGAGGGGAAGAAGGCTCCGGAGTTGATAAGCGGTGAGGAGCGGAGATGCCGCGCCGCAAACAGTCGGCGCCTGCAGCCGGCGCGAAAATTCAAGATGGCGCCGTGGCCGAGGAGGAGGCGGCCAGGGCCAGCGCTACATACCGCCGGAGGCTGGAGGTAATAGCCCGGCTGGAGCGATTTGCCCGCACGGAGGAGGGGGGAGCCCTGCTGCTGGGTCCAGAGGGACTTGAGGTGGAGGAAGCCCTGATGAGGCAAGAAAGTGGAGGGGACGCTGGGACCGGTGAAGTGGAGGTGCAATGTTCCCCAGGGAGGGCGCAGGGAGCGCACAGTGCAGAAAGTGTGACACCTGCTGCTAGCCCTGTGCAGACCAATGACTCTGATGTGGTACTGCAGCCAAGGATGGGGGAACCAACACTGCAGGACATTTTCTCTGTCGTTATTCACTGCAAATCTGCCCTGGCCGCGCTGAATCTGAGGGTGGATGATCTGACAGTTGAAATAAAGTCCCTTAACTCTGCTATGCGCAAAGTGGAGAAAAGAGTGGAGGTGGTGGAGGAGCGTGTGGGCAGTGTGGAGGATCAGACAAACGAACTGTTAAAAAGAGAAAAGAAATATATTCAACGAATTGCAGAGCTGGAATTTAAGACAGATGATTTGGAAAACCGATCTCGGAGAAACAATTTAAGAATAATTGGGGTGCCGGAGAAGGTGGAGGGAAATAATTCCACTGAATATATTGAGGCATGGCTCAAGAACTCGGTGGGAGGAGCAGACCTTACCAAACATTTCTCGGTGGAAAGGGCTCATCGGGTCCCCACTCGCCCTCTGCCGCCCGGCTCGGCCCCTCGTGCCATATTGGCAAAAATTCTGGACTACCGGGATCGGGAGACTTTACTGAGAAAGGCCAGGCTGAGTGATGGCCTGAGTATAAATGGGAATCGGATCTCCATTTATCCGGACTACTCGGCATCGGTGCAGAAACTTAGAATGAAGTTTGGGGAGGTCAAGCGACGGCTCCGTGAACTGGACCTAAAATACTCAATGCTCTACCCAGCTAAGCTTAGGGTCGTGGCGCTGGACCGTGTTCAATTTTTTCAAAATCCGGAGGAGGCGATGCAATGGCTGGACACCAACGCCAAGAAGATTGGCACTGAGCGAAACCGTTAAGAATGTTTCGGAAGGATTGTGACTCTGCTGGTTCTGCCTCTCTTCGTTGGAGGGGTCCTTTCTGAATGTTACTGTTGTAGATGGTTCAACTGCACCTAACGTTTACAGTATTATGTTCGGCGGCGTAATGAATATTTCATATTGGTCGCGGTGTGGGGGGAAGAGATGGACGGCAAAAGACTTAGTTCTAGGGTATACTAAGTGCCCTCGGTTCTCATATAGAGAAAGAAAGTTCGGAGTATCTGAGTTATCTTGAGTTTTAGATGGGGAAGGTTGGGTTAGTTGGTGGGATGGGGGGTGGGAAGGGGGGGGAGGAGGGCATTGGGGGAGACCTGGGAGAGACGATTCTTATTTTATACCTTTTTCTAAGGAAATGGGAGGGAAGGTTAATATTATAAGTTGGAATGTTAGGGGGCTAGCGGACGCTACTAAACGTGCGGCAATATTTCAGTACTTAGTGAAACAGAGGCCCTCGGTGATATGCCTGCAAGAAACTCACTTAGTGGAGGAAAAAGTAGATATGTTACAGAAAAAATGGGTGCGCAGGGCATATCACTCGACTTTCTCTAATTATGCAAGGGGGGTGTCTGTTTTGATCCATACTAGTACTCCATTTGAGGAAGTTGAGGTTAAAATTGATAAAGATGGTCAGTATGTCCTTTTGGTGTGTAAAATTCTTAACCGTCTGATTTGCATTGTTTCAATATATATACCCCCGCCGTATTCTGGTAAGAAAATTCAAGAGATTTTGGGGCATATGAGAGGGTGGGTCGGGGTTCCTCTTCTGGTGGTTGGAGATGTGAACAATATTGCCGACGACCATTGGGATAAGAGTAATCACGCTCCGCTACGTAGGGACGGTAATGGCACTCCTTTTGGGAATTACCTTAGAGAAATAGGCTGGATTGACTTATGGCGGGTTCGAAACGCTAATACTTATTCTTATTCCTGTTACTCGACCACGTATGGTTCTATGTCTCGTATCGATGTCGCCATGGGCAATGATGGGATGAACGAATTGTTAAGTGAGGTGGAATATAATCCCAGGATTCTATCAGATCATAGTCCAGTTCGGGTATCATTAAAATTATCTGAACAGGTTAGTTCACGGAAGATGGGACGGAAGGTCCACCCCTCCTGGTTACAACTCTTGGACATGGAAAGGGTGGGGGCTGAAATAGAGGAGTTTTTTAGGATTAATGATGGGAGTGCGGAATGCCACGTAGTATGGGACACCATGAAGGCGTATTTAAGGGGGATTCTGTTTCATGACATTTCACGACATAAGACTAGGACTAGAGTACAGGATCAAGCTATTCTGGAAGAACTGAAGGCAGCTGAGGCAGCATTGGGGGCCCATTGTACTAAGGAGTCTCAGAGTCGGATGAGGAAGGCCCAAGAGGAGGTCAATCAATTATATTTGAGAAGGGCGGAGAGATTGCGGGCCTTTCAAAAAGCGTCTTTTTATTCAGAGGGGGAAAAGGTGGGGCATTTACTTTCGGTAGTGGCGTCTGCACAGAGGGACTCCTCTCATGTCTACTCCATTAGGAGGGAAGATGGAATATTGGTTACTCAGGGGGAGCAGATTTTGGAAGTGTTTAGGAAATTCTACAATAAGCTATATACTTCAAGTGTGGACAGGGGGGCTGAGGACATGACGGACTACTTGGAGGGGATTGACCTGCCTAGGTTGAGTAAAGAAGACTGTGAGTTGTTGGAGGAGCCGATTGGGGAGGAAGAATTGGGGGCCGCTTTGGCGGGGGTTGCTGGGGGTAGGGCTCCGGGGGCGGATGGTATTCCAGCTGAGATGTACAAGGTATTGAAAGAAACTTTGTTGGCCAAACTGTCGGAGGTGTATAATAGGTCATTGGAAAGAGGGGAGTTACCTGTTTCAATGAGAGAGGCTATCGTGGTCGTTATCCCTAAGTCCGACAAGGACCCACAATTACCAGAATCCTATAGACCAATCTCACTTTTGACGGCTGACATTAAGATACTGGCAAAAGCTCTGGCAAACAGGTTATCTAGGGTGATTGACAGACTGGTTCACCCGGATCAGTCAGGCTTTATGCCCAATAAATCAACGGCACTTAATCTGAGAAGGTTATTTTTAAATTTGCAAATCCCTTCTGACAATGTTGGCAAACGGGTTGTGGTATCCTTGGACGCTCATAAGGCTTTTGATTGCGTGGAGTGGAGTTGTTTGTGGTCAGTACTGGAACGAATGGGGTTTGGACCTAAATTTATCTCATGGGTGCGGCTGTTGTACTCTTCTCCGGTGGCCAAAATTAGAGTGAATGACGCTCTCTCTGAGACTTTCTCTTTATCTAGAGGTACTAGACAGGGCTGCCCTCTGTCCCCGCTGCTCTTCGCCTTGGCGGTGGAACCCCTTGCCGCAAAGATCAGAGGGTCCCGGGAGGTGAAGGGTTTTATGTACGGGGAGGCGGAAGAAAAAGTAGCGTTATACGCTGATGATATCCTGCTCTTCTTGGAGGATTCCGAGGGGACCTTGGTAAAGACGGAGGCCATTATTGAGGAATTCGGGAGTTATTCGGGCTTAAGGATCAATTGGGACAAATCGAATATGATGTTGATAGATGGGGATAGTGGGGACGGTGATGGGGGGGACTCTGTCACAAGGTTGAGGCTAGTTGAGAAATTTAAGTACTTGGGGATTCAGATCGCACTCCCTCTGACTAGCTTTGAGGAACTGAATTTGGCACCTCTTCTGCGTAAGATACGTACCAAGGTCCAGGCGTGGAAAAAGCTACACTTATCGGTAATTGGTAGGATTAACCTGATAAAGATGATTGTGATGCCGCAGTTACTCTATGTGTTGCACAATTCCCCTATATGGATATCGCAGAATAGGTTTCGGAGGATTAGATCTTTGTTTGGTGAGCTGATCTGGGGTGGGAAGAGCCCCAGATTTAAACAGGAAACCCTACAGAGACTAAAGACGGAGGGAGGGGTGGCATTGCCCAATCCGTGGTTGTATTTTTTGGCCTCACAGTGTCAGCATTTCAAGGGATGGGGAGATGGGTCAGGTGGGATGCGGGCACCTTGCAGCCTGAGATCATTGATTGGGACAAAGGTGTTGAGTGAGGGCCTAGAGGGGGGACATTTCCGTGAGAAAGGTTCTAAATTTTGCACTGTAAGGCTCATTCACAAGGTGTGGGATAAAGTTAAAGGAATTAGGGGTGTACGGGCACTCACTAGATTCTCACCCATTTGGAACAACTGTGTCCTACAGGAGTTTAGACAGATGGAGGGATTTCATATTTGGAGGGAGGCAGGCATCTCTCGGATGGGCCAGATTTTACATCAGGGTAGAATTAGAGACTTTGAGATATTGCAGGAAGAATTTTTACTCCCGGAGTCTGAGATGTACCAATACCGTCGTCTTTCTCATGCGTACCGGGCACAGTGTAAGAGAGGGCCTGTTGAAATCCAGGTGGATCTTATGCTGGATTTTATCCTTGAAGGGGGAGGCACGAAGGGGGTGATTTCGGGTATATATGAATTCCTTCTATTTTCTTTTCTGGCGGAGCACCCTATTAGAGCAAGGGCGAAATGGGAGGCTGACCTGGGGGCGATTGATGATGACCGATGGGAATCAGTATTGGATTATGTGCCCAAGATATCAATGAGTGAGCCTGGTAGGCTGTCACAATTATTTGTCATTCATAGGGCTTACAGAACCCCAGACATGTTGTTCAAAGCCGGATTAAGGCCTAATTCAGAATGCCCTAGATGCTCGCAGTCCGAAGCAGGCATCCTTCATATGTTGTGGCAGTGCCCCAGGCTGTCCTCCTTTTGGGTGGTGGTGTTGAATAAAGTGGGTTTGGCATATAGTTGTAATGTGCCTCGGGATCCTCTGGTATGTGTTTTGGGCTATGTGGAGGAGGTAATAACTGATAAGCTGTATAAAACGGTTATAGCTAGACTGTTATTTATTGCGCGAAAGTTGATCGCCAAATTCTGGATTAGGGAAGAGCCACCAACAAGGAGAGACTTTATGAAGCAAGTGGACCATATCATTGCTTTGGAGAAGAGTATCTACGTTAGGAGGAATAAGATGGACCTCTTTGACAGGTTGTGGAGCCCGTGGCTTGAATCAATGTGACCTGAAGACCTTTTGCCCCTATGGAAATATTTTTTGACAAGTCATCTTCCTCTTCTTGTACTTTTGTATGTGATAATTTAGTGGGGGATGACTCTTGACAGGTCTCTAGTGGGTGGGGGGAAGGGGGGTGGGAGTTTGGTTTGGGACTAAATAAGTTTTCTAACAAAAAAAAAAGTATTGTGTATTTGTATATTGCTGAAAACAAACTATTCCTTTTATTGTCTATGCACAATTTTGATGGTTTAATAAAAATATCTGATTCAAAAAAAAAATAACTATAGGAAAAAAACTTTGCCTGGCCCACCTCCACCTTTGAGGATTGACAGCAGAGCATTGCCTTACCTGCCTGTGCCGTCAATCTGCAGTGAGGGAGGTGGGGCATGCAAAACAGCGCACTGAGCCTGTTGGCCACACCCCGGGTGCACCGATCACCTACTTAGTATACTTGATAAAACTTCACTTCCTGCAAAACATAGGCAGCGGATAGCTCACAGAAGGTGCGATTTTTATATCTACAGCTTTCCAATCGTCTCCTTAAAGAAAGGGAATCTGCCCATGGGACGGAGGGTCATACAGATGCCCTCGCTGTGTACGACATACATGGATTTGGGGCCGCATTCATCCCCCGGATCGGCATGCACACTGGCAATCTTCCCTTTCCTTACTTATTATTTCCATTCCTGACTCCTTTTCCCACTAGGATTTGGTGATAGAAGCTCTCCGGCTGCGGCAGACAAAACATTTTTTTTTTTTTCTGAATGTTTTTCCACTGGCCTCGAAATCCTTCAACTTGTCGTAACACTAACAAAGATTCCATCTTCTCGCTAAACCGACCGCGGCCGTGACGGGGTCTCGTCTTCACCGTCGGACTGGGATCACAGGTAGCTCTCGGCGCGCCCTTATTGCAGGCTCGTCACGATGGCTGCGGTGCACGGTCCATTAGAAAGGACGGCGATCAGTTATGTGTCTATGCCTGTCCCTTCCGCTGATCGCCCCCTGAATATCAGTGTCTCCAACCTACGTGGTCAAGGGATGATGGGGGTTGTAATGCTGCAACAATGGATGGGGGGGCGACTGCTGTGCACGGTGGAGTAATGCCCAGCATCCAGTCTGTCGCTAGATTTGCTCCCTTACTGAATAATTGACTATCTTAATACATTAAACCCTTCAGGTCCGGGCCATTTTTCTGGGAAGAAGGCAAGGGTTCCTCCTCGCCTTCTTCCCAAAGCCATAACTCTTCAGTAGGCCGCAGTCTGCAATGGCAATCCAACAGGCACAAAAAGGTTCCAGGGGGACTAATGGGTGCAGAAACGTGGGGCATTGGCGACGTCTATAGCAGTGGTTATGCATGCAAGCTACCGATTTTGGATGTCCCTTGTTCTTATGATTACAGCAATGAAGAACCCCTTTAAAGTCAATTTTCACTCTTGAATGCTGTATTTCAATGCTGCTGTGCAGGGAAAGGAGGAGGGGACAATGCTAAATTAGTGCTGCAACCCATTTGTTTCCATCCCCATAGATTATTACACTGTGGCATATACTGATCATTTTCCATCACCTTAGTAGACTGGAATGCCCCTTTAAAAACACACTACGCTCGTTACCTGCAGCCACCACTAGAGGGAGCTTTGGAGATGACTGTATACAGAGTCATTAGTGTATTGTTCACTGCTCACAAAAATAAAGGGAACACTTAAACAACAGAATCTAAGTCCAAGTAAATCAAACTTCTGTGAAATAAACTGTCCACTTAGGAAGCAACACTGATTGACAATTAATTTCACATGCTGTTGTGCAAATGGAATAGACAATAGATGGAAATTATTGGCAATTATCAAAACACCCTCAATAAAGGAGTGGTTCTGCAGGTGGGAACCACAGACCACATCTCAGTACCAATGCTTTCTGGCTGATGTTTTGGTCACTTTTGAATGTTGGTTGTGCTTTCACACTCGTGGTAGCATGAGACGAACTCTACAACCCACACAAGTGGCTCAGGTAGTGCAGCTCATCCAGGATGGCACATCAATGCGAGCTGTGGCAAGAAGGTTTGCTGGGTCTGTCAGCGTAGTGTCCAGAGGCTGGAGGCGCTACCAGGAGACAGGCCAGTACACCAGGAGACGTGGAGGGGGGCATGCGGAGGGCAACAACCCAGCAGCAGAATCACTACCTCAGCCTTAGTGCAAGGAGGAAAAGGAGGAGCACTGCCAGAGCCCTGCAAAATGACCTCCAGCAGGCCACAAATGTGCATGTGTCTGCACAAACGGTTAGAAACCGACTCCATGAGGATGGTCTGAGTGCCCAACATACACAGATGGGGGTTGTGCTCACAGCCCCACACCGTGCAGGACGCTTGGCATTTGCCACAGAACACCAGGATTGGCAAATTCGCCACTGGCGCCTTGTGCTCTTCACAGATGAAAGCAGGTTCACACTGAGCACATGTGACAGACGTGACAGAGTCTGGAGACACCGTGGAGAGCGATCTGCTGCCTACAACATCCTTCAGCATGACCGGTTTGGCAGTGGGTCAGTAATGGTGTGGGGTGGCATTTCTTTGGAGGGCCGCACAGCCCTTCATGTGCTTGCCAGAGGTAGCCTGACTGCCATGAGGTACCGAGATGAGATCCTCAGACCCCTTGTGAGACTATATGCTGGTGCGGTTGGCCCTGGGTTCCTCCTAATGCAGGACAATGCCAGACCTCATGTGGCTGGAGTGTGTCAGCAGTTCCTGCAAGATGAAGGCATTGAAGCTATGGACTGGCCCGCCTGTTCCCCAGACCTGAATCCGATTGGACACATCTGAGACATCATCTCCATCCACCAACGTCACATTGCACCACAGACTGTCCAGGAGTTGGCTGGATGCTTTACTCCAGGTCTGGGAGGAGATCCCTCAGGAGACCATCCGCCACCTCATCAGGAGCATGCCCAGGCATTGTAGGGACGTCATACAGGCACGCGGAGGCCACACACAATACTGAGCATCATTTCCTTGTCTTGATATGCAAATTGCCTCTTCTGAGAAAAAGAGGACATAAACTCTATAGTGCCACCTGTTGGAAGTAGCGATCCTACAAGTCACAATCAACCCTTTAACGAGTTGTGCAATATGACTTAGGATAAAAGCCAAATCAGTATCTCAAATCGCAGACACTGTATTTCCCAGAGGAGCATTGCATGGTAAATAAGCCTCCTCACCTTGACAAGCCACAGCTGATATGTCACTCTCCATAAGGAGAAACGTTGCCCCTTAGTTCCTTGTCTTGAGGCATTTCCACTGAAGTTGGAGCAGCCTGCAATTTGATTTTCCACTTTGATTTTGAGCATCATTCCAACTCCAGACCTCAGTGGGATATTAGTTGTGATTTACATTGATCATTTTTAGGTTTTACTGTTCCCAACACATTCCACTATGTAATGAAAGATTTACAACTGGAATATTTAATTCAGTGATATCTAGGATTTGGAATCTTAGTGTTCCCTTTATTTTTTTGAGCAGTGTATGTATAAACAGTACGCGGTGAGCTTCCCCCAGTAGTGGCAGCAGGTAATCAACATGTAAGCTTTTCCATCCACGTCTATTAAGGGGGGGGGGTATGGAGCTCTGTAACAGGAAACCAAAGCTTCAGATGCTATCAATACAAGATCAATTAATTATTCCACTTAGGACAGATAATGATGGAGGTCATCCTCTAGTACCTTGGTGTTTGCCATATCCACAATGTACTGGTCGCCCTTCACGCACTCCATTACGGGAAAGCCGTCCCGGTCGAGTACTTTGGCCTGCGAATTCCCGGCTACGACGAGGATGACGTCCCCGGTGATGCTGTACTGAAGAGACTTGATCTGATGACTGTGGGAATATAAAACAGACAGATATCAGCTTCTTCACGAACATATCCATCTCAGCGCAGACGTTATCCCTGACCGTAGCCACCAAAAATGAGGCAGTAAGTGATGGCCGGTCACCGACGTTATGCAGCACACGTCTTCCCGCGTGCCCATTCATTACTGTGAAAACAAAAAATGGTTGAACGCAACAGCACAAAAAATAAAAAAAAGTAGAAAATAAACATTTGCTGCGCTCAACATGCTTCAGACCTACATAGTCCTTTGTCGAGCCCGACCATGCGGGCAGGGGCTGGCTGGCAAATTTTAGCCTGGGGGGCAAGCGCACAGCAGTGGCCCATGAGTAGCGACCCATCCTTAAAGGGGTTTTTGGATCTTAAGCTACATGTCTACAGACACTATGTGTGAATCCTCATATCGTGAGCACTGTGATGATTCTCTGGTGCCAGCGCCGGGAACAGGTGGTCTTGTTACTGCAAGCATGCGAATATATAATATATATATTTTGACACACACACGCACAGTCCCACTGTATAATGAGACAAACACAGGGCCGGACTGGGACAAAAAAGCAGCCCTGCCTGCCACATAAACCCATATCCATTTAAATGGGTTTTCCAATATTTTTTTTTTTACTTTCCCATTAAAAAAAACCCTGAAAGTAATAAACCAGTAATGACCTTCCCAACTTCCCAAAGTCCAAAGTCACCTCTCTGACAATAGAACAGGAGGAGCGGAACTGTGCAGTGTATATATACAGGACAGGAGGAGTGGTAGTGTGCAGTGTATATATATAGGACAGGAGGAGTGGTATTGTGCAGTGTATATACAGGACAGGAGGAGTGGTGCTGTGCAGTGTATATATACAGGACAGGAGTGGTATTGTGCAGTGTATATACAGGACAGGAGGAGCGGTACTGTGCAGTGTATATATACAGGACAGGAGGAGTGGTACTGTGCAGTGTATATATACAGGACAGGAGGAACGGTGCTGTGCAGTGTATATATACAGGACAGGAGGAGTGATACTGTGCAGTGTATATATACAGGACAGGAGTAGTGGTAGTGTGCAGTGTATATATACAGGACAGGAGGAGTGGTACTGTGCAGTGTATATATACAGGAGGAGTGGTAATGTGCAGTGTATATATACAGGACAGGAGGAGAGGTACTGTGCAGTGTATATACAGGACAGGAGGAGTGGTGCTGTGCAGTGTATATATACAGGACAGGAGTAGTGGTACTGTGCAGTGTATATATACAGGACAGGAGGAGTGGTAGTGTGCAGTGTATATATACAGGACAGGAGGAGTGGTACTGTGCAGTGTATATACAGGACAGGAGGAGTGGTGCTGTGCAGTGTATATATACAGGACAGGAGTGGTATTGTGCAGTGTATATACAGGACAGGAGGAGCGGTACTGTGCAGTGTATATATACAGGACAGGAGGAGTGGTACTGTGCAGTGTATATATACAGGACAGGAGGAGTGGTACTGTGCAGTGTATATATACAGGAGGAGTGGTAATGTGCAGTGTATATATACAGGACAGGAGGAGAGGTACTGTGCAGTGTATATATACAGGAGGAGTGGTATTGTGCAGTGTATATACAGGACAGGAGGAGCGGTACTGTGCAGTGTATATGTACAGGACAGGAGGAGCGGTACTGTGCAGTGTATATATACAGGACAGGAGGAGTGGTACTGTGCAGTGTATATATACAGGACAGGAGTAGTGGTACTGTGCAGTGTATATATACAGGACAGGAGGAGTGGTAGTGTGCAGTGTATATATACAGGACAGGAGGAGTGGTACTGTGCAGTGTATATACAGGACAGGAGGAGTGGTGCTGTGCAGTGTATATATACAGGACAGGAGTGGTATTGTGCAGTGTATATACAGGACAGGAGGAGCGGTACTGTGCAGTGTATATATACAGGACAGGAGGAGCGGTACTGTGCAGTGTATATATACAGGACAGGAGGAGTGGTACTGTGCAGTGTATATATACAGGAGGAGTGGTAATGTGCAGTGTATATATACAGGACAGGAGGAAAGGTACTGTGCAGTGTATATATACAGGAGGAGTGGTATTGTGCAGTGTATATACAGGACAGGAGGAGCGGTACTGTGCAGTGTATATGTACAGGACAGGAGGAGCGGTACTGTGCAGTGTATATATACAGGACAGGAGGAGTGATACTGTGCAGTGTATATATACAGGACAGGAGGAGTGGTACTGTGCAGTGTATATATACAGGACAGGAGGAGCGGTGCTGTGCAGTGTATATATACAGGACAGGAGGAGTGATACTGTGCAGTGTATATATACAGGACAGGAGTAGTGGTAGTGTGCAGTGTATATATACAGGACAGGAGGAGTGGTACTGTGCAGTGTATATATACAGGAGGAGTGGTAATGTGCAGTGTATATATACAGGACAGGAGGAGAGGTACTGTGCAGTGTATATACAGGACAGGAGGAGTGGTGCTGTGCAGTGTATATATACAGGACAGGAGTAGTGGTACTGTGCAGTGTATATATACAGGACAGGAGGAGTGATACTGTGCAGTGTATATATACAGGACAGGAGGAGTGGTACTGTGCAGTGTATATATACAGGAGGAGTGGTGCTGTGCAGTGTATATATACAGGACAGGAGGAGCGGTACTGTGCAGTGTATATATACAGGACAGGAGTAGTGGTACTGTGCAGTGTATATATACAGGACAGGAGGAGCGGTACTGTGCAGTGTATATATACAGGACAGGAGGAGCGGTACTGTGCAGTGTATATATACAGGACAGGAGGAGTGGTACTGTGCAGTGTATATATACAGGACAGGAGTAGTGGTACTGTGCAGTGTATATATACAGGACAGGAGGCGTTGTGCTGTGCAGTGTATATATACAGGACAGGAGTGGTATTGTGCAGTGTATATACAGGACAGGAGGAGCGGTACTGTGCAGTGTATATATACAGGACAGGAGGAGTGGTACTGTGCAGTGTATATATACAGGACAGGAGTAGTGGTACTGTGCAGTGTATATATACAGGACAGGAGGAACGGTGCTGTGCAGTGTATATATACAGGACAGGAGGAGTGATACTGTGCAGTGTATATATACAGGACAGGAGTAGTGGTAGTGTGCAGTGTATATATACAGGACAGGAGGAGTGGTACTGTGCAGTGTATATATACAGGAGGAGTGGTAATGTGCAGTGTATATATACAGGACAGGAGGAGAGGTACTGTGCAGTGTATATACAGGACAGGAGGAGTGGTGCTGTGCAGTGTATATATACAGGACAGGAGTAGTGGTACTGTGCAGTGTATATATACAGGACAGGAGGAGTGGTAGTGTGCAGTGTATATATACAGGACAGGAGGAGTGGTACTGTGCAGTGTATATATACACAGGAGGAGTGGTACTGTGCAGTGTATATATACAGGACAGGAGGAGAGGTACTGTGCAGTGTATATACAGGACAGGAGGAGTGGTGCTGTGAAGTGTATATATACAGGACAGGAGGAGTGGTACTGTGCAATGTATATATACAGGACAGGAGGAGTGGTACTGTGCAATGTATATATACAGGACAGGAGGAGTGGTACTGTGCAGTGTATATATACAGGACAGGAGGAGTGGTACTGTGCAGTGTATATATACAGGACAGGAGGAGTGGTACTGTGCAATGTATATATACAGGACAGGAGGAGTGGTACTGTGCAGTGTATATATACAGGACAGGAGGAGCGGTACTGTACAGTGTATACATACAGGACAGGAGGAGCGGTACTGTGCAGTGTATATATACAGGACAGGAGGAGTAGTACTGTGCAGTGTATATATACAGGACAGGAGGAGTGGTACTGTGCAGTGTATATATACAGGACAGGAGGAGTGGTACTATGCAGTGTATATATACAGGACAGGAGGAGTGGTACTGTGCAGTGTATATATACAGGACAGGAGGAGTGGTGCTGTGCAGTGTATATATACAGGACAGGAGGAGTGGTGCTGTGCAGTGTATATACAGGACAGGAGGAGTGGTACTGTGCAGTGTATATATACAGGACAGGAGGAGTGGTAATGTGCAGTGTATATATACAGGACAGGAGGAGAGGTACTGTGCAGTGTATATATACAGGACAGGAGTAGTGGTAGTGTGCAGTGTATATATACAGGACAGGAGGAGTGGTACTGTGCAGTGTATATATACAGGAGGAGTGGTACTGTGCAGTGTATATATACAGGACAGGAGGAGAGGTACTGTGCAGTGTATATATACAGGACAGGAGTAGTGATAGTGTGCAGTGTATATATATAGGACAGGAGGAGTGGTACTGTGCAGTGTATATATACAGGAGGAGTGGTAGTGTGCAGTGTATATATACAGGACAGGAGGAGTGGTACTGTGCAGTGTATATATACAGGACAGGAGGAGTGATAGTGTGCAGTGTATATATATAGGACAGGAGGAGTGGTACTGTGCAGTGTATATATACAGGAGGAGTGGTAGTGTGCAGTGTATATATACAGGACAGGAGGAGAGGTACTGTGCAGTGTATATATACAGGACAGGAGTAGTGGTAGTGTGCAGTGTATATATACAGGACAGGAGGAGTGGTACTGTGCAGTGTATATATACAGGAGGAGTGGTACTGTGCAGTGTATATATACAGGACAGGAGGAGAGGTACTGTGCAGTGTATATATACAGGACAGGAGTAGTGATAGTGTGCAGTGTATATATATAGGACAGGAGGAGTGGTACTGTGCAGTGTATATATACAGGAGGAGTGGTACTGTGCAGTGTATATATACAGGACAGGAGGAGTGGTACTGTGCAGTGTATATATACAGGACAGGAGGAGTGATACTGTGCAGTGTATATATACAGGACAGGAGGAGTGGTACTGTGCAGTGTATATATACAGGACAGGAGGAGTTGTACTGTGCAGTGTATATATACAGGACAGGAGGAGCGGTACTGTGCAGTGTATATATACAGGACAGGAGGAGTGGTACTGTGCGGTGTATATATACAGGACAGGAGGAGTGGTACTGTGCAGTGTATATATACAGGACAGGAGGAGTGATACTGTGCGGTGTATATATACAGGACAGGAGGAGCGGTACTGTGCAGTGTATATATACAGGACAGGAGGAGCGGTACTGTGCAGTGTATATATACAGGACAGGAGGAGTGGTACTGTGCAGTGTATATATACAGGACAGGAGGAACGGTGCTGTGCAGTGTATATATACAGGACAGGAGGAGTGATACTGTGCAGTGTATATATACAGGACAGGAGTAGTGGTAGTGTGCAGTGTATATATACAGGACAGGAGGAGTGGTACTGTGCAGTGTATATATACAGGACAGGAGGAGCGGTACTGTGCAGTGTATATATATAGGACAGGAGGAGTGGTACTGTGCAGTGTATATATACAGGATAAGAGGAGTGGTACTGTGCAGTGTATATATACAGGACAGGAGGAGTGGTACTATGCAGTGTATATATACAGGACAGGAGGAGTGGTACTGTGCAGTGTATATATACAGGACAGGAGGAGTGGTGCTGTGCAGTGTATATATACAGGACAGGAGGAGTGGTACTGTGCAGTGTATATATACAGGACAGGAGGAGTGGTGCTGTGCAGTGTATATATACAGGACAGGAGGAGTGGTACTGTGCAGTGTATATATACAGGACAGGAATGGTGCTGTGCAGTGTATATATGCAGGACAGGAGGAGTGGTGCTGTGCAGTGTATATATACAGGACAGGAGGAGTGGTACTGTGCAGTGTATATATACAGGACAGGAGGAGTGGTACTGTGCAGTGTATATATACAGGACAGGAATGGTGCTGTGCAGTGTATATATGCAGGACAGGAGGAGTGGTGCTGTGCAGTGTATATATACCGGACAGGAGGAGCGGTACTGTGCAGTGTATATATATACAGGACAGGAGGAGTGGTACTGTGCAATGTATATATATATACAGGACAGGAGGAGTGGTACTGTGCAGTGTATATATACAGGACAGGAGGAGTGGTACTGTGCAATGTATATATACAGGAGGAGTGGTACTGTGCAGTGTATATATACAGGACAGGAGGAGCGGTACTGTGCAGTGTATATATACAGGACAGGAGGAGCGGTACTGTGCAGTGTATATATACAGGACAGGAGGAGTGGTACTGTGCAGTGTATATATACAGGACAGGAGGAGCGGTACTGTGCAGTGTATATATACAGGACAGGAGGAGTGGTACTGTGCAGTGTATATATACAGGACAGGAGGAGCGGTACTGTGCAGTGTATATATACAGGAGGAGTGGTACTGTGCAATGTATATATACAGGACAGGAGGAGCGGTACTGTGCAGTATATATATACAGGACAGGAGTGGTGCTGTGCAGTGTATATATACAGGACAGGAGGAGTGGTGCTGTGCAGTGTATATATACAGGACAGGAGGAGCGGTACTGTGCAGTGTATATATACAGGAGGAGTGGTACTGTGCAATGTATATATACAGGACAGGAGGAGCGGTACTGTGCAGTATATATATACAGGACAGGAGGAGTGGTGCTGTGCAGTGTATATATACAGGACAGGAGGAGTGGTACTGTGCAGATATACAGTACAATACAGATAAGGCCACGCTTTCAGTATTTGGTCAGCATTTTACCTCAGTATTTGTAGCCAAAGCCAGGAGTGGGTGATAAATACAGAATTGGTGCATATGTTTCTATTATACTTTTCCTCTGGATTGTCCCACTCCTGGTTTTGGCTTACAAATACTGATTAAAATACTGAACAAATACTGACCATGTGAACGTGGGCTTAGGGTGGAATCACACTAGAATATGGAATCGGATGTGATATGCCAACGATACCCGGCTCTTGCTCTGCTGTGAGCGTGAGCCAAGTGTCCGTGCTCCAATGCTCTCGCAGCATAGATGTGGAGGAGAAGGAGAAATTCATTTCTCCATCTCCTCAATGGTCTGACTCGCCGTGTATCGGACTGCAACATCTGCTGTGCTGAGAAAAAAAAAAAAAAAACGACTGCACACGGACAGCAAGTGGGAAGAAAATTGTACCAGTTTTGTGGAAGAAAATGGAACCAATTTTTTTTATACTCTTTATTAGTCCATGTGGCAACATTTCACTTCCATATCAGAGAAATGTTCAGTTATGGATCCAAAACATTGCCACATGGGCCAATATAGAGTCCGCTACTTTTCTAACAATTAATCAGGGTCTCTCGTTCCTGTATCCATGGCTCCTTATCCCCATCCTTGTCTGCATGGCTCCTTATCTCCGTCCTCGTCTGCATGGCTCCTTATCCCCGTCCTCGTCTGCATGGCTTCTTATCCCCGTCCTTGTCTGCATGGCTCCTTATCCCCATCCTTGTCTGCATGGCTCCTTATCCCCATCCTTGTCTGCATGGCTCCTTATCCCCATCCTTGTATGCATGGGCTTCTTATTCCCGTCCTTGTCTGCATCCCTCCTTATCCCCGTCCTTGTCTGCATGGCTCCTTATCCCCATCCTTGTCTGCATGGCTCCTTATCCCCATCCTTGTCTACATGGCTCCTTATCCCCATCCTTGTATGCATGGGCTTCTTATTCCCGTCCTTGTCTGCATCCCTCCTTATTCCCGTCCTTGTCTGCATAGCTCCTTATCCCCGTCCTTGTCTGCATGGCTCCTTATCCCCATCCTTGTCTGCATGGCTCCTTATCCCCATCCTTATCTGCATGGCTCCTTATCCCCATCCTTGTCTGCATGGCTCCTTATCCCCATCCTTGTATGCATGGGCTTCTTATTCCCGTCCTTGTCTGCATCCCTCCTTATCCCCGTCCTTGTCAGCATGGCTCCTTATCCCCATCCTTGTCTGCATGGCTCCTTATCCCCATCCTTGTCTGCATGGCTCCTTATCCCCATCCTTGTATGCATGGGCTTCTTATTCCCGTCCTTGTCTGCATCCCTCCTTATTCCCGTCCTTGTCTGCATGGCTCCTTATCCCCATCCTTGTCTGCATGGCTCCTTATCCCCATCCTTATCTGCATCGCTCCTTATCCCCATCCTTGTCTGCATGGCTCCTTATCCCCTATCCTTGTCTGCATCGCTCCTTATCCCCGTCCTTGTCTGCATGGCTCCTTATCCCCGTCCTTGTCTGCATGGCTCCTTATCCCCGTCCTTGTCTGCATGGCTCCTTATCCCCATCCTTGTCTGCATGGCTCCTTATCCCCGTCCTTGTCTGCATGGGCTTCTTATCCCGGTCCTTGTCTGCATGGCTTCTTATCCCAGTCCTTGACTGCATGGCTCCTTATCCCTATCCTTGTCTGCATGGCTCCTTATCCCCGTCCTTGACTGCATGGCTCCTTATCCCCATCCTTATCTGCATGGCTTCTTATCCCCGTCCTTGACTGCATGGCTCCTTATCCCCATCCTTGTCTGCATGGCTCCTTATCCCCGTCCTTGTCTGCATGGCTCCTTATCCCTGTCCTTGTCTGCATGGCTCCTTATCCCCGTCCTTGTCTGCATGGCTCCTTATCCCCATCCTAGTCTGCATGGCTTCTTATCCCCGTCCTTGTCTGCATGGCTCCTTATCCCCATCCTTGTCTGCATGGCTCCTTATCCCCGTCCTTGTATGCATGGGCTTCTTATTCCCGTCCTTGTCTGCATCCCTCCTTATCCCCGTCCTTGTCTGCATAGCTCCTTATCCCCGTCCTTGTCTGCATGGCTCCTTATTCCCATTCTTGTCTGCATGGCTCCTAATCCCCGTCCTTGTCTGCATGGCTCCTTATCCCCATCCTTGTCTGCATGGCTCCTAATCCCTGTCCTTGTCTGCATGGCTCCTAATCCCTGTCCTTGTCTGCATGTCTCCTTATTCCCGTCCTTGTCTGCATCGCTCATTATCCCCGTCCTTGTCTGCATGGCTCCTAATCCCCGTCCTTGTCTGCATCGCTCCTTATCCCCGTCCTTGTCTGCATAGCTCCTAATACCTGTCCTTGTCTGCATGGCTCCTAATCCCTGTCCTTGTCTGCATGGCTCCTTATCCCCGTCCTTGTCTGCATGGCTTCTTATCCCCGTCCTTGCCTCCATGGCTCCTTATACCCGTCCTTGTGTGCATGGCTCCTTATCCCTGTTCTTGTATGCATGGTTCCTATTAAAAAAAACAAAAACACATCCTACTTACCTTCACTGCATGCCCTCGCAGCATCTCATTCCGATGCGAGCAGCTCCTGTGGCCGGGTGATCACGTGTCCCGCGCTCATTAAGGTAACGAATATTTACCCACACCTATGGGAGTGGAGAGGGGTGAATACTCATTACCATAATGAGCGGAGGACACATGATCGCTCGGCCTGAAGAGCTGCTGGCGCAGAAACGAGATGCAGCGAGGGCGCGCAAGGAAGGTAAGTAGGATGTGTGCTGGAAGCCGGCAGCTGTGCACGCTATAAGAGAAATGAATATTCACTGCCAGCGCAGTGAATATTCATTTCTCTTTAGCAGCGGCACAGGCTTTAGCCACAGCCACCGGCTCCTGCCTCTGTGACCCGCTGCTCCCCCTCCATCTTTCTGAGACAATGACTCGTGTATAAGCTGAGGGGGGCGTTTTCAGCTCAAAAAATATGCTGAAAAACTCGGCTTTATACACGAGTATATACAGTATACTACATTCTATTATATACACAGATGCATATTATATACCGTGTTAAGGAATATAGAGCGGTGTAAATATTATATAGTGTAGAGATGTGGCAGTGTATATATAGTGTGAATTGTACACTATATACATAGCGCCATACTATATAAACATCTCTAGACTAATTATAGATATATATATATACTAGATGGTGGCCCGATTCTAATGCATCGGGTATTCTAGAATATGCATGTCCACGTAGTATATTGCCCAGTCACATAGTATATTGCCCAGCCACGTACTATATTGCCCAGCCACGTAGTTATTTGCCCAGCCACGTAGTATATTGCCCAGCCACGTAGTATATTGCCCAGCCACGTAGTATATTGCCCAGTCACGTAGTATATTGCCCAGCCACGTAGTATATTGCCCAGCCACGTAGTATATTGCCCAGCCACGTAGTATATTGCCCAGTCACGTAGTATATTGCCCAGTCACGTAGTATATTGCACAGCCACGTAATATACAGCACAGAGCCACATAATATATTGCCCAGCCACATAGTATATTGCCCAGCCACATAGTATATTGCCCAGCCACGTAGTATATTGCCCAGCCACGTAGTATATTGCCCAGCCACGTAGTATATTGCCCAGCCACGTAGTATATTGCCCAGTTATGTAGTATATTGCACAGCCACGTAATATACAGCACAGAGCCACATAATATATTGCCCAGCCACGTAGTATATTGCACAGCGACGTAGTATATTGCCCAGCCACGTAGTATATTGCCCAGTCACGTAGTATATTGCCCAGTCACGTAGTATATTGCCCAGTCACGTAGTATATTGCCCAGTCACGTAATATACAGCACAGAGCCACGTAGTATATAGCACAGCCCACGTAGTATATAGCACAGCCCACGTGGTATATTGCACAGCCAACGTAGTTTATAGCATAGACCACGTAGTATATAACACGGGCCACGCAGTATATAACATAGCCCATGCAGTATAAAACACAGCCACGTAGTATATAGCACAGCCCACGTAGTATATAACACTGCCCACGTAGTATATAACACAGCCATGTAGTATATTGCAGAGCCACGTAGTATATAGCACAGCCCACGTAGTATATAGCAATGTGGGCAACATATTCCTGTTAAAAAAAGAATTAAAACAAAAAATAGTTATATACTCACCTTCCGGCGGCCCCCAGATCCAGCCCAGGCCTTTACCAATGCTCCTCGCGACACTCCGGTACCAAGAATGCATTGTGGCAATAACACGTGATGATGTAGCGGTCTCGTGAGACTGCTACGTCATCTCCGGTCATTGCCGCAATGCATTCTTGGTACCGGAGCGTCGCGAGAAGCAGCAGGAAAGGCACCAGAAGGTGAGAATAGCAAGATTTTTTAAATTATTTTTAACATTAGATCTTTTTACTATTGATGCTGCATAGGCCGCATCAATAGTAAAAAGTTGGTCGCACAGGGTTAATAACAGCGGTAACAGACTGCATTACACCGTGTTATGCCGCGGTGTAACGCAGTCCGTTTAATGGACTGCTAAACCGCTATTGGGCCAGTGACTGGAGGGGAGTAGGGAGGGGGCCAATTCGTGGCTGGACTGTGCCCGTCGATGATTGGTCGCGGCCGGCCGTGACCGTGATTTCCGTGACAGACAAACAGACGTAAGTGACCCTTAGACGATTAGATAGATACTGCGACTATACACAGCAGTATCACCTATATATCGAATATGAAGTAGTCTATACATTATACAGATGATACTGCAAATGTTGGATACACATTATATACGCATTATATATACTGCTACTGCTGTATATATTGATAGTATCACCTACATAATGTATATACAGCAGTCTATACACATTCTATAGGAGATACTGCTACTGTATATACGTTATATATAGGTGATACTGCTGGGTGTGTGTGTGTATGTGTGTGTGTGTGTGTGTGTGTGTGTATACATACACCGTCCGCAGTGTCAACTATAACGAATATATACATCAGTAGTAGTATTGCCTATAGAATGTATATAGACTGCTGTATATACATTATATAGGTGATACTATCATTATATACAGAAGCAGCCAGTATCACATATATTGTATATACAGCAGTCTATATACATTTTATAGGCAATACTACTACTGATGTGTATATACGTTATATATAGGTGATACTGCCGTGTATATATGTACGTGTGTGTGCATATACACACACACCAGTATTGTCTATATAACGAATATACACATTAATAGCGGTATTTCCTATATAATGTATATAGACTGCTATATATATATATATATATATATATATATACATACATACATTATATAGGTGATACTGCTGTATATAATCACTGTATCACCTATATAATGTATGTATAGCAGTCTATATACATTATATAGTGAATACTGCTACTGATGTGTATATACGTTATATAGATGATACTGCTGTGTATATACTGTATGTACGGGTGTGTATATAAATATACATGTGTGTATATAAATATATACACACACACCGCAGTGTCACCTATATAAATCTATACACATCAGTAGCAGCATTCCCTATATAATGTATATAGACTGCTATACATACATTATATAGGTGATACAGTGATTATATATAGCAGCATCACCTATATAATGTATGTATAGCAGTCTTCACACATTATATAGGTGCAACTACTGTATATACACATTTTAAAAAATCATCTTGGGACTTACCCAGGTCCCTGAGATGGGGGGAGGTCGGTAGGATAAGGGCTGAGGTGGGTCGGGTCCCAGCGTCGGCGGTAGAGGATCCCGGCCGCAGGCATCATTGGTGAGCACTGAGCAGTCTTCTCTGACGCTGGTACCGGCCAGCCAGCGTCAAACACAGGTGGAGGCGCCCTATTCGCGCGCCAGTCTATTCGTGCGCCATCTCCGTGTGCACAAGGGGTCTCCTGCTTGCCCGCGCTGGCAAGGGCAGCAGCAGACGAGCACACTCAGCACACGCAGGCGGCAGGAACAAGCACCGCGATAGGAACAAGCACCGCGGCAGGAACAAGCACCGCGGCAGGAACAAGCACCGCGGCAGGAACAAGGACCGCGGCTGTGCACTGCTCATTGCTCCCATGACCCGCACTGACGCCGGCCGCCGCGGCCCTTGTCAGAGCCGGCAACTGAATGCGCGCATACAGGACCATTTAAAGGGCCGGTGCGCTATGTAGTAAAATCATTGCCGGTCTTCCAGTGGCCCTGTGCAGCTGCTCAGGCACCGGCCCGGGGGGCACATGCATTCCTGCCACCCGCCCCAGTCCGCCCCTGCATGCGGGTCTGAAACATGTTGCCTGGATATTTCTTTTCAGCCTTTTTAATCTTTGTGCTGTTGCGTTGAACCATTTTTTGTGCCTTTTATACTATTGGATCGATAAGGCAGCGCTTTTAGGAAGATGTGAGTGCCGGCTACTGCTTGGACCGTTGCCATTACTGGAGTATTTCCCCGGGCACCTGGACAGGTGAGATGATTGCTCCTTTTCACATGCCCATTCATTGCTCATAGACAGGGGTCCGGGGTGGACTTGTTGCACTTTTACCTTGCACAGCGGTGTTCCCGGCCACCTGGCCGTGCAACCACGTGATTGGAGCGGCACTGAAGCGCGAGGCCGGGAGCTTCAAATAGGAACCTTGGCGGGGTCCAAGTTGAGGATACATCCTAGCGATACCATCCGTTACCCTTATTACTGCAGATCAGTGCCAGCGAGAGCTGCACGTTAGCACTGAGCCAGCGCTGTGCCTTGCAGGCCGATGCAGACGACGTGGATGGTATGTGCTACGCTCACAGGACATAAGCAAACAAAATGTTCCTGAAAGCGAATTCTCCGAATAGCATGGCAGCGTCCCCGGCTCGGATGTTCCCGTAAGCTGGCGGGAGCGCAATACAACTGCTTTACGCTGCCTTATCACACGCCGGGTTGATTTTTTTTTTCTCTCTGGGACAAGTATGGTCATACAGATCTTCACCCTCCCCCCCAAAAAAAACACTCCTCCATGAAGGCAAAGCTTTGGCTTACAACCAGTTATGTAACCGGCCTTATATGTAGCAGGCAAGGCACAACGATCCCTGTAACTTTAGCACCGACATGCCATGTATTTCATGGGGCCTAAAGTCCAACTGTGTAACTCCCCAAAGCATGGTTAGTGAAAAATGAAACAACTTTGCAAAATCTCCTACTGTGTTCTCTCTGCAACTCCTAGATAAAATTCTATGTCTCCATGGCAACAGACTACAAACAAACCCAGTGTAGTCAGATTCTGCAGTCAGAGCTTGCCATGAATGGTGAATCCTACGGCGTGCCTACTCCTTCTCTGCCGGTCGTGTGGAGAGTGGAGGGTCCTCACATACACTCAAGTATACACATCAGTGGCGTATACGCTTGAATCGCCACCTGTCACTTCCTTATTACCTATTTTTTTTAATCTCCTCTTTAATTTTTATTTTTTTACTCTATTTCTTTTTATTACTCGTAGCACAGCTTCCGGAAGGAAGAAGTCATGTTTTTCTAATCTTGGACAACTCCTTTAAGCGCCGCCCAAAGCCGAAAAACATGGAGAAAAACAACGTATGAGGACCTCTGCTTCACTGCAACATTTCAACAAGGCAGGTTCTGACATCTGCAGACATACAAGCAGAGACAATAACAGGAAAGGGTTTGATGCCAATTTTTGACATTTATCACATTTAATTTTTAGATTTTTATTTGCTCTTTCTCATTATCACGTGTGTATCGCTGCATCGTTCCCTCATTAACCTTTTCTTTCCTGCACAGTAGGTCTGAATCTGCAGGATGGAGATTTGGCGAGGTAGGGATTCGTTTTTCGGCAGCCGTTAATCTTATAATGCCAGCAGGGAGGTCCTTGATTAATAGCAGTTTATGACTACTAAACTCAATACAGTGGTCTGCTCCTCATGGGTGGTCACCCACAAAATTCCAATTTTCTCAATAAATCATCCTCTTGCATGGAATCACAGGCACATGGAGTACATGGTAGTTATGGGGGGTCTTTTGTAGGACATATTACATTTGCTTTCATTGAGAACAGGACATTCAGGTCATACAGCTGCTTATAGGGTCCTCAGGAGTGAGGGTCACTGCGCGGGGATCTCTTCTACGCCAATATTCATCTTTATCATTAATACGGATAAGAATTAATCTGATCTTAGGATAGCCAGCAGAACGCGATGGGGTCAGGAGAAGAAAACACAGCAAACACTGCAACCACCTAATGGGCTTAGAACTCACTTAAAGACCCTCTCCCCCTTAATGTAAGCAGAATAGTGCTTCCCTTAAAGGGGTTGTTCAAGATTGGGAAAAACATGGCTACTTCTCTCACGGTAATCACAACTGGCCCTCCCTCCTCTCCTCCCCCAGTAGTCACAGCTGGCTCTCCTCTGCTTCCGAGGTAGTTCCAGCTGGCCATCCTCTCTTTCCAGGGTAGTTACTGCTAGCCCTGCCTCCTCTTCTCCCACCGTAGTCACAGCTGGTCCTCCCTCCTCTCCTCCCATGGTAGTCAAAGCTGGTCCTCCCTCCTGTCCTCCCATGGTAGTCTCAGCTGGTCCTCCCTCCTCTCCTCCCATAGTAGTCACAGCTGGTCCTCCCTCCTCTCCTCCCATAGTAGTCACAGCTGGTCCTCCCTCCTCTCCTTCCACGGTAGTCACAGCTGGTCCTCCTTCCTCTCCTCCCATAGTAGTCACAGCTGGTTCTCCCTCCTTTCCTCCCATAGTAGTCACAGCTGGTCCTCCCTCCTTTCCTCCCATAGTAGTCACAGCTGGTCCTCCCTCCTTTCCTCCCATAGTAGTCACAGCTGGTCCTCCCTCCTTTCCTCCCATAGTAGTCACAGCTGGTCCTCCCTCCTTTCCTCCCATAGTAGTCACAGCTGGTCCTCCTTCCACTCCTCCCACCGTAGTCCCAGCTGGTCCTCCCTCCTCTCCTTCCACGGTAGTCACAGCTGGTCCTCCTTCCTCTCCTCCCATAGTAGTCACAGCTGGTTCTCCCTCCTTTCCTCCCATAGTAGTCACAGCTGGTCCTCCCTCCTTTCCTCCCATAGTAGTCACAGCTGGTCCTCCTTCCACTCCTCCCACCGTAGTCCCAGCTGGTCCTCCCTCCTCTCCTTCCACGGTAGTCACAGCTGGTCCTCCTTCCTCTCCTCCCATAGTAGTCACAGCTGGTTCTCCCTCCTTTCCTCCCATAGTAGTCACAGCTGGTCCTCCCTCCTTTCCTCCCATAGTAGTCACAGCTGGTCCTCCCTCCTTTCCTCCCATAGTAGTCACAGCTGGTCCTCCCTCCTTTCCTCCCATAGTAGTCACAGCTGGTCCTCCCTCCACTCCTCCCACCATAGTCACAGCTGGTCCTCCTTCCACTCCTCCCATCGTAGTCACAGCTGGTCCTCCTTCCACTCCTCCCACCGTAGTCACAGCTGGTCCTCCTTCCACTCCTCCCACCGTAGTCACAGCTGGTCCTCCTTCCACTCCTCCCACCGTAGTCCCAGCTGGTCCTCCCTCCACTCCTCCCACCATAGTCACAGCTGGTCCTCCTTCCACTCCTCCCATCGTAGTCACAGCTGGTCCTCCTTCCACTCCTCCCACCGTAGTCACAGCTGGTCCTCCTTCCACTCCTCCCACCGTAGTCACAGCTGGTCCTCCTTCCACTCCTCCCACCGTAGTCACAGCTGGTCCTCCTTCCACTCCTCCCACCGTAGTCACAGCTGGTCCTCCTTCCACTCCTCCCACCGTAGTCACAGCTGGTCCTCCTTCCACTCCTCCCACCGTAGTCACAGCTGGTCCTCCCTCCACTCCTCCCACCGTAGTCACAGCTGGTCCTCCTTCCACTCCTCCCACCGTAGTCACAGCTGATCCTCCTTCCACTCCTCCCACCGTAGTCACAGCTGGTCCTCCTTCCACTCCTCCCACCGTAGTCACAGCTGGTCCTCCTTCCACTCCTCCCACCGTAGTCACAGCTGGTCCTCCTTCCACTCCTCCCACCGTAGTCACAGCTGGTTCTCCCTCCTCTTACACCAGAACCGTCCCCGTCTAATCTGTCTCCAGTATAATCTCCTTTTTACCCTCCCAACTTCCTTACTTTCAAAAATTAGTGGCAGAAAAGCCACCCCAACTCCTCCATCACATGTACTCACACTTTGGTAGTAAGGAGTCCATTTAAGGAGAAGAATGTAACTTTTTACATTGATCTCAACTAGAAGAGACTGAAGCAGCAGAAGAGCAGATGCGGTGCACTATTTCTTCCTGATCTGACTGCTCGTCAGGTCACATTGAGCCGAATGCTGTTGGTGACTCCACCTTTAGGGCAGAGTTTTTTTTATACAGCATGCGTCAAAAGGACACAGCCAATACTTTGTGGGTATGGCCTGATCCTCAATCATCAATAGATTCAGGTGTTAGTGACCCAATGAGGGCTTCTGTCCATCCATCATGAGCCATTGGCTATCCAAGCACAGCCATGATGCCTTCGCTCTTATGTCAACTGATCAAGTATGATCTCTATCATGAGACAAACTCCTTGAAGTCAGGTCTCAAAATAGTCAGAAGAGTCTAAAGCCCTTTGACAGGACTCAGATGGCGGACCACAGCGTAGCGTTACTCTACTTACCATTCACAAGGCTGATGAGATCGAAATGCCTGGAGGGAAGCGTCCATCCCTGCAAAATCCCAGAACCGAACGTCAAAATCATAACCGCCGGTGACCAGACGAGCGCCTGAAGGGTCCAAGCCCAGAGCGGACACCTAGAAGAGACAAATATCACAACAGTGTATACCACCCATCGTCACATAATAAATATCACCAGTACGTGACAAGGTCCACCTGCCGGACCCCAGACATCATGCATAGGAGGGGTGGTCGCACACGCTCACTATGCTCCATTCACAGTGTATAGGAGGGGTGGTCGCACACGCTCACTACGCTCCATTCACCGTGTATAGGAGGGGTGGTCACACACGCTCACTACGCTCCATTCACCGTGTATAGGAGGGGTGGTCACACACGCTCAATATCGCTCCATTCACCGTGTATAGGAGGGGTGCTCGCACACGCTCACTACCGCTCCATTCACCGTGTATAGGAGGGGTGGTCGCACACACTCACTACCGCTCCATTCACCGTGTATAGGAGGGGTGGTCGCACACTCAGTACGGCTGCATTCACAGTGTATAGGAGTGGTGGTCGCACACGCTCACTACCGCTCCATTCACAGTGTATAGGAGGGGTGGTTGCACACTCAGTACGGCTCCATTCACTGTGTATAGAAGGGGTGGTCACACACGCTCAATATCGCTCCATTCACAGTGTATAGGAGGGGTGGTCGCACACACTCACTACCGCTCCATTCACCGTGTATAGGAGGGGTGGTCGCACACTCTCACTACGCTCCATTCACCGTGTATAGGAGGGGTGGTCGCACACTCTCACTACCGCTCCATTCACTGTGTATAGGAGGGGTGGTCGCACACGCTCACTACCGCTCCATTCACCGTGTATAGGAGGGGTGGTCGCACACGCTCACTACGCTCCATTCACAGTGTATAGGAGGGGTGCTCGCACACTCAGTACGGCTCCATTCACCGTGTATAGGAGGGGTGGTCGCACACACTACCGCTCCATTCACCGTGTATAGTAGGGGTGGTCGCACACTCAGTACGGCTCCATTCACCGTGTATAGGAGGGATGGTCGCACACGCTCACTACCGCTCCATTCACAGTGTATAGGAGGGGTGGTCGCACACACTCACTACCGCTCCATTCACTGTGTATAGGAGGGGTGGTCGCACACGCTCACTACGCTCCATTCACAGTGTATAGGAGGGGTGCTCGCACACACTCACTACCGCTCCATTCACTGTGTATAGGAGGGGTGGTCGCACACGCTCACTACGCTCCATTCACTGTGTATAGAAGGGGTGGTCACACACGCTCACTACCGCTCCATTCACTGTGTATAGGAGGGGTGGTCGCACACTCTCACTACGCTCCATTCACCGTGTATAGGAGGGGTGGTCACACACGCTCACTACCGCCCCATTCACTGTGTATAGGAGGGGTGGTCGCACACGCTCACTACCGCTCCATTCACTGTGTATAGGAGGGGTGGTCGCACACGCTCACTACGCTCCATTCACAGTGTATAGGAGGGGTGCTCGCACACACTCACTACCGCTCCACAGTGTATAGGAGGGGTGGTCGCACACGCTCACTACGCTCCATTCACTGTGTATAGAAGGGGTGGTCACACACGCTCACTACCGCTCCATTCACTGTGTATAGGAGGGGTGGTCGCACACTCTCACTACGCTCCATTCACCGTGTATAGGAGGGGTGGTCGCACACTCTCACTACGCTGCATTCACTGTGTATAGGAGGGGTGGTCGCACACGCTCACTACGCTCCATTCACCGTGTATAGGAGGGGTGGTCACACACGCTCACTACGCTCCATTCACCGTGTATAGGAGGGGTGGTCGCACACTCTCACTACGCTCCATTCACTGTGTATAGGAGGGGTGGTCGCACACGCTCACTACGCTCCATTCACCGTGTATAGGAGGGGTGGTCGCACACGCTCACTACGCTCCATTCACCGTGTATAGGAGGGATGGTCACACACGCTCACTACCGCTCCATTCACCGTGTATAGGAGGGGTGGTCGCACACTCTCACTACGCTCCATTCACTGTGTATAGGAGGGGTGGTCGCACACGCTCACTACGCTCCATTCACCGTGTATAGGAGGGGTGGTCACACACGCTCACTACGCTCCATTCACCGTGTATAGGAGGGGTGGTCGCACACGCTCACTACGCTCCATTCACAGTGTATAGGAGGGGTGCTCGCACACACTCACTACCGCTCCATTCACAGTGTATAGGAGGGGTGGTCGCACACGCTCACTACCGCTCCATTCACTGTGTATAGGAGGGGTGGTCGCACACGCTCACTACCGCTCCATTCACTGTGTATAGGAGGGGTGGTCGCACACGCTCACTACGCTCCATTCACAGTGTATAGGAGGGGTGCTCGCACACACTCACTACCGCTCCATTCACAGTGTATAGGAGGGGTGGTCGCACACGCTCACTACGCTCCATTCACTGTGTACAGAAGGGGTGGTCACACACGCTCACTACCGCTCCATTCACTGTGTATAGGAGGGGTGGTCGCACACTCTCACTACGCTCCATTCACCGTGTATAGGAGGGGTGGTCGCACACGCTCACTACGCTCCATTCACAGTGTATAGGAGGGGTGCTCGCACACGCTCACTACCGCTCCATTCACAGTGTATAGGAGGGGTGGTTGCACACTCAGTACGGCTCCATTCACCGTGTATAGGAGGGGTGGTCGCACACTCTCACTACCGCTCCATTCACAGTGTATAGGAGGGGTGGTCGCACACTCAGTACGGCTCCATTCACTGTGTATAGGAGGGGTGGTTGCACACTCAGTACGGCTCCATTCACCGTGTATAGGAGGGGTGGTCGCACACTCTCACTACGCTCCATTCACCTTGTATAGGAGGGGTGGTCGCACACTCTCACTACGCTCCATTCACCGTGTATAGGAGGGGTGGTCGCACACGCTCACTACCGCTCCATTCACAGTGTATAGGAGGGGTGGTCGCACACGCTCACTACCGCTCCATTCACAGTGTATAGGAGGGGTGGTTGCACACTCAGTACGGCTCCATTCACCGTGTATAGGAGGGGTGGTCGCACACTCTCACTACCGCTCCATTCACAGTGTATAGGAGGGGTGGTCGCACACTCAGTACGGCTCCATTCACTGTGTATAGGAGGGGTGGTTGCACACTCACTACCGCTCCATTCACCGTGTATAGGAGGGGTGGTCGCACACGCTCACTACCGCTCCATTCACAGTGTATAGGAGGGGTGGTCGCACACTCAGTACGGCTCCATTCACTGTGTATAGGAGGGGTGGTTGCACACTCAGTACGGCTCCATTCACCGTGTATAGGAGGGGTGGTCGCACACTCTCACTACGCTCCATTCACCTTGTATAGGAGGGGTGGTCGCACACTCTCACTACGCTCCATTCACCGTGTATAGGAGGGGTGGTCGCACACTCTCACTACCGCTCCATTCACTGTGTATAGAAGGGGTGGTCGCACACGCTCACTACCGCCCCATTCACTGTGTATAGGAGGGGTGGTCGCACACTCTCACTAAGCTCCATTCACTGTGTATAGGAGGGGTGGTCGCACACTCAGTACGGCTCCATTCACCGTGTATAGAAGGGGTGGTCGCACACGCTCACTTCGCTCCATTCACAGTGTATAGGAGGGGTGGTCGCACACGCTCACTACGCTCCATTCACCGTGTATAGGAGGGATGGTTGCACACTCAGTACGGCTCCAATCACCGTGTATAGGAGGGGTGGTCGCACACTCAGTACGGCTCCATTCACCGTGTATAGGAGGGATGGTTGCACACTCAGTACGGCTCCATTCACCGTGTATAGGAGGGGTGGTCGCACACTCTCACTACGCTCCATTCACAGTGTATAGGAGGGGTGGTCGCACACTCTCACTACGCTCCATTCACAGTGTATAGGAGGGGTGGTTGCACACGCTCACTACCGCTCCATTCACCGTGTATAGGAGGGGTGGTCGCACACTCAGTACGGCTCCATTCACTGTGTATAGGAGGGGTGGTCGCACACGCTCACTACCGCTCCATTCACCGTGTATAGGAGGGGTGGTCGCACACGCTCACTACGCTCCATTCACAGTGTATAGGAGGGGTGCTCGCACACTCAGTACGGCTCCATTCACCGTGTATAGGAGGGGTGGTCGCACACACTCACTACCGCTCCATTCACCGTGTATAGTAGGGGTGGTCGCACACTCAGTACGGCTCCATTCACCGTGTATAGGAGGGATGGTCGCACACGCTCACTACCGCTCCATTCACAGTGTATAGGAGGGGTGGTCGCACACACTCACTACCGCTCCATTCACTGTGTATAGGAGGGGTGGTCACACACGCTCACTACGCTCCATTCACCGTGTATAGGAGGGGTGGTCGCACACTCTCACTACGCTCCATTCACTGTGTATAGGAGGGGTGGTCGCACACGCTCACTACGCTCCATTCACCGTGTATAGGAGGGGTGGTCGCACACGCTCACTACGCTCCATTCACCGTGTATAGGAGGGATGGTCACACACGCTCACTACCGCTCCATTCACCGTGTATAGGAGGGGTGGTCGCACACTCTCACTACGCTCCATTCACTGTGTATAGGAGGGGTGGTCGCACACGCTCACTACGCTCCATTCACCGTGTATAGGAGGGGTGGTCACACACGCTCACTACGCTCCATTCACCGTGTATAGGAGGGGTGGTCGCACACGCTCACTACGCTCCATTCACAGTGTATAGGAGGGGTGCTCGCACACACTCACTACCGCTCCATTCACAGTGTATAGGAGGGGTGGTCGCACACGCTCACTACCGCTCCATTCACTGTGTATAGGAGGGGTGGTCGCACACGCTCACTACCGCTCCATTCACTGTGTATAGGAGGGGTGGTCGCACACGCTCACTACGCTCCATTCACAGTGTATAGGAGGGGTGCTCGCACACACTCACTACCGCTCCATTCACAGTGTATAGGAGGGGTGGTCGCACACGCTCACTACGCTCCATTCACTGTGTATAGAAGGGGTGGTCACACACGCTCACTACCGCTCCATTCACTGTGTATAGGAGGGGTGGTCGCACACTCTCACTACGCTCCATTCACCGTGTATAGGAGGGGTGGTCGCACACGCTCACTACGCTCCATTCACAGTGTATAGGAGGGGTGCTCGCACACGCTCACTACCGCTCCATTCACAGTGTATAGGAGGGGTGGTTGCACACTCAGTACGGCTCCATTCACCGTGTATAGGAGGGGTGGTCGCACACTCTCACTACCGCTCCATTCACAGTGTATAGGAGGGGTGGTCGCACACTCAGTACGGCTCCATTCACTGTGTATAGGAGGGGTGGTTGCACACTCAGTACGGCTCCATTCACCGTGTATAGGAGGGGTGGTCGCACACTCTCACTACGCTCCATTCACCTTGTATAGGAGGGGTGGTCGCACACTCTCACTACGCTCCATTCACCGTGTATAGGAGGGGTGGTCGCACACGCTCACTACCGCTCCATTCACAGTGTATAGGAGGGGTGGTCGCACACGCTCACTACCGCTCCATTCACAGTGTATAGGAGGGGTGGTTGCACACTCAGTACGGCTCCATTCACCGTGTATAGGAGGGGTGGTCGCACACTCTCACTACCGCTCCATTCACAGTGTATAGGAGGGGTGGTCGCACACTCAGTACGGCTCCATTCACTGTGTATAGGAGGGGTGGTTGCACACTCACTACCGCTCCATTCACCGTGTATAGGAGGGGTGGTCGCACACGCTCACTACCGCTCCATTCACAGTGTATAGGAGGGGTGGTCGCACACTCAGTACGGCTCCATTCACTGTGTATAGGAGGGGTGGTTGCACACTCAGTACGGCTCCATTCACCGTGTATAGGAGGGGTGGTCGCACACTCTCACTACGCTCCATTCACCTTGTATAGGAGGGGTGGTCGCACACTCTCACTACGCTCCATTCACCGTGTATAGGAGGGGTGGTCGCACACTCTCACTACCGCTCCATTCACTGTGTATAGAAGGGGTGGTCGCACACGCTCACTACCGCCCCATTCACTGTGTATAGGAGGGGTGGTCGCACACTCTCACTAAGCTCCATTCACTGTGTATAGGAGGGGTGGTCGCACACTCAGTACGGCTCCATTCACCGTGTATAGAAGGGGTGGTCGCACACGCTCACTTCGCTCCATTCACAGTGTATAGGAGGGGTGGTCGCACACGCTCACTACGCTCCATTCACCGTGTATAGGAGGGATGGTTGCACACTCAGTACGGCTCCAATCACCGTGTATAGGAGGGGTGGTCGCACACTCAGTACGGCTCCATTCACCGTGTATAGGAGGGATGGTTGCACACTCAGTACGGCTCCATTCACCGTGTATAGGAGGGGTGGTCGCACACTCTCACTACGCTCCATTCACAGTGTATAGGAGGGGTGGTCGCACACTCTCACTACGCTCCATTCACAGTGTATAGGAGGGGTGGTTGCACACGCTCACTACCGCTCCATTCACCGTGTATAGGAGGGGTGGTCGCACACTCAGTACGGCTCCATTCACTGTGTATAGGAGGGGTGGTCGCACACTCAGTACGGCTCCATTCACCGTGTATAGGAGGGGTGGTCGCACACTCTCACTACGCTCCATTCACAGTGTATAGGAGGGGTGGTCGCACACTCTCACTACGCTCCATTCACCGTGTATAGGAGGGGTGGTTGCACACTCAGTACGGCTCCATTCACCGTGTATAGGAGGGGTGGTCGCACACTCTCACTACGCTCCATTCACTGTCTATAGGAGGGGTAGTCGCACACGCTCACTACGCTCCATTCACCGTGTATAGTAGGGGTGGTTGCACACTCAGTACGGCTCCATTCACCGTGTATAGGAGGGGTGGTCGCACACTCTCACTACGCTCCATTCACCGTGTATAGGAGTGGTGGTCGCACACTCTCACTACGCACCATTCACCGTGTATAGTAGGGGTGGTTGCACACTCAGTACGGCTCCATTCACCGTGTATAGGAGGGGTGGTCGCACACTCTCACTACGCTCCATTCACCGTGTATAGGAGTGGTGGTCGCACACTCTCACTACGCTCCATTCACCGTGTATAGTAGGGGTGGTCGCACACTCAGTACGGCTCCATTCACTGTGTATAGGAGGGGTGGTCGCACACTCAGTACGGCTCCATTCACTGTGTATAGGAGGGGTGGTCGCACACTCTCACTACGCTCCATTCACCGTGTATAGGAGGGGTGGTCGCACACTCAGTACGGCTCCATTCACCGTGTATAGGAGGGGTGGTTGCAAACTCAGTACGGCTGCATTCACCGTGTATAGGAGGGGTGGTCGCACACTCAGTACGGCTGCATTCACCGTGTATAGGAGGGGTGGTCGCACACTCAGTACGGCTGCATTCACCGTGTATAGGAGGGGTGGTCGCACACTCAGTACGGCTCCATTCACCGTGTATAGGAGGGGTGGTCGCACAATCAGTACGGCTCCATTCACTGTGTATAGGAGGGGTGGTCGCACAATCAGTACGGCTCCATTCACTGTGTATAGGAGGGGTGGTCGCACACTCAGTATGGCTCCATTCACTGTCTATTGGAGGGGTGGTCGCACACGCTCACTACGCTCCATTCACCGTGTATAGGAGGGGTGGTTGCACACTCAGTACGGCTCCATTCACTGTGTATAGGAGGGGTAGTCGCACACGCTCACTACGCTCCATTCACAGTGTATAGGAGGGGTGGTCGCACACGCTCACTACGCTCCATTCACAGTGCACACGCTCACTACCGCTCCATTCCCCGTGTATAGGAGGGGTGGTCGCACACTCAGTACGGCTGCATTCACCGTGTATAGGAGGGGTGGTCGCACACGCTCACTACCGCTCCATTCACCGTGTATAGGAGGGGTGGTTGCACACGCTCACTACGCTCCATTCACAGTGCACACGCTCACTACCGCTCCATTCCCCGTGTATAGGAGGGGTGGTCGCACACTCAGTACGGCTGCATTCACCGTGTATAGGAGGGGTGGTCGCACACGCTCACTACCGCTCCATTCACCGTGTATAGGAGGGGTGGTTGCACACGCTCACTACGCTCCATTCACAGTGCACACGCTCACTACCGCTCCATTCACCGTGTATAGGAGGGGTGGTCGCACACTCAGTACGGCTGCATTCACAGTGTATAGGAGGGATGGTCGCACACTCAGTACGGCTCCATTCACCGTGTATAGGAGGGGTGGTCGCACACTCAGTACGGCTGCATTCACAGTGTATAGGAGGGGTGGTCGCACACTCAGTACGGCTCCATTCACAGTGTATAGGAGGGATGGTCGCACACTCAGTACGGCTCCATTCACCGTGTATAGGAGGGGTGGTCGCACACTCAGTACGGCTGCATTCACCGTGTATAGGAGGGGTGGTCGCACACTCAGTACGGCTGCATTCACCGTGTATAGGAGGGGTGGTCGCACACTCAGTACGGCTGCATTCACCGTGTATAGGAGGGGTGGTCGCACACGCTCACTACGCTCCATTCACCGTGTATAGGAGGGGTGGTCGCACACTCAGTACGGCTCCATTCACCGTGTATAGTAGGGGTGGTCGCACACTCAGTACGGCTGCATTCACCGTGTATAGGAGGGGTGGTCGCACACGCTCACTACGCTCCATTCACCGTGTATAGGAGGGGTGGTCGCACACTCAGTACGGCTCCATTCACCGTGTATAGTAGGGGTGCTCGCACACTCAGTACGGCTCCATTCACCGTGTATAGGAGGGGTGGTCGCACACTCAGTACGGCTCCATTCACCGTGTATAGGAGGGGTGGTCGCACACTCAGTACGGCTGCATTCACCGTGTATAGGAGGGGTGGTCGCACACTCAGTACGGCTCCATTCACCGTGTATAGTAGGGGTGCTCGCACACTCAGTACGGCTCCATTCACCGTGTATAGTAGGGGTGCTCGCACACTCAGTACGGCTCCATTCACCGTGTATAGGAGGGGTGGTCGCACACTCAGTACGGCTGCATTCACCGTGTATAGGAGGGGTGGTCGCACACTCAGTACGGCTCCATTCACCGTGTATAGTAGGGGTGGTCGCACACTCAGTATGGCTGCATTCACCGTGTATAGGAGGGGTGGTCGCACACGCTCACTACGCTCCATTCACCGTGTATAGGAGGGGTGGTCGCACACTCAGTACGGCTCCATTCACCGTGTATAGGAGGGGTGGTCGCACACTCAGTACGGCTCCATTCACCGTGTATAGGAGGGGTGGTCGCACACTCAGTACGGCTGCATTCACCGTGTATAGGAGGGGTGGTCGCACACTCAGTACGGCTCCATTCACCGTGTATAGGAGGGGTGGTCGCACACGCTCACTACGCTCCATTCACCGTGTATAGGAGGGGTGGTCGCACACTCAGTACGGCTCCATTCACCGTGTATAGGAGGGGTGGTCGCACACTCAGTACGGCTCCATTAACCGTGTATAGGAGGGGTGGTCGCACACTCAGTACGGCTCTATTCTCTTTCTCCGTGGACATTTCAGCGCCCCCAGTGATCATACAGTCATCATCTATATTGTTTTGTTAGATTATAAAGGTTTATGGGACAATTCATTAAATCAAGCGAGTTGTTGGGACGTTAACGGTCCCTCTAGCCTCTCTCGAAAGCTTTATAAAATGCTTGTACTACTGAAAACAGAATAAATCAGGTCCCCGCCATCTGCACATCACTCGCATGTGTTTGCATTGCAGATATGAGACCCTCTGTACCAATGTGGCATCAAGGACGCATTAACTCATGTCATATTTGTCCCACAGAATAAGGGAGTCACACTTAATAATTAACTTGCCCCTTAGTCAAAATCCAAATCTCCAGGTCATCGCCATCAGATGCCAGCCGAGCAGTGAAGAGGTGATGAGTCTTGTAGTACCAACTTCAATGACTGGGAATACCCAGGGGGGCACGGAGCATCTCTCCCCAGTCCATCAATAGTGCCTTGTGTGTCCCCCTTTATCTGCACCCATTAATCAGGACTCCTTGTTCTTTGGATTTATGGTGCTGGACGCTTCCAAGAAGAGGTCAAAGTTTTCAAGGAGAAGATTTAGGAGCTCCTTTGGAGACTCTCGGCTTGAGACAACAGGACTTTTTTACTGACCTTCGTCTTGCTTCAATGACTCACTAAGTGTAAGGATCCAAGGGCAATTGAAATCCCAAATGTGAGTCTTTTGTGTTCCCGGTAAAGGGCGATTTAGCAGGAATAATGTAGTCTCTACCCCTCATTGGCCTGGAGGGAGTGTATTTCATCAGAACCAGTAAACCCTGACATAACACAGTCCATATCATCTAGGAGACATGACCCCGTAACACTTATAGGTCAGCGGCGCTGGGTGCCGGTCCCCATCAGAGCTGCCATCTAATGCCCCCCATCTGGGAATCAAATTAACATGAAGAGACCCATAGAGAATGGCCCACATTTATCAAACATGTGTAATGTAACTTTTTGGCATAAACTTTAGTAACAAAAAGTTGCAGAAAACTTTTGAAAAAGTCACCAACCGCAAACAAACTTTTCAGAAAGTGCGAATTGTGCAAAACATTTTAAAGTCAAGCAAAAAAAAGTTTTCAAAGAGACGCAGGTTAGTCAAAAAGACGTAAATTGCCAACAAAAAAAAAAAAAAACTATTTAAAGTCAACAACGGTGTAAAACGTTAAAAAAAACCACAAGTTAAGCAAAATGCTTCAAAAGGAGGCAACTTTAGAAAAGTTTTACAATACTATTTTTTTTTTAAACATCGCATAATGGGCAAAACTATTGAACAAGATGTAAAACTTTTCCCAAAAATATGCAAATTAAGCAAAAAGTTTCTAAAGTCGTATGCTAGGTCAAGAACAACAGGCTCAGCAACAAAGGGGGCAAGAACGGCAAAACAGCCGTCTGCAGATAGGCACTTCTTTCTTTTGGAGGAGTAGACCCTGGTTTGGTGTAGAACGTTATTTATAGGGCGTGGCACGTTAAAAGATCAGACGTTCATTTAGAAGGTGGCTACCTGCAGGAGTTGGGACTAGAGAGGCGGCTTTATCTTCCTTTAGTAAGGTAACAAATTTGCATACTTTTTCCCAGGGAGGATTGGCTGGCCTCGGAGTTTACTTAGACCAGCTGATGTTCTCCATCAAACTGCATCAAAAATCTTGCCCTAAGGAGAGGCAAGAACCCTGAAACAGCTGTCTACAGAGGGAGTAAGGGCTCACTGGGTGAAGTGGATGTGCCAAGTCTCTGGTTTGGGTGGGCACCCAGACCCCAGGTGTTGGTGCAGCTTCCAGTAGAAAAGTAGAATCATGGGGACTAGGACTAGTAAACAAGGAACACAAGAGTCTCAATCCCAAGACACAGGAGTGTGCATCAATGGGCCTTAAATATGTGTGGGGAGATGATGTAATTGATCCACGCCGGGGAACCGGAAAAACTCAACGTGGAGCATAACAGAGGGCAGCGGACTCAGAAGAAGGGAGTGGAGTCCGGGAGATGTGTGTAACAAGGATGGGTCCTTATTTCCTTTGGTTTGGCCAGTATCTTTGGTCATGTGCCAATGACTTATGGGGTAACACTCCGGCACTAAAATAAATCACATCTACTTTCTCCTGGAGTATACTCAGCTTATATGCCTAGACAATAGCAAACAGCTGAGGAATCCTCTCCTTGGGGTAAGGCCTCATTCAGATGTCCGTTTTTTGCATATGAGTGCCATCCCTGTTTTTCATGGATAGCACTCATATCTGTAATGGTCTACGGGGCCATTCACATGTCAATTTTTTTTTCCTCGGATCAAGTGATCAGCGGAAAATAGACAGGATCTGAGGGTCGGATCAAAAATCGGCAATTCAAGTCCATGGGTCCGTAAAAAAAAAAAAAAAAAAAAAAAAAAAATTTGGACCACACCCGAGTGCAGTCTTATTTTCATGGACACTCAAAGGAACCTCAAGATCTCTGGAGATGGACTTGTAACCACATTGAGATTGTTGATATTTGTTCAACAATCTTGGTTCTCAAGTCGTCCGACAGTTCTCTTCTCCTCTTTCTGTTCTCCATGCTTAGCGTGGCTCACACAGACACACAATGCGAAGATTGAGTCAACTTCTCCCCTTTTTATCTGGTTTCAGGTGTGATTTTCATATTGCCCACACCTATTACTTGCCACAGGTGAGTTTGAACCAGCATCACGTTTGAAACAAAATTGTTAACCCACAATTTTGTCCGGCCCAGTTTGGGGATTTTGTGTGAAATTATGTCCAATTTGCCTTTTATTCTTCTGTTTTTTTGTTGTGTTATTCAAATACACGCAAAGGAAATAAACATGTGTATAACAAAACGTGTGTAATTGTAATAACTTTCTAAGAGTAATACTTAATTTTCTGGAACAATTTTAAGGATGCCAACACATTTGGCCATGACTGTATGAAAAAGAGCTGGCGTATGTTATAGTCACACATCTCTAAATGTGTCCTCCGAGGACCAGACTGATGAGCTTGTCAGACAAAGCGCCATTTCCTGGAAGAGGGAAAGGTTTATATGTAAAAATATCCCAAAATGTTTAGGCTACCAGTCTCTGGGAAGATCACGACGCTCCGATCGGAGCTTTGTGTAGTCGTTTCTTGCTTCATAACACGCTGGTCCACATTTATCATAAATGGGGTACACGCCTTTCTGACAAATAGAATGGCAACACCCACTTGTCTAAATATTCATAACTGTCCAAGAGAGATTACAGAGTAATGACACAGGGAAGTAAAAGATCCTCCGGAATTATAAGTTTGCAATCTAAAGCCGCATGGCTCCTAAAAAGACCGATCCAGAAGTCTCAGGTCTCTTGTATTTACAAGAAGCAGAAAAAAAAAAGACAGAAGATTCATAGACACAAGTGTAAGAAATAGAAGCCATGGAATCACTTACAGTCTTCGTGCCGTGCTGCAGTGTGATCTCATGCGAGTCCGGGATCCGTTTAATGGGGTTCTGAAATAAAAGGCAAAGACATAAATAACTGCTGTAAAGAAAAAATTATAAAATCCATAAGACGTCTCAGGAGAGGTGAGAGAGTTGACACTTCAGTTGAAGTAGGGGCCTCCTGCAGTGACCAGGTAATTACAACAGGAGATCTGCTCTGGGAATGAGCCACCAAGACTGAAATTTGTTTACGCAGAAGTACACTTTCCAGGCCAGAGCTTCCTCTGTTCAAAGCACGGGTCCCCAGACTTTTTGGAGACAGTGGTCACTGATGAATATTGGGGTTTTCTTCGGTCCAATTTTTTGGGGGAGATATATTTTCGGACAGCCGGATATAACATATTCACTCACATCACTGTAAGGCCATTCTATCACCTCCAACTTAATATCAGTCTGATGGATGATGCTATCCGTGCCATGTTTCATCTTTATATGAAGGGGAAAAAAATAATTAAAAAAAAATATCGCAATAGGAAACATATCGACAATATCTACTGCCTGGGACCTCCAGGGGCGGAGATATCCTGTAAGTTAGAAATCTCCTAAAATTCTAAAAGACCTAGCAAATCCCACAACCAGCCAGCATATGAGCTCACCATATACATTTCATGCATTGGAATCGGAGGTATAGATATCATACGCTCACTGTGAGATCCCTAATAACCGGCCTAGTAGCGGAAGCAGTCGCGGCCTCGTCCATCAAATGAGCAATTGTCCTGACGATTGGAGGCAGCAAAGTTATGTATCCCTGATAAACTGGGGACAGCGGTGAGATCTGTGTAACCCCCCCCCCCCCTTCCCCGATGTCCACCTTTACAGTGTATATATAAATGGATATACACAGACAGCATAATAGATAGAGAACATATAGATAGATAATACGTAGATAGATAAATAAGAGATAGATAATTAGATAGATAGGATAGAGAGACTGGGGCAAATAAAAGTAACTGGAGAGGAATGTCAAAACAAACCCCCCCAAATTAGGAATGGTGCCGGTAAGATGAGGTTTCATCTACAGCCATTCAGGTGGCACAGGACGTAAGGTCTTCTGTGGCACACGGGTCACCCGGCTACGCCTGGGTGGCACACACGGGTCGCCCGGCTACGCCTGGGTGGCATACAAGGGTCAGAAGGCTACGCCTGGGTGGCACACACGGGTCGCCCGGCTACGCCTGGGTGGCATACACGGGTCAGAAGGCTACGCCTGGGTGGCACACACGGGTCGCCCGGCTACGCCTGGGTGGCACACACGGGTCAGAAGGCTACGCCTGGGTGGCACACACGGGTCAGAAGGCTCTGCTGTGTCTCATCACAATCTCTAGAGCATGGAGCAGATCCCAGCACACCAGCCATTACATAAGAGAAAGCCAGACAGGGCTGCTGAAAGGCATCAACCCAGCAACAGGACAGGTGGAGCCCTAACAAATGACCTCCAGTGTCTCCTGGTGACCAAAGAGTCAGAAATAGACTCCATAACAGTGACATGAGGAGCACGACGTCCTGTACTGGGACCTGTACTCACAGCCTCAACAGGAGCCTAGACGTTGTCAGGACTAGTCACACACAACTGACCACATTATGGCTTGTCAGAAGGACAGTCGTGGCCTAAAGTTTTGAGATTGACGCAGTTTGGTTTTCACATTTTCCCTCTTCAGTGTTTTTTACTCTTTTAGTCGGATGTTTCTCTGGTTACTGATGGACAATTATAACATTTCATACATTTTTACACTTTTATTTACTAATCCATGAAGTTTCTGTGATGCCTCAATATTACCAGCGCTGCCCCTTATTCCTCCACACTCCTGCCCCTTATTCCTCCACACTCCTGCCCCTTATTCCTCCACACTCCTGCCCCTTATTCCTCCACACTCCTGCCCCTTATTCCTCCACACTCCTGCCCCTTATTCCTCCACACTCCTGCCCCTTATTCCTCCACACTCCTGCCCCTTATTCCTCCACACTCCTGCCCCTTATTCCTCCACACTCCTGCCCCTTATTTCTCCACACTCCTGCACTTCTCCCCGGCAGCTGGATATCGGCTTCTTGACAAATCCTGACTGATGGCCGCCCGTTCTGGTCTCATCAGAGCTCGCAGGTTATCACAACTTTGCCACTATTTGAGGATTGGCCGCAGGTTCTCAATGGGATGAGATCTGGGGACTTTCCTGGCCAAGGAACCAAAATATCAATATTTTGTTGTCACTTTTCCTTGTGACCTTGTCGTCATCCTGCTAGAGAAAGCATCATCACCACCTTGTCCTGGATGATGGGAGACGTTTCTCTTGGGGGAGATTTAGATCCCGATCTTTATTCATGGGCATGTTCTTAGGTAAATTGTTATCGACCCCCTCCATGGATGAGAAACCCCCACACATGAAGGGTCTCATGAGGCTTTACTGTGGTCAAACACAGGACTCATGGCAGCGTCACCTTCTCTTCTCTGGACAATCATTCTTCTAGATGTCCCAACCAGTCTGAAGGGGCTTTATAGGAGAAGAACGATTGTCTGGAGAAGAGAAGGTGACGCTGCCATGAATCCTGCGTCTGCCGGCAGTGAAGCCTCCTGAGACCAATTCTCATCCAAAATTACGTAGGGGAGATAAAATTAGAGGTCAGGTTTGTTCCTTGGGAAGACGGGGACAGACAGACACTTTCTCCTGAAATGAATGAGGTACGGATGACGCCATGACATGTGGTGGAAACCCCTAGAAAGCAATGGCCGGCGCTGTGTGACCGCTCGCCCACATTATAAACAGTGTGGTGTTTGCTCTGCTGATTAGCGTATGACAAGGACACGATGAATGGAGACTTCACGCTGAATGTCGCCCACATTCCGACCCGGGTGAAATCTGAGATTCGTAGAGACGCGTTTCAGACAAATCCATCAAAGCACCAACAATTATAGCGCGGCCCTGTCCTATGGAGTAACGTCTCGCACGCCGCCGTCCGCCTGAGGGATGGGAAAGGTTAGATTAAAGGGGCACAGCGCCCTCGGTGGTGTCAGGTGTCCATGGATTTAGGCGAGGGCTACGAGCTGACCTCGGCCGTGTGACAGCGGACGAGTGAAGTCGCGGTTATATCCACTATTGACCTGCGGTAATAGTCAAGTCGGGGATGGAGGCCAGGTGTCAACACTCTCAGGTCAGGGCTTATAACACAGGCTGGCCAATTCTCGTGCCACTGTCACAGGACTGTCCGCTGTTACAGTTCAGCCTTACTCAAGTGAACGGAGCTGGGCCGCAATACCAGACACCACCTACAGACAAGAGTGGCACTAACAGCAGGAGCAGTGGGGTGGACAGTGTTATGGGTGGGGGGCCCTGTGGGGTGGACAATATTATGGGCAGGAGCGGTGGAGTGGACAGCATTAGTGGTGGGGGACCGATAGGAAGGACAATGTTGTAGGCAGGAGATGTGGAATGGACAGTTATGGGTGGGGGGGGGCCAGGTGGGGTGAACAAAATTATAAGCAGGAGCTGTGGAATGGACAGACTTATGGGTGGGGTGGACAATGTTATAGGCAGGAGCGGTGGAGTGGATCGCATTAGTGGAGGGGGCCCGGTGGGGTGGACAATGCTATAGGCAGGAGCGGTGGAGTGGATTGCATTAGTGGAGGGGACCCGGTGGGGTCGACAATGTTATAGGCAGGAGCGGTGGAGTGGATTGCATTAGTGGAGGGGGCCCGGTGGGGTGGACAATGCTATAGGCAGGAGCGGTGGAGTGGATTGCATTAGTGGAGGGGACCCGGTGGGGTGGACAATGTTATAGGAAGGAGCGGTGGAGTGGATTGCATTAGTGGAGGGGGCCCGGTGGGGTGGACAATGCTATAGGCAGGAGCGGTGGAGTGGATTGCATTAGTGGAGGGGACCCGGTGGGGTGGACAATGTTATAGGCAGGAGCGGTGGAGTGGATTGCATTAGTGGAGGGGACCCGGTGGGGTGGACAATGTTATAGGCAGGAGCGGTGGAGTGGATCGAATTAGTGGAGGGGGCCTGGTGGGGTGGACAATGCTATAGGCAGGAGCGGTGGAGTGGATCGCATTAGTGGAGGGGACCCGGTGGGGTGGACAATGCTATAGGCAGGAGCGGTGGAGTGGATCGCATTAGTGGAGGGGGCCCGGTGCGGTGGACAATGCTATAGGCAGGAGCGGTGGAGTGGATTGCATTAGTGGAGGGGACCCGGTGGGGTGGACAATGTTATAGGCAGGAGCGGTGGAGTGGATTGCATTAGTGGAGGGGACCCGGTGGGGTGGACAATGTTATAGGCAGGAGCGGTGGAGTGGATTGCATTAGTGGAGGGGGCCCGGTGGGGTGGACAATGCTATAGGCAGGAGCGGTGGAGTGGATTGCATTAGTGGAGGGGACCCGGTGGGGTGGACAATGCTATAGGCAGGAGCGGTGGAGTGGATCGCATTAGTGGAGGGGGCCCGGTGCGGTGGACAATGCTATAGGCAGGAGCGGTGGAGTGGATTGCATTAGTGGAGGGGACCCGGTGGGGTGGACAATGTTATAGGGAAACCAGGGATTCAAGCTTCAGGAGGCTAATTTGCATATTCCAGGTGCCTTCTGGGAGAAGCGAAGTCTCCCTAAGCTAGAAGATCGTTGGGTACAGCCGGGACCAGCTGCTTCGAAAGCATCACCAAACCAGGGATTCAAGCTTCAGGAGGCTAATTTGCATATTCCGGGTGCCTTCTGGGAGAAGCGAAGTCTCCCTAAGCTAGAAGATCGTTGGGTACAGCCGGGACCAGCTGCTTCGAAAGCATCACCAAACCAGGGATTCAAGCTTCAGGAGGCTAATTTGCATATTCCAGGTGCCTTCTGGGAGAAGCGAAGTCTCCCTAAGCTAGAAGATCGTTGGGTACAGCCGGGACCAGCTGCTTCGAAAGCATCACCAAACCAGGGATTCAAGCTTCAGGAGGCTAATTTGCATATTCCAGGTGCCTTCTGGGAGAAGCGAAGTCTCCCTAAGCTAGAAGATCGTTGGGTACAGCCGGGACCAGCTGCTTCGAAAGCATCACCAAACCAGGGATTCAAGCTTCAGGAGGCTAATTTGCATATTCCAGGTGCCTTCTGGGAGAAGCGAAGTCTCCCTAAGCTAGAAGATCGTTGGGTACAGCCGGGACCAGCTGCTTCGAAAGCATCACCAAACCAGGGATTCAAGCTTCAGGAGGCTAATTTGCATATTCCAGGTGCCTTCTGGGAGAAGCGAAGTCTCCCTAAGCTAGAAGATCGTTGGGTACAGCCGGGACCAGCTGCTTCGAAAGCATCACCAAACGAATTTTTGCCTGTAGGACATTATTGCAAGAGAGCTTGGCTGAGTAGATTACACAAGAAGGAAAACACACAGCAAGTCAGCAGGATCTAGGAGCAACATGGCAGATGTGACAACCTACATGGTGAGCTGCAGCATGTGCTACATGTTCACAGATCGACCAGAAGAAGAATTAAATTTCACCTGTCAGAAGTGTAGACTAGTGGCCCTTTTAGAAGAAAAGGTGCGGGGTCTGGAAGAAAGAATAGCAACTTTGAAACTCATCAAAGAGAATGAAGACTTTCTAGACAGAACAGAAGCATCTCTACTGGTCACAGAAGGTGCAAAAAGTGTCAGAGAACCTCCAAAAGCAGATGAGTGGAAGCATGTGACCAAAAGAAGCAAGAAGACCATGGAGAAATCACCAACCACACAACTGAAGAACCGATATCAAATCTTTGTAGAGGATGAAGATGGCACACCTAAGAATGAAGCAATACCAGCAAGCAAAAAAGAAAAGGGCACACAGCAACAAGTGACAGCAAAAAGTACAGCCAAGAAGCAACGAAGAGTGGTGGTGGTGGGAGACTCACTACTGAGAGGCACAGAAGCAGCCATCTGCAGACCGGACATAACTGCAAGAGAAGTATGCTGCCTTCCAGGTGCGATGATCAAGGATGTGACCGATAGGATACCAAAGCTCTTCAGCTCCAAGGACGTCCACCCATTTCTTCTGATACATGTTGGCACCAATGACACGGCAAGGAAGGACCTACCGACAATCTGCAAGGACTTTGAAGAGTTGGGGAAGAAAGTAAAGGAACTGGATGCACAGGTAGTTTTTTCTTCTATCCTTCCAGTAGACGGGCATGGCACCAGGAGATGGAACAGGATCCTTGATGCAAACAACTGGCTAAGACGATGGTGCAGACAACAAGGATTTGGATTCCTGGACCACGGTGTGAATTACTGGTATGATGGACTCCTCGCCAGAGACGGACTACACCTCAACAAACCTGGGAAACACACATTCGCCAGAAGACTCGCTACACTCATCAGGAGGGCGTTAAACTAGAAGAAGAGGGGACGGGAAGAAAAACATTAGACTCGAACAAAGACGACCCAGGAAAACATACTCAGAAGGGAGGTAAGAACATTTCTAAAACAATCCACAGTGAGGAGATTGGAACAAAACAAAATCCTCTAAACTGCATGCTCGCAAACGCCAGAAGCCTGACAAACAAGATGGAAGAACTAGAAGCAGAAATATCTACAGGTAACTTTGACATAGTGGGAATAACCGAGACATGGTTAGATGAAAGCTATGACTGGGCAGTTAACTTACAGGGTTACAGTCTGTTTAGAAAGGATCGTAAAAATCGGAGAGGAGGAGGGGTTTGTCTCTATGTAAAGTCTTGTCTAAAGTCCACTTTAAGGGAGGATATTAGCGAAGGGAATGAGGATGTCGAGTCCATATGGGTTGAAATTCATGGAGGGAAAAATGGTAACAAAATTCTCATTGGGGTCTGTTACAAACCCCCAAATATAACAGAAACCATGGAAAGTCTACTTCTAAAGCAGATAGATGAAGCTGCAACCCATAATGAGGTCCTGGTTATGGGGGACTTTAACTACCCGGATATTAACTGGGAAACAGAAACCTGTGAAACCCATAAAGGCAACAGGTTTCTGCTAATAACCAAGAAAAATTATCTTTCACAATTGGTGCAGAATCCAACCAGAGGAGCAGCACTTTTAGACCTAATACTATCTAATAGACCTGACAGAATAACAAATCTGCAGGTGGTTGGGCATCTAGGAAATAGCGACCACAATGTTGTACAGTTTCACCTGTCTTTCACTAGGGGGACTTGTCAGGGAGTCACAAAAACATTGAACTTTAGGAAGGCAAAGTTTGAACAGCTTAGAGATGCCCTTAATCTGGTAGACTGGGACAATATCCTCAGAAATGAGAATACAGATAATAAATGGGAAATGTTTAAGAACATCCTAAATAGGCAGTGTAAGCGGTTTATACCTTGTGGGAATAAAAGGACTAGAAATAGGAAAAACCCAATGTGGCTAAACAAAGTAGTAAGACAGGCAATTAACAGTAAAAAGAAAGCATTTGCACTACTAAAGCAGGATGGCACCATTGAAGCTCTAAAAAACTATAGGGAGAAAAATACTTTATCTAAAAAACTAATTAAAGCTGCCAAAAAGGAAACAGAGAAGCACATTGCTAAGGAGAGTAAAACTAATCCCAAACTGTTCTTCAACTATATCAATAGTAAAAGAATAAAAACTGAAAATGTAGGCCCCTTAAAAAATAGTGAGGAAAGAATGGTTGTAGATGACGAGGAAAAAGCTAACATATTAAACACCTTCTTCTCCACGGTATTCACGGTGGAAAATGAAATGCTAGGTGAAATCCCAAGAAACAATGAAAACCCTATATTAAGGGTCACCAATCTAACCCAAGAAGAGGTGCGAAACCGGCTAAATAAGATTAAAATAGATAAATCTCCGGGTCCGGATGGCATACACCCACGAGTACTAAGAGAACTAAGTAATGTATTAGATAAACCATTATTTCTTATTTTTAGGGACTCTATAGCGACAGGGTCTGTTCCGCAGGACTGGCGCATAGCAAATGTGGTGCCAATATTCAAAAAGGGCTCTAAAAGTGAACCTGGAAATTATAGGCCAGTAAGTCTAACCTCTATTGTTGGTAAAATATTTGAAGGGTTTCTGAGGGATGTTATTCTGGATTATCTCAATGAGAATAACTGTTTAACTCCATATCAGCATGGGTTTATGAGAAATCGCTCCTGTCAAACCAATCTAATCAGTTTTTATGAAGAGGTAAGCTATAGGCTGGACCACGGTGAGTCATTGGACGTGGTATATCTCGATTTTTCCAAAGCGTTTGATACCGTGCCGCACAAGAGGTTGGTACACAAAATGAGAATGCTTGGTCTGGGGGAAAATGTGTGTAAATGGGTTAGTAACTGGCTTAGTGATAGAAAGCAGAGGGTGGTTATAAATGGTATAGTCTCTAACTGGGTCGCTGTGACCAGTGGGGTACCGCAGGGGTCAGTATTGGGACCTGTTCTCTTCAACATATTCATTAATGATCTGGTGGAAGGTTTACACAGTAAAATATCGATATTTGCAGATGATACAAAACTATGTAAAGCAGTTAATACAAGAGAAGATAGTATTCTGCTACAGATGGATCTGGATAAGTTGGAAACTTGGGCTGAAAGGTGGCAGATGAGGTTTAACAATGATAAATGTAAGGTTATACACATGGGAAGAGAGAATCAATATCACCATTACACACTGAACGGGAAACCACTGGGTAAATCTGACAGGGAGAAGGACTTGGGGATCCTAGTTAATGATAAACTTACCTGGAGCAGCCAGTGCCAGGCAGCAGCTGCCAAGGCAAACAGGATCATGGGGTGCATTAAAAGAGGTCTGGATACACATGATGAGAGCATTATACTGCCTCTGTACAAATCCCTAGTTAGACCGCACATGGAGTACTGTGTCCAGTTTTGGGCACCGGTGCTCAGGAAGGATATAATGGAACTAGAGAGAGTACAAAGGAGGGCAACAAAATTAATAAAGGGGATGGGAGAACTACAATACCCAGATAGATTAGCGAAATTAGGATTATTTAGTCTAGAAAAAAGACGACTGAGGGGCGATCTAATAACCATGTATAAGTATATAAGGGGACAATACAAATATCTCGCTGAGGATCTGTTTATACCAAGGAAGGTGACGGGCACAAGGGGGCATTCTTTGCGTCTGGAGGAGAGAAGGTTTTTCCACCAACATAGAAGAGGATTCTTTACTGTTAGGGCAGTGAGAATCTGGAATTGCTTGCCTGAGGAGGTGGTGATGGCGAACTCAGTCGAGGGGTTCAAGAGAGGCCTGGATGTCTTCCTGGAGCAGAACAATATTGTATCATACAATTATTAGGTTCTGTAGAAGGACGTAGATCTGGGTATTTATTATAATGGAATATAGGCTGAACTGGATGGACAAATGTCTTTTTTCGGCCTTACTAACTATGTTACTATGTTACTATAGGCAGGAGCGGTGGAGTGGATTGCATTAGTGGAGGGGACCCGGTGGGGTGGACAATGTTATAGGCAGGAGCGGTGGAGTGGATTGCATTAGTGGAGGGGGCCCGGTGGGGTGGACAATGCTATAGGCAGGAGCGGTGGAGTGGATTGCATTAGTGGAGGGGACCCGGTGGGGTGGACAATGTTATAGGCAGGAGCGGTGGAGTGGATCGAATTAGTGGAGGGGGCCTGGTGGGGTGGACAATGCTATAGGCAGGAGCGGTGGAGTGGATCGCATTAGTGGAGGGGGCCCGGTGCGGTGGACAATGTTAAAGGCAGGAGCGGTGGAGTGGATCGCATTAGTGGAGGGGGCCCGGTGCGGTGGACAATGTTAAAGGCAGGAGCGGTGGAGTGGATCGCATTAGTGGAGGGGGCCCGGTGCGGTGGACAATGCTATAGGCAGGAGCGGTGGAGTGGATTGCATTAGTGGAGGGGGCCCGGTGCGGTGGACAATGTTAAAGGCAGGAGCGGTGGAGTGGATTGCATTAGTGGAGGGGACCCGGTGGGGTGGACAATGTTATAGGCAGGAGCGGTGGAGTGGATTGCATTAGTGGAGGGGGCCCGGTGGGGTGGACAATGTTATAGGCAGGAGCGGTGGAGTGGATTGCATTAGTGGAGGGGACCCGGTGGGGTGGACAATGCTATAGGCAGGAGCGGTGGAGTGGATTGCATTAGTGGAGGGGACCCGGTGGGGTGGACAATGCTATAGGCAGGAGTGGTGGAGTGGATTGCATTAGTGGAGGGGGCCCGGTGCGGTGGACAATGCTATAGGCAGGAGCGGTGGAGTGGATTGCATTAGTGGAGGGGGCCCGGTGAGGTGGACAATATTATAGGCAGGAGCGGTGGAGTGGATTGCATTAGTGGAGGGGACCCGGTGGGGTGGACAATGCTATAGGCAGGAGCGGTGGAGTGGATTGCATTAGTGGAGGGGACCCGGTGCGGTGGACAATGCTATAGGCAGGAGCGGTGGAGTGGATTGCATTAGTGGAGGGGACCCGGTGGGGTGGACAATGCTATAGGCAGGAGTGGTGGAGTGGATTGCATTAGTGGAGGGGACCCGGTGGGGTGGACAATATTATAGGCAGGAGCGGTGGAGTGGATTGCATTAGTGGAGGGGACCCGGTGGGGTGGACAATATTATAGGCAGGAGCGGTGGAGTGGATTGCATTAGTGGAGGGGACCCGGTGGGGTGGACAATATTATAGGCAGGAGCGGTGGAGTGGATTGCATTAGTGGAGGGGACCCGGTGCGGTGGACAATGCTATAGGCAGGAGCGGTGGAGTGGATTGCATTAGTGGAGGGGACCCGGTGGGGTGGACAATGCTATAGGCAGGAGCGGTGGAGTGGATTGCATTAGTGGAGGGGACCCGGTGCGGTGGACAATGTTATAGGCAGGAGCGGTGGAGTGGATTGCATTAGTGGAGGGGACCCGGTGGGGTGGACAATGCTATAGGCAGGAGTGGTGGAGTGGATTGCATTAGTGGAGGGGACCCGGTGGGGTGGACAATATTATAGGCAGGAGCGGTGGAGTGGATTGCATTAGTGGAGGGGACCCGGTGGGGTGGACAATATTATAGGCAGGAGCGGTGGAGTGGATTGCATTAGTGGAGGGGGCCCGGTGCGGTGGACAATGTTAAAGGCAGGAGCGGTGGAGTGGATCGCATTAGTGGAGGGGGCCCGGTGAGGTGGACAATGCTATAGGCAGGAGCGGTGGAGTGGATTGCATTAGTGGAGGGGACCCGGTGGGGTGGACAATGCTATAGGCAGGAGCGGTGGAGTGGATTGCATTAGTGGAGGGGACCCGGTGCGGTGGACAATGTTATAGGCAGGAGCGGTGGAGTGGATTGCATTAGTAGAGGGGGCCCGGTGCGGTGGACAATGCTATAGGCAGGAGCGGTGGAGTGGATTGCATTAGTGGAGGGGACCCGGTGGGGTGGACAATGCTATAGGCAGGAGCGGTGGAGTGGATCGCATTAGTGGAGGGGGCCCGGTGCGGTGGACAATGTTATAGGCAGGAGCGGTGGAGTGGATTGCATTAGTGGAGGGGGCCCGGTGCGGTGGACAATGTTATAGGCAGGAGCGGTGGAGTGGATCGCATTAGTGGAGGGGACCCGGTGAGGTGGACAATGCTATAGGCAGGAGCGGTGGAGTGGATCGCATTAGTGGAGGGGGCCCGGTGCGGTGGACAATGTTATAGGCAGGAGCGGTGGAGTGGATCGCATTAGTGGAGGGGACCCGGTGGGGTGGACAATGTTATAGGCAGGAGCGGTGGAGTGGATTGCATTAGTGGAGGGGACCCGGTGCGGTGGACAATGTTAAAGGCAGGAGCGGTGGGGTTGCTATAAAAATGAATGGTGGACCATGACCTGCTTTTCCCAAGTGCACAGGGACACAGTAATGCACCTCCACTACCTGCGGCCTTCCTGCACGGATGTGTGTGGGCGCAGCGACACCTACTGGTCAAGGTTATATATACACACACACAGATAGGACTGCAGAGAAAGAATTGGGGCGATAATAAATGATTGAGTGACAGACTAAACAAACATTCATCAGTTTCATCAGGTTTTTATGCTGCCATATTACCAAAAATTCAGCTTGTTTTTTTTTTTCTTATTTTCCTTCCCTTACTATCAGATTAATATTTCCCGAATTTTGCACTTAAAAATACAATTGCGTTTTTACTTTTTTTTTTTTTTTTTTACTCTGCAGCCAACACGTGAAAACGCTGAATTTTTACCCTTCTTTGCAGGGATCTGCAGTAAAATACACAGTGCCCGGTGTTCGGACGCTGTAATCGCTCTTCATTTTGTTTGCTATATTGCATTGTGTGAACGCAGATAAACCAATTATTTTTTGCTGCTTTATTTTTGCGCTTTTTACATGCATTTTTTTTTTGCCCATAAAAACCTATAGAAAAAAAAAAGCAAACATTCCACGGTCACAACAAAAATCAGCAATGAACTTGCAGGTGTAAACACGTCCATAAATTATATTCCTACACAGAAAAAAAAAAAAAATACAAATAAACAGTGGAATTTGCTGGTGAAAAATTCACTATTTTTTACATTCCCGCCATCATGCAGGAAATCTCCAAAAAAATGCTAAGAAAGAAAAACTAAACATCGGCAAAGCTGCAGATTTCAGTGCGGATTTAACCCTTTGCGATCACATGGGAACCATAATGGTTTGGCAGGAAAAAAAAAAAAAATCCCATCTCCGGTGTCAGAAATCAGAGAAACCGTCACTATATAATGTCAGACTTTCCCACGTGAGGGACCGAGGTCATACAAGTGTGAGGAGCGAGACGAGGCACTTCACGGCTCAGTCCTGTGACTCCGGCCGATTCCTTCCAATGGCCGGGAACAATGAGGAAGGCAGCGGCGCTCTGTAAACACTGACGAGAGGCTATACTGTGTCCGCCGCCCCGCTCATCGCTAAGGAAGCGTCTGGGGACACAACAACAACAACAACAAATCTGCACTTGGATACACAAGATGGCGGGGCAAAACTAAAGAAAAGGAGATCTGAAAACAAATTTTGTTCTCATTTCTTAACATTTTTCAGAACTGCAAAGTTCCCTAAATGTCAGAATTCTATCTACCTGCAGCCACCACTAGGGGGAGCTCACTGCATACACACAGAGCTCACTAATAAATGATGGTATGCAATAAGCTCCCTCTAGTGGTGGGAAGATGTAATAGTATCATTTAGCTCATTGACTTTACCTGCGTGTATTTCTGGAGTCGCTGGAGGTTTGCACTCAAAATCTCACGATATATGGCCCCCATTCATTCTTTCCTGTACACGGTTCAGTCGTCCTGGTCCCTTTGCAGAGAAACAACCCCCAAAGCATGATGTTGCCCCCCCTCCATGCTTCACGGTAGGTATGGTGTTCTTTGGATGCAACTCAGCATTCTCTCTCCTCCAAAACATGACATATTTTGTTTCTAGCAAACGTTTCTACTACAGTTTATCAGCGAATGGAATCCACAGCAGCAAATATAGACCAACATTTGGTGCAGATTTATCTTTTCGACTTGCCGCCATATTCTTGTATTTATTGGGAAATCAGAAATTCTGAGTGGAACCCAAACAGGATAATAATCCATGCCTCTCGGTGAAGAGCACAGGTTGGCCAGTCTATGGCAGCGGCAATTATGGGCATCCATTCCCTTCTCCCCTCCAACAAACAAAACTTTATGTAACAATTGCAGGGTGCCGAAGCTGAAAACAGCCGTCAGCACCATCGTGGTGCTCCAGTGAAAAATTTGGTAAAAACTATATTTAAAAACATATGTTTGAATCACTGCTTTTCTCTCATCCGATAATAAAGTAAATTATTAAAAAAAAAATATTATATATATATATATATATATATATATATATATATATATATATACACACACACATTAATAATAATAATAATAATAATAATAAAAAGGCGACATACATTTTTTTTTTAAGTTTTGATTTTTTTAAGCCAATAAAATAAAGAGATATAAATAAAAAAAAGTTCCGTCGTGATCATACAGAACTGGAGAACCGCGATACCACAACGAATAACAAAAACAATGTCACAATCGCGTTTTTTTTTTTATTTTACCGCAATTTTTTTATTTCTTTTTTAGCTTTTCGATACATTATTGGGTAAAATGAACGATGACAATCAAAACTACAAATAGTCATAAAAGAATAAAAATAAAAAATCCTCGAGTCCTCGATGGAAAAATAAAATAAGTTAACACTCATGGGAGAAAAAAAAAAAAAAAAGGAAGAAAAATAATAAAATATTGGGTGCGATGCTAAGGGGTTAATGATACAACAAGAGACACTCAGAAGTGGAGGAAACAGACGCTCCTTCCCACCATTTTTTTTTTCACTTACTAGGCCAAGAAAATCTAAATATATATAAAATGTAATATTTGGCGGACTCGGGTGCGGGGTCTTGGCGGGAGGAATATTTCGTTGTTTCCCTTCTCGGTCGACGCCACAATGGAATCTGAACAAAAGGCCATTTATTAGTGTGATAGGATCGCGGGGAAGACGCCCGGCTCGGCGGAGGATGAGAGAAGCCCGGAGGCACCCCGAGGTCACTTCCTGCGGCTCAAGTGGCCGAGGCGCAATATGGTGGGCTCATCCTCCGCCGGGGGATATCTCCATGACAGGACGCACCCCATCGTCTATACTACAAGGCTCATTAGGACTGGGCGATGTCGCCTGCCTTCTACAGCCTTTGTTCTACACCTTCTACTGCTGGCTGCAGAAGGAGCTAACTGAGAATCTATCAGCGAGCTTGGTTTTCGTTGTAACGGTTTAATCTATCTTTTTTTGTGTTTCTCTCAGCCGACAGCATCAAAGCTGAACGTAAAAGCCAAAAATTGCAAAATTCGGAATACAATCCTATTGCAAAAATTATTTTTAGCTGTAAAGTTAAAAAAATATATATATATAAAAAAAAAAAAAAATTGGTGGACAACCACTTTAAGGAACCAATCGAGAGCATTCTCCAAAATAAATAACTCTCTCTCCATGCAGAAGTGTGAGAGTGGAGAAGAGTTACTAGCCCTCACGAGCCGGGGACAATCCACGGACAATCAATCTGGGGTTTATTCATTTTCCCAGACCCTTAAGGGGGACGAGGTGAAACAACCAATTTAAGGGTTAAAAGGGCATGCTGGGGAAATTAGTAAACTTTGAAATGACTTTTGTAACTTTTCTACAGTCAGAGGCTCCCATAACTTACACTTAATGGCTTTACCGCCCCCTACTGACACAACTGCAGTAATGTGTCCCTTCCTCTATCCGAAAGAACAATTCTAGTTATAGTTTTTCCATTTTTGATTGGGAGGAATGGCGGAATTTGTGACCGCACCAAATTCACAAACAAGGGGACGTCTGGGGTCCTGGGATAGAAATCCTCTCCTCACCTGTTCACGTCCGATCACTGGGGGGTCCGATCGATCAAATCATCAAAAATTAATAAGTTTTTTGCTGAGCTATTGATAGGAATAGAACATTAATTTGGCACAAAAGGCCTGAAATGGGTTGTTGGAGGTGCAGAGAAAAAGCCAAACGGTGCAAAAGCCTTCACGTATCGTATTCACATATAAAGCGCCATGGAATAAATGGCGCTATAAAAATGTATAATAATAATAATAATAATAATAATGTAACCTACCGTGATTGCAAAAATTATTTCTATCCTCAAATACGTCTATATAAAAAAATAAAAATAAAAAAAATAATGGACTCTATATTGGCGCACGCTATTCTCTTCAATAGATCAATAGGGTACACAATCTGTTGCTCAATATATAAGACTCAAATTATCTCGCATTCTAAATCTGCTTTTGGATATTAAAACGCCATCATATTCCCACTGCTCCCCCCTGATTATTCTTTTTTTTTTTTTTTTAAATTCATCATACGGTTCCAGAGATATGCACCTTTCTACGGTTCACAGGATCCTCGGGGGTGTGTCCTTAGGCTGTTTTGCATAATGATCTGTAAGCCACGCCTCCTTTGTAAAGACCATAATAATCACTAAATAAAAAGACCCATATCTATTGAACCGTATGGCGGATTTAAAAAAAATAAAAGCGGGAATACTCAGAAGAAGCAGAGGGAATAAAATTAGAGAAGAAAATCGGGCATCCGGTGACAGATTCTATTTCGAATGTGTTGGGAAGATAGCACACATGCTCAATTGGGACTGACAAAGGGGAGGTGTCGGACTCATCTCTACGCACAAAAGCGGCCTAACATATTTCCTTTGTAAGATCCATATCAGTGACACGTCCGACAGGTTTTTCTGAAGCAAGGCTGAATTCACACGCAGCGCTTTTTTTTTTTTCTTTAAGGCTAGATGTTACATAAAAAAAGGTCTTTCGTGAAATATCATACGCACCAAAAGTTTTGGATAGAGTCGCGGCATCCTGCGCTGGCTCCGTGCCACATGACGGCCGCCATAAAGAAGAATCTGTGTACTACGCCGCCGTTTATGTAAACCGGCACAGCTACAGCGACGTGACGATTAGATCATGAAAATCTAATATTAGTCGCCTCCAGGAATGATAAACCCAAATAAGGGGGATCTGTAAAAACCAAGAGGGTCCGAACGAAGACATAACAATGCGGCATGTCCCGCTGAATGCGGCAGAAATGACGGACGATGGGTCCTCCTGCCAGGACCTACATTAAAGCCTTCATACTTGGCACAAGGACAAATGCCACCCACCCGGCGCGTACATCACGGGCCTCCTGTACGGTATGTTATGACATGTAATGTTGGCAGAGGACTGGGGCTGTATTTATAGATGTGGGACAAGCCGAATCCCCCCTCCCCCCCAAAACCGCTGGAATTTCCAGGAATCCGGGCAGAGATCTCCATCACACAGCTCGTTCCTAAACGTTTGGCCAGGAACGGAGACATCATATACAGTAGTGCGGTATTATTCTATGCACAGCATGCCCCGGAGACATTGCCATGTAACAAGTGTACATCACATTACCGTGCAAACGCTGGATATAGAGCGCCACCTACAGGCAAGTGATGTGAAACTTTTGCAAACTTTTGTATAAGTTTTCATAAAGTTACAGAGAAACTTCTTTAAATCTTACAAATCACAACCAATTTTAGTTTTTATTCCTTTCCTGACGCGTCTCATCGGCTGTTCTTCTTTCTTTAAATTTTCTTGTTCATGCACCTCTCTGTTTCTTGTAACACAAATTTATGAAGTGGGTTTAAAGTTTCCTCCATCAAGCAGGTCAGGAAATCACATTCTGTTTTTTTGGGGTGGCAGCGTGTACCCAGATAGAATACAGTCCGGTCACGGAATGTCACTTTGCAAAGAATCTACATCATCCGTTACTTACATCATCATCATCTCCTTCATCCTCGTCATCATCCTCATCATCGCTGTCTTTGTAGCCGGGAGGGAGCGGGGGGCCGATCATCTCGTCATCCAGAGCTTGAGAACTGCTGCCTGGTGCCGGGGGGCCGATGAATTCATCATCAGAGCTGTCATCAGAGTCACTGCACCAATAAGAAAAGATGCGGCACATTAGAGGAAATGTATACGGTATATTAAATGTAATTATTTTTTAAGACAATTTTTGGAGGAACGCAGAACTTAACAAGTTTGAGTCATTATTTTAATAAACTTTTTAGTTGCATTATTCCCAATGTCCAGTCTCATCAAGGGGACGCTGACTGCTGGTGCACCCGCTGATTGTGAAAGCGGGGCTCAGAGATGCTCGCCACCACCCCATTAATTCTCTATGGGACTGCAGGATGTAGTAGAGTATAGGGCTTTACTTTTTCCGGTAGTCCTATACACAATAAACCCAGTCAAGAATGACAACCAGGAGGTGGTGGGTCCACACAGATCCCATCAGTTTGTCAGGGGAACGCAACTCCCCTGCCTCCAATCATCAGGACAATTATGCAATTGGCCGACCAGTGATGGACAAGGGCAAGGCTGCTTCCACTACTAGTACACCTCCGATTCCAAAGCATGGGATATCTATACACACACACACTATCAGCTCCACAATAACAAAAAGAACCACCAATCATTTATACAGGCCGATTCAACACCAGTTACAGGTAGCGAATGACATCAGGGTGCGGTTTACAGAACAAGAGGAACAGAGGCATTACATTTTATTATTTTAATCTGGAAAGGTAGGCAGTGTTTATAAAAATATACTAAGATGACACAAAATGGGAGCACAACAATACATTACATACAATTACATAGAATAAAAAGGAATAATAAAAAAAGTACTAAACCTAGCGGAGGGAAGCACTCTGGGAAAATGGACAGAACCCACAGTGAACTATGTCTTCCAGAATGAACAAAGATAGACCCAAACTTTAATTTTTATTAGCTCAATACTACGCTCACATACCTCCCCTTGATGAATTCACGTTGTGGTTGTGGGATGTGGTGGGTCCTTACAAAACTCCATGAAATTCCCAACTTACAGGCTATATTGGCCCCTGGAGGTCCCAGGTGGTAGATATTGTAGTCATGTTTCTTACCACAATTTTATCTGTCTATATAGATGAAACATGGGATGGATAGAACCATCCATCAGACCATTATTAGGTTGGAGGGGTTAGAGTGACCTTACCGTAAAGTGAGTGAATGTGTTATGTTCGTCCCTTCGCTATGACGATGAAAATATATATCCCATAAATACTGGATTGATCAAATCCCTGATATTCATCACTGGCCACTGGCTCCAAAACATCCAAGAAGATTCTTTGATCAAAAGAAGCCCTATCCCTGGGAAACGTACTTCTCTGCATCTGCATAAACAGACCGCAGGAGGCTCCTACTTCAATGAAGATAGAAGTGTCAGCTCTCTTTTTCTTCCCTGCTTATAATTAGTTCTCTCTTGTCCGAGCTATAATGAATCCCATATGTTCAATGTGTGAGTGATAGGTCAAATCTCCAGAAAGGTCTGTATGGATTGTAAACTTCTCCACTATCACTCTGATCCCTACCAATAAATCCATCACATAGATAATGTTTGGAATAACTATATGCAAATTGCCTCTTCTGAGAAAAAGAGGACTTAAACTCTATAGCGCCACCTGTTGGAAGTAGCGATCCTACAAGTCACAATCAACTCTTTAACGAGTCATGCAATATGACTTAGGATAAAAGCCAAATTAGTATCTGAATAACTATGCAATCACTGGATGGCTGACGCAGTTCACAGCTTTACCTCTGCATTATTATTTCTTCTGCTGCAGTTTATTATGGATTTTGTCAGGGTTTAATAAACTCATTTCAGTGTCTGACCTGAAAATCTATATTAGGCCCCAAGGGGCCATGACAGCTCCCTGACACCCTACGATCGCATCACAGAGAGAACATCTTTCTGTAAAACACCTTAGATGCTACAGTCGCAGCATCTAAAGCATTAAACTAGTCAGACGGCTTCTACTGGTGCCATTTTACCCGAGCTTGCAAAGGATCTGTGTTCTCCTCATTCAGACTGGTGTCCTCAGGTTCAGGCTGTTGCTCACCTGTCTCAGCTCCAGTGCTGGGCTTTCCTTCCTTCGTGCAGGTTACTCTGGTGACCCAGAAACCACCTCTGATGTCCTCATCCAAGAACTTTTAAGACTGGCTCTGGTGGCCACTTGCTGCCTGAGTATTCATGTAGTAAAGCCCTTTGAGACCATGTCCATGATGTTCAACCTCATTAGTGTATGATCAATGAGATTATGGAACGATCTGCTGCATAATAGTGTAATGGTTTATTCACTAGAAAAGTATCCGCTTTCTGAGGTTTTTGCTTTTCTCCAGGTTATAGATTTACTTAGTTCTACCTTCAACCTTAAAAAACTAGGAAAGTCCTTCCATATTATCCCAATCTGAAGATAAATCCTTGAACATAACTGGGGCAACACAGATAAAGAAAACGTGATGTTCGGCCGCTTTTTCAAAGAGCCATAACTTTTCTATTTTAAAGTTGACATACCATGCGCTTGTTGTTTTTTTTTTGCGTGACTAGTTGTACGGTAGTTTTCAATGACATTGTTCACTTTACTATATAATGTACTGAAAGTGGAGGAAACAATCCAAGTGAGAAAAAAAATTCCACCATTGCTTTTTGGGTTGTTTTTATGTTTGTTTGTTTATTGTGTAGTATAAATAACCTGTAAACTTAACTATTCTGGTAAGTAAGACCACAGAAAAAAATTGTATAGTTGTTTTTTTTGTTTGTTTTTTTATTTTCTAAACATTTTAGTGATAGAAAAAAATTCTAACTATAAAAATAAAATCAAAGTTTGGCTAGTGTCGCCATTTTCCAAGACCAATGACTTTTTTTTTTTACTTTTCCATTGATTAATTAGTTTTTTTATTGTACCATACCATCTTCTGAGTATACTTCTAGAAGGTTCCATGACTTTACAGGCACACGCTGTGGGCTTTTTGACCCCCCCCCCCCATCCACACTCTGTGCAACGTGACACTAGTGTGCTAGCAGCACCCCCCACTAAGCTGGCTGAAGGCAGTTGTGGAAACATGCGCTCTATTGTTCATTTAAAAACTTAATAGTAGGGCATAACTTGACCCCAATTAGTGATAGAGATATAAAAGTTACATATTCCGAATGTCCACCGATAGATCTATAACCCAGTGAAATCTCTAGGATCCAAACCCAACAAAATGGAATGGATTTCTCCTTAAGCAGGTCATGTATCCACTTTGTGTTTATACTTAAGTGAACCCCCATGTCATGCTGAGCATAATGATAATTTTGTCTTTCTTCTACGAGGTTCACCCTAAGATATATGGGTAATAGAGTATTTCATAACTGTTCAGAAAGGGGAGTTCCCCAACCACCCAGTGAGGTCAGCACAGTGGGAGTGCCTCAAGTTTGAGCACAGGTATAAGACACAGAGGCGGGACTAGAGCCCTCTCTCTCTCCCTCTGTCTCTCTTGGCCTGGGAAGTCACCTAGCAGATACTGTGCCTGATGCATTGGGACATATGCTCCTCCTCCCTGCCGCAATGCTTACCATGGAATGACATAAGACAAAAGTATATTTTTATCTTGTTCCCAAGCGTTGGTGGCGTAGTGGAGGAAGCCGACATCAGCTGATCAGCTGATTCACCGCCGTGACACAGGATTGTGTCGGCTTCCTCCACTACGCCACCAACGCTTGCCCCCTGCCTGCAAAGGGAAAACAGAGACGGACGCCACCCACAGTTCCACCTGTAACATACCACACTACACAGGAGTCCTCTTCCGCAACCACACCCCTGAGTACATCTATGCCTCTGAATACACAGCACTATATTTTCTCGTTCCCTCTGGGGCTCTCCAGAGTACGCAGGAAGAACACAGCCTGAGCTGTATCTCTGATTATCAGATACAAAAACCGTGTGCACTACTGGAGAAGAATGGTGCTAGGTTAGGTTCCCACACCTTCATAGACTATAAAGAAAAAGAACCCAGCACTCAACTGATGCTTTAGTGCAATTTTAATCGTAGTAGTACCCAATAAACGTTTCGGTCCTTGAATGGACCTTCGTCAGTAACTACATGTGAAAACCAAAAACAAGTGTAAACAAAAATTACAGAAAATAAAGTTGCATACAAAATAAAGTATATACAAGGTATTTTGGAAAAGGACAATAGCATCGATACAAAACTCTGGTCAATCTATACATAGAGTATATGCTGGGGAGAAAATAACCCGAATATCTAGGCTGAATTATGTTCCACTCAGGATGAAATAAGAAGAGATACACCAGAAAGATGATAGTGGGAGAGGAGGTACATACCGTACTGTAGAATAATAGAATAGACCGTATGGTCATAGGGTACAAAAAAGCAGCGTCTGTAAGTGTAAGAAAGTCCCATAAAATTCCCATGGACCGGTAAGCACAGGGTGTCAGGGGATATAAGGTAAAACATACCTTATGTGTGAGTCAGATAGGAGCGGTACTGTGGGTGGATAATGAAAAAGAAATTACATACCGAAAAAAAAAAAAAAAAAAAAAAATATCATACAGCAAAAACCGGCCGATCAGAGAAACGCTCTAGTGCAGGGGATTTACCTGAGGAGACCGAGCTGGATGGTGGTGCTGTCAGACGCGGTGTCCACCGCTAGTCTGATCAGAAGTAAGTGCGGCCGCCATCTTATAAGAAAGGGGCGGGACAAGCCAGCTCCAACAGCCAATCAGCGGCTGGGTGGCAGACAGGAAGTGACGGCGCGCTGTGAGGACTACCTCAGTGTGCAGCTCAATGAGAGTTCCTGTGTATGGTGACCGGAAGTGACATCACGTTGTCATAGGGATAGGGCAATACAATGGGAAAAAAAAAAAAAAAAAAAAAAAAAAAAAAACACGAGCGCTGCGGAAAGCGCGGCAAGGATACCAAAGCTCTTCAGCTCCAAGGACGTCCACCCATTTCTTCTGATACATGTTGGCACCAATGACACGGCAAGGAAGGACCTACCGACAATCTGCAAGGACTTTGAAGAGTTGGGGAAGAAAGTAAAGGAACTGGATGCACAGGTAGTTTTTTCTTCTATCCTTCCAGTAGACGGGCATGGCACCAGGAGATGGAACAGGATCCTTGATGCAAACAACTGGCTAAGACGATGGTGCAGACAACAAGGATTTGGATTCCTGGACCACGGTGTGAATTACTGGTATGATGGACTCCTCGCCAGAGACGGACTACACCTCAACAAACCTGGGAAACACACATTCGCCAGAAGACTCGCTACACTCATCAGGAGGGCGTTAAACTAGAAGAAGAGGGGACGGGAAGAAAAACATTAGACTCGAACAAAGACGACCCAGGAAAACATACTCAGAAGGGAGGTAAGAACATTTCTAAAACAATCCACAGTGAGGAGATTGGAACAAAACAAAATCCTCTAAACTGCATGCTCGCAAACGCCAGAAGCCTGACAAACAAGATGGAAGAACTAGAAGCAGAAATATCTACAGGTAACTTTGACATAGTGGGAATAACCGAGACATGGTTAGATGAAAGCTATGACTGGGCAGTTAACTTACAGGGTTACAGTCTGTTTAGAAAGGATCGTAAAAATCGGAGAGGAGGAGGGGTTTGTCTCTATGTAAAGTCTTGTCTAAAGTCCACTTTAAGGGAGGATATTAGCGAAGGGAATGAGGATGTCGAGTCCATATGGGTTGAAATTCATGGAGGGAAAAATGGTAACAAAATTCTCATTGGGGTCTGTTACAAACCCCCAAATATAACAGAAAGCATGGAAAGTCTACTTCTAAAGCAGATAGATGAAGCTGCAACCCATAATGAGGTCCTGGTTATGGGGGACTTTAACTACCCGGATATTAACTGGGAAACAGAAACCTGTGAAACCCATAAAGGCAACAGGTTTCTGCTAATAACCAAGAAAAATTATCTTTCACAATTGGTGCAGAATCCAACCAGAGGAGCAGCACTTTTAGACCTAATACTATCTAATAGACCTGACAGAATAACAAATCTGCAGGTGGTTGGGCATTTAGGAAATAGCGACCACAATATTGTGCAGTTTCACCTGTCTTTCACTAGGGGGACTTGTCAGGGAGTCACAAAAACATTGAACTTTAGGAAGGCAAAGTTTGACCAGCTTAGAGATGCCCTTAATCTGGTAGACTGGGACAATATCCTCAGAAATGAGAATACAGATAATAAATGGGAAATGTTTAAGAACATCCTAAATAGGCAGTGTAAGCGGTTTATACCTTGTGGGAATAAAAGGACTAGAAATAGGAAAAACCCAATGTGGCTAAACAAAGAAGTAAGACAGGCAATTAACAGTAAAAAGAAAGCATTTGCACTACTAAAGCAGGATGGCACCATTGAAGCTCTAAAAAACTATAGGGAGAAAAATACTTTATCTAAAAAACTAATTAAAGCTGCCAAAAAGGAAACAGAGAAGCACATTGCTAAGGAGAGTAAAACTAATCCCAAACTGTTCTTCAACTATATCAATAGTAAAAGAATAAAAACTGAAAATGTAGGCCCCTTAAAAAATAGTGAGGAAAGAATGGTTGTAGATGACGAGGAAAAAGCTAACATATTAAACACCTTCTTCTCCACGGTATTCACGGTGGAAAATGAAATGCTAGGTGAAATCCCAAGAAACAATGAAAACCCTATATTAAGGGTCACCAATCTAACCCAAGAAGAGGTGCGAAACCGGCTAAATAAGATTAAAATAGATAAATCTCCGGGTCCGGATGGCATACACCCACGAGTACTAAGAGAACTAAGTAATGTAATAGATAAACCATTATTTCTTATTTTTAGTGACTCTATAGTGACAGGGTCTGTTCCGCAGGACTGGCGCATAGCAAATGTGGTGCCAATATTCAAAAAGGGCTCTAAAAGTGAACCTGGAAATTATAGGCCAGTAAGTCTAACCTCTATTGTTGGTAAAATATTTGAAGGGTTTCTGAGGGATGTTATTCTGGATTATCTCAATGAGAATAACTGTTTAACTCCATATCAGCATGGGTTTATGAGAAATCGCTCCTGTCAAACCAATCTAATCAGTTTTTATGAAGAGGTAAGCTATAGACTGGACCACGGTGAGTCATTGGACGTGGTATATCTCGATTTTTCCAAAGCGTTTGATACCGTGCCGCACAAGAGGTTGGTACACAAAATGAGAATGCTTGGTCTGGGGGAAAATGTGTGTAAATGGGTTAGTAACTGGCTTAGTGATAGAAAGCAGAGGGTGGTTATAAATGGTATAGTCTCTAACTGGGTCGCTGTGACCAGTGGGGTACCGCAGGGGTCAGTATTGGGACCTGTTCTCTTCAACATATTCATTAATGATCTGGTAGAAGGTTTACACAGTAAAATATCGATATTTGCAGATGATACAAAACTATGTAAAGCAGTTAATACAAGAGAAGATAGTATTCTGCTACAGATGGATCTGGATAAGTTGGAAACTTGGGCTGAAAGGTGGCAGATGAGGTTTAACAATGATAAATGTAAGGTTATACACATGGGAAGAGGGAATCAATATCACCATTACACACTGAACGGGAAACCACTGGGTAAATCTGACAGGGAGAAGGACTTGGGGATCCTAGTTAATGATAAACTTACCTGGAGCAGCCAGTGCCAGGCAGCAGCTGCCAAGGCAAACAGGATCATGGGGTGCATTAAAAGAGGTCTGGATACACATGATGAGAGCATTATACTGCCTCTGTACAAATCCCTAGTTAGACCGCACATGGAGTACTGTGTCCAGTTTTGGGCACCGGTGCTCAGGAAGGATATAATGGAACTAGAGAGAGTACAAAGGAGGGCAACAAAATTAATAAAGGGGATGGGAGAACTACAATACCCAGATAGATTAGCGAAATTAGGATTATTTAGTCTAGAAAAAAGACGACTGAGGGGCGATCTAATAACCATGTATAAGTATATAAGGGGACAATACAAATATCTTGCTGAGGATCTGTTTATACCAAGGAAGGTGACGGGCACAAGGGGGCATTCTTTGCGTCTGGAGGAGAGAAGGTTTTTCCACCAACATAGAAGAGGATTCTTTACTGTTAGGGCAGTGAGAATCTGGAATTGCTTGCCTGAGGAGGTGGTGATGGCGAACTCAGTCGAGGGGTTCAAGAGAGGCCTGGATGTCTTCCTGGAGCAGAACAATATTGTATCATACAATTATTAGGTTCTGTAGAAGGACGTAGATCTGGGTATTTATTATGATGGAATATAGGCTGAACTGGATGGACAAATGTCTTTTTTCGGCCTTACTAACTATGTTACTATGTTACTATGTTACTATGTTACTAAGGAGAAAGTAGAAAAGGAATGAAAATACAGGCAACATAGGACAAGTGATATGGAGCTGAAGTGCCTATACGGAGATGATATGCTGGGTGAACAATCTCCATGGTGATAGGTGCTCCTATGGTCTATAGGTCTGATTAGTGATATGATCAGCTAGGTGAGGATAACCAGCTTGGTCCAGTGAGGTGTGCGGGTAGACCGAAGTGATCAGTACAGACGACTCTAGAGGTAAAAGAAAGGAGGAATTAGACAATGGTAAAAATTGCATCAATGACTTACAATGGTAAAAATAACAAAACCAGTAAGATAGAAGAAGTCCGTAATGACCTGTGGGAAAATAACATGATACCACATTGCAGGGCAAATCACCCGATAGTACCATACAGTCTCAGAGAAAAGAGGCTAAATCATAGTCTCTATTGAGTCCCAATGGGTGGAGGGTCTCCAATGTGTGGATCCAAAACGCTTCCCTCCGCTTTAGGCGAGCAACCCGATCACCACCCCGCCGGATGGGGGGGATATGTTCTATTACCTGGAACTGTAGCTGTGAGATATTATGACCCAAATTATGGAAGTGGAGGGGGATGGGTAACAACAGGTTCTTACAGCGGACCGTGGATTTATGTTTGGAAATCCGATCGCGAATAGGTTGCGTTGTTTCACCTATGTATAGAAGTCCACAGGGACATTTGATTAAGTATATAACCCATGATGAAGCGCATGTGAAATACTCCGGGATTCGGAATGACTTTCCAGAGCGAGGATGATGGAAGCGGGGTCCTTTAAGGACATTATGACATTGAGAGCAGTTCAGGCATGGGAAGGTCCCGGTACGTGGACTCTGTAAGAACCGTTGGCGGGGGGATGGAATACCTGATCCCAAGTCTGCCCTGACCAACGAGTCCTTTAAGTTGGGTGGACGTTTGAAACAGGGAAGAAAAGGGTTCTGAAACTCAGTAACGTTGGGGTAACCCTTGGACAGCAGGTGCCAATTCCGGCGTATTGACCTATGTAGAATGTACGCAAACGGGTGATATGAATGAACAAACGGGATCCGATTAGAGGCTCTATTGGGTCGTGGGGTAGGGGGGGCAGCGGCTTTTTCCAGTATCGCTGGCGGGTAACCCCGTTGAGTGAACTTAGAAGCCATTTCCTGGAGGCGGATCGATCTAAGCTCTGTGTCAGACACAATCTTAGAGACCCGATAAAATTGGGACTTAGGTACTGAATTTTTTGTGGCCGGAGGGTGAAAACTCGTAAAATGTAACAAACTGTTACGGTCAGTGCTTTTAGTGTAGAGGTCGGTAGTGAAAGAGCCATCAGGTTGTAGAATGACTAAGGTGTCTAGGAAATTGATCTGTGTAGTACTGTAAGACATGGTGAAAGAGATACCTGGCCAGGCCGTGTTCAGCCAATCGAGGAAGAACGCGAGGGCTTCCAACGAGCCCCCCCATATGCAAAAGACGTCGTCGATGTAACGTTTCCATACAAGGACGTGGTCACGAAATAGTGGGTGAGGGTATATCTGACTCTCCTCAAAATCGGCCATGTAGCAATTAGCATACGGGGGTGCTACGTTGGAGCCCATCGCGGTACCACGGATTTGTAGATAAAAGTCATCCTGGAACAAAAAATAATTACGGGTAAGAATGATGGTTAGTAGGTCAATACACAAGTTGATCTGGTTGGGTAGCAAACCGGACTGGGTCAGGAGTTTATGGACCGAATTGATGCCTTCTATATGGGGGATAGATGTATACAAGTCTTTTTACATCCATTGTTACCAGAATTGAGTGTGGAGGAATGGGACTTATGTCTTTCAGGATGTTAAGGAAGGATCCTGTGTCCAGGATAAAGGATTTTGATGTCCTAATCAATGGGGTGAGAATTTTTTCTAGGTAAATGGCCAGTGGGGAGAGGATAGAGTCGGTAGAGGCGACTATGGGCCTCCCTGGGGGTTTCTCTAAGTTTTTGTGGATTTTGGGAATGGTATAAAATACTGGGGTGATAGGGTGTAGTTTGGTGAGGAAGTCCCGTGTCTTAGGGTCTAAGACCCCTAACTCAATATATTTCAAAAGAGTGTCCGAGATGATTTGACGAGTCACGGATAGGGGGTCATGTGGTAATTTAACATAGTTCGTGGGATCACCTAGTTGGCATTTGATTTCAAGAAGGTAGTCCGATCTATTCATAATCACAAGGGCGCCCCCTTTATCTGCAGGTTTGAAAATGAGGTTGTTGTCGTTTTGTAGGCCCCGTATGGCTTGTCGTTCCATGGGAGAGAGATTGGGGGGAAAAAACAATTTACCCTTTCTGATATCCTCACATAGTAATTTAAATGATTCTTTCACGAAACCTATGAAAGATTCCATGGCGTGTGAGCCTTGGGGAGGTCTGAAATGACTTTTGGTGTAGAGCCCTAGGCTCCGTGAAGAGAGAGGACCGTCAGATGAGCCCGTGGAGGGTAGGGTAGAAGATGATTCGGGAGATGTGGAGAAAAAGGCCTTAAGTCTAAGTGATCGAAAGAATCTCTGAAGATCCATTTCAAGATCAAATGTATGACATTGGTATGATGGACAAAAAGACAAACCCTTCTGCAGGACTTTGTATTCCGCTACACCAAGTAATCTATCAGAGATGTTAATTACCAATGGATTGGTACCTGAGATCTCGTTATCCTCCCTTGGGCCGAGTCTCCTCCTATGTCCGTGGCCGCGCCTCGTGGTCTTCTTCTCGGGAAGCGTTGTCGTTGGCCTAAAAAACGGGGTGGAAGTGTGGCAGGGGTACCCAACTCCTGTTCTGAGCCTGATGTTGAGTAGTCGAGGGAGGTACGCTGGGCCTGGCGAGATGGGTTTCGACGTCCGGCATAATTGTCCTGCCATCTGTATACCTGTTGGCGCTCGTAGTCCTCCGTGTCCCTGTTGAATTTGCTACGTTTTCTGTCCTCTGTCTCCCGTCGGTGCTTCTCGATGTTTCTGGATATTTGGTCCTTGAGGGTAATCAGTTCCTCGGGGGTCCCAGATGAAGACAGTTGAGCCTCGATGGATTTGATGGTCTCGGAGCTTGTGGAGATCGCTTTCTGCAGGTGCTCAATCGTCAGGGTAATAATGTCGAAAGAACATTTATTTAATATTTGTTCATATCTGGTGCAATACTCGGGAGAGTCCCGAAACAGTGTGGGACGTAGTGGAACCCGTAGACCCCTAGGGATCCGTTGTGCTCGAAGATACTCAGAGAGTGTGGCACAGTGAAGTTCGATGTTGGTAAGGTGACGGAGTTCCCTTTCTAGATCTCTCCCCCTTGCTTCCCTAGGAGGGATTTTTAAAAAATCGCTACTGAAAGTGGAACGTGCCAGGATATTCGAGGTCTCCTCAGCATTATAGGAGAATGTGGACATGACCCGTCAGTGTGCAATCACGTAGGGGAAGATTATCAGATACAAAAACCGTGTGCACTACTGGAGAAGAATGGTGCTAGGTTAGGTTCCCACACCTTCATAGGCTATAAAGAAAAAGAACCCAGCACTCAACTGATGCTTTAGTGCAATTTTAATCGTAGTAGTACCCAATAAACGTTTCGGTCCTTGAATGGACCTTCGTCAGTAACTACATGTGAAAACCAAAAACAAGTGTAAACAAAAATTACAGAAAATAAAGTTGCATACAAAATAAAGTATATACAAGGTATTTTGGAAAAGGACAATAGCATCTTTCTGGTGTATCTCTCCTTATTTCATCCTGAGTGGAACATAATTCAGCCTAGATATTCGGGTTATTTTCTCCCCAGCATATACTCTATGTATAGATTGACCAGAGTTTTGTATCGATGCTATTGTCCTTTTCCAAAATACCTTGTATATACTTTATTTTGTATGCAACTTTATTTTCTGTAATTTTTGTTTACACTTGTTTTTGGTTTTCACATGTAGTTACTGACGAAGGTCCATTCAAGGACCGAAACGTTTATTGGGCACTACTACGATTAAAATTGCACTAAAGCATCAGTTGAGTGCTGGGTTCTTTTTCTTTATAGTCTATGAAGGTGTGGGAACCTAACCTAGCACCATTCTTCTCCAGTAGTGCACACGGTTTTTGTATCTGATAATCTTCCCCTACGTGATTGCACACTGACGGGTCATGTCCACATTCTCCTATAATGCTGAGGAGACCTCGAATATCCTGGCACGTTCCACTTTCAGTAGCGATTTTTTAAAAATCCCTCCTAGGGAAGCAAGGGGGAGAGATCTAGAAAGGGAACTCCGTCACCTTACCAACATCGAACTTCACTGTGCCACACTCTCTGAGTATCTTCGAGCACAACGGATCCCTAGGGGTCTACGGGTTCCACTACGTCCCACACTGTTTCGGGACTCTCCCGAGTATTGCACCAGATATGAACAAATATTAAATAAATGTTCTTTCGACATTATTACCCTGACGATTGAGCACCTGCAGAAAGCGATCTCCACAAGCTCCGAGACCATCAAATCCATCGAGGCTCAACTGTCTTCATCTGGGACCCCCGAGGAACTGATTACCCTCAAGGACCAAATATCCAGAAACATCGAGAAGCACCGACGGGAGACAGAGGACAGAAAACGTAGCAAATTCAACAGGGACACGGAGGACTACGAGCGCCAACAGGTATACAGATGGCAGGACAATTATGCCGGACGTCGAAACCCATCTCGCCAGGCCCAGCGTACCTCCCTCGACTACTCAACATCAGGCTCAGAACAGGAGTTGGGTACCCCTGCCACACTTCCACCCCGTTTTTTAGGCCAACGACAACGCTTCCCGAGAAGAAGACCACGAGGCGCGGCCACGGACATAGGAGGAGACTCGGCCCAAGGGAGGATAACGAGATCTCAGGTACCAATCCATTGGTAATTAACATCTCTGATAGATTACTTGGTGTAGCGGAATACAAAGTCCTGCAGAAGGGTTTGTCTTTTTGTCCATCATACCAATGTCATACATTTGATCTTGAAATGGATCTTCAGAGATTCTTTCGATCACTTAGACTTAAGGCCTTTTTCTCCACATCTCCCGAATCATCTTCTACCCTACCCTCCACGGGCTCATCTGACGGTCCTCTCTCTTCACGGAGCCTAGGGCTCTACACCAAAAGTCATTTCAGACCTCCCCAAGGCTCACACGCCATGGAATCTTTCATAGGTTTCGTGAAAGAATCATTTAAATTACTATGTGAGGATATCAGAAAGGGTAAATTGTTTTTTCCCCCCAATCTCTCTCCCATGGAACGACAAGCCATACGGGGCCTACAAAACGACAACAACCTCATTTTCAAACCTGCAGATAAAGGGGGCGCCCTTGTGATTATGAATAGATCGGACTACCTTCTTGAAATCAAACGCCAACTAGGTGATCCCACGATCTATGTTAAATTACCACATGACCCCCTATCCGTGACTCGTCAAATCATCTCGGACACTCTTTTGAAATATATTGAGTTAGGGGTCTTAGACCCTAAGACACGGGACTTCCTCACCAAACTACACCCTATCACCCCAGTATTTTATACCATTCCCAAAATCCACAAAAACTTAGAGAAACCCCCAGGGAGGCCCATAGTCGCCTCTACCGACTCTATCCTCTCCCCACTGGCCATTTACCTAGAAAAAATTCTCACCCCATTGATTAGGACATCAAAATCCTTTATCCTGGACACAGGATCCTTCCTTAACATCCTGAAAGACATAAGTCCCATTCCTCCACACTCAATTCTGGTAACAATGGATGTAAAAAGACTTGTATACATCTATCCCCCATATAGAAGGCATCAATTCGGTCCATAAACTCCTGACCCAGTCCGGTTTGCTACCCAACCAGATCAACTTGTGTATTGACCTACTAACCATCATTCTTACCCGTAATTATTTTTTGTTCCAGGATGACTTTTATCTACAAATCCGTGGTACCGCGATGGGCTCCAACGTAGCACCCCCGTATGCTAATTGCTACATGGCCGATTTTGAGGAGAGTCAGATATACCCTCACCCACTATTTCGTGACCACGTCCTTGTATGGAAACGTTACATCGACGACGTCTTTTGCATATGGGGGGGCTCGTTGGAAGCCCTCGCGTTCTTCCTCGATTGGCTGAACACGGCCTGGCCAGGTATCTCTTTCACCATGTCTTACAGTACTACACAGATCAATTTCCTAGACACCTTAGTCATTCTACAACCTGATGGCTCTTTCACTACCGACCTCTACACTAAAAGCACTGACCGTAACAGTTTGTTACATTTTACGAGTTTTCACCCTCCGGCCACAAACAATTCAGTACCTAAGTCCCAATTTTATCGGGTCTCTAAGATTGTGTCTGACACAGAGCTTAGATCGATCCGCCTCCAGGAAATGGCTTCTAAGTTCACTCAACGGGGTTACCCGCCAGCGATACTGGAAAAAGCCGCTGCCCCCCCTACCCCACGACCCAATAGAGCCTCTAATCGGATCCCGTTTGTTCATTCATATCACCCGTTTGCGTACATTCTACATAGGTCAATACGCCGGAATTGGCACCTGCTGTCCAAGGGTTACCCCAACGTTACTGAGTTTCAGAACCCTTTTCTTCCCTGTTTCAAACGTCCACCCAACTTAAAGGACTCGTTGGTCAGGGCAGACTTGGGATCAGGTATTCCATCCCCCCGCCAACGGTTCTTACAGAGTCCACGTACCGGGACCTTCCCATGCCTGAACTGCTCTCAATGTCATAATGTCCTTAAAGGACCCCGCTTCCATCATCCTCGCTCTGGAAAGTCATTCCGAATCCCGGAGTATTTCACATGCGCTTCATCATGGGTTATATACTTAATCAAATGTCCCTGTGGACTTCTATACATAGGTGAAACAACGCAACCTATTCGCGATCGGATTTCCAAACATAAATCCACGGTCCGCTGTAAGAACCTGTTGTTACCCATCCCCCTCCACTTCCATAATTTGGGTCATAATATCTCACAGCTACAGTTCCAGGTAATAGAACATATCCCCCCCATCCGGCGGGGTGGTGATCGGGTTGCTCGCCTAAAGCGGAGGGAAGCGTTTTGGATCCACACATTGGAGACCCTCCACCCATTGGGACTCAATAGAGACTATGATTTAGCCTCTTTTCTCTGAGACTGTATGGTACTATCGGGTGATTTGCCCTGCAATGTGGTATCATGTTATTTTCCCACAGGTCATTACGGACTTCTTCTATCTTACTGGTTTTGTTATTTTTACCATTGTAAGTCATTGATGCAATTTTTACCATTGTCTAATTCCTCCTTTCTTTTACCTCTAGAGTCGTCTGTACTGATCACTTCGGTCTACCCGCACACCTCACTGGACCAAGCTGGTTATCCTCACCTAGCTGATCATATCACTAATCAGACCTATAGACCATAGGAGCACCTATCACCATGGAGATTGTTCACCCAGCATATCATCTCCGTATAGGCACTTCAGCTCCATATCACTTGTCCTATGTTGCCTGTATTTTCATTCCTTTTCTACTTTCTCCTTGCCGCGCTTTCCGCAGCGCTCGTGTTTTTTTTTTTTCCATTGTATTGCCCTATCCCTATGACAACGTGATGTCACTTCCGGTCACCATACACAGGAACTCTCATTGAGCTGCACACTGAGGTAGTCCTCACAGCGCGCCGTCACTTCCTGTCTGCCACCCAGCCGCTGATTGGCTGTTGGAGCTGGCTTGTCCCGCCCCTTTCTTATAAGATGGCGGCCGCACTTACTTCTGATCAGACTAGCGGTGGACACCGCGTCTGACAGCACCACCATCCAGCTCGGTCTCCTCAGGTAAATCCCCTGCACTAGAGCGTTTCTCTGATCGGCCGGTTTTTGCTGTATGATATTTTTTTTTTTTTTTTTTTTTTTTCGGTATGTAATTTCTTTTTCATTATCCACCCACAGTACCGCTCCTATCTGACTCACACATAAGGTATGTTTTACCTTATATCCCCTGACACCCTGTGCTTACCGGTCCATGGGAATTTTATGGGACTTTCTTACACTTACAGACGCTGCTTTTTTGTACCCTATGACCATACGGTCTATTCTATTATTCTACAGTACGGTATGTACCTCCTCTCCCACTATCATCTTTCTGGTGTATCTCTTCTTATTTCATCCTGAGTGGAACATAATTCAGCCTAGATATTCGGGTTATTTTCTCCCCAGCATATACTCTATGTATAGATTGACCAGAGTTTTGTATCGATGCTATTGTCCTTTTCCAAAATACCTTGTATATACTTTATTTTGTATGCAACTTTATTTTCTGTAATTTTTGTTTACACTTGTTTTTGGTTTTCACATGTAGTTACTGACGAAGGTCCATTCAAGGACCGAAACGTTTATTGGGTACTACTACGATTAAAATTGCACTAAAGCATCAGTTGAGTGCTGGGTTCTTTTTCTTTATGAGCTGTATCTCTGACATTACACGCAGGGCAGCTACAAGTCTCTTTCCAGCCGGAACTGCGGCTACAGTGCACTGGCAAGAGTTCTTTATGATTTCAGTCTGGTTGTGCAACTTTATTCCTTTACCTGACTCACCGGTCATACAGGGTCTTTTCTGTATAAACAACAGAGTTATAACGGGCGATTTTGTGAGCAAGGCCACGGGTTGGCCGAAACGTCAATTCGCCAAGTACCTCTTTTCACGAATTCAAATTTAATAAACTTTTTGCAATTTGAAAATATACGAGTGCAGTGATTACTTTGACTTTATGACTTGTGGGATCTAGTGCCCCGTTCACTGGCACCGTGAACCTTATTTGATTGAGTGCTAGCTTTCAATACTTTCCCCGGTGCCAACGATGGTATGGGAGAAGGACCTGCCATGACGTCACGGTCATGTGACCGCGACGTCATCACAGGCCCTGCATGCCTGCGCGAGAAGGACCTGCCATGACATCACGGTCATGTGACCGTTACGTCATGGCAGGTCCTTCTCGTGCAGGCGCGAAGAAGCAGCAGTACCATGGGACAGGCAGGGACAGCGTCAGGAGTGCTAGGAGAAGGTGAGCATTTCATATTCACCTGTCCGCGTTCCATCCGCAGGGCGCAGCTCCGTCTTCCTGTCCTCTTGCAGTGACTGTGCAGGTCAGAGGGCGCGATGAAGTATTAGTGGGCACTCCGCCCTCTGCCTGATCAGTCAGTGCGGAGAGACGGGACGCTGAGGAGCAGCGACGAGGAGAGTATGTGATTTTTTTTATTGCAGCAGCACTACATGTGGCACAATGCTGTATGGAGCGTCTATGGGGCCATAAAGAACTGCATGGAGCATTATATGGGGCCATAACTGCATGGAGCATTATATGGGGCCATAACTGCATGGAGCATTATATGGGGCCATAACTGCATGGAGCATTATATGGGGCCATAACTGCATGGAGCATTATACTACGTGGCTGGGCAATATACTACGTGACTGGGCAATATACTACGTGGACATGGATATTCTAGAATACCCGATGCATTAGAATCGGGCCACCATCTAATATATATATTATATATATATATATATATATATATATATATATATATATATATATATATATATATATATATATATATATATATATATATATATATATATATTTATATATTTGTCTTAGGGGTACTTCCGTCTTTCTGTCCCGGAAATCCCGCGTAACTGAATGGTCTCGCGGTGTAACGCACTCCGTTATCGCTGCTATTAACCCTGTGTGTCCCCCAACTATTTACTATTGATGCTGCCTATGCAGCATCAATAGTAAAAATAGGTCATTTTAAAAATATATAAAAAATAAAAAAAATTAAAAAAAATCTGCTATACTCACCATCCGCCGCCTTTCCCACTCCTCGCGATGCTCCGGTGACCACTCCATGCAAGCGGCAGGTTCCGGTGGCAAGGATGGTATGAGACAAGGACCTGCCATGACATCACGGTCAGGTGACTGCGACATAGTAACATAGTAACATAGTTAGTAAGGCCAAAAAAAGACATTTGTCCATCCAATTCAGCCTATATTCCATCATAATAAATCCCCAGATCTACGTCCTTCTACAGAACCTAATTGTATGATACAATATTGTTCTGCTCCAGGAAGACATCCAGGCCTCTCTTGAACCCCTCGACTGAGTTCGCCATCACCACCTCCTCAGGCAAGCAATTCCAGATTCTCACTGCCCTAACAGTAAAGAATCCTCTTCTATGTTGGTGGAAAAACCTTCTCTCCTCCAGACGCAAAGAATGCCCCCTTGTGCCCGTCACCTTCCTTGGTATAAACAGATCCTCAGCGAGATATTTGTATTGTCCCCTTATATACTTATACATGGTTATTAGATCGCCCCTCAGTCGTCTTTTTTCTAGACTAAATAATCCTAATTTCGCTAATCTATCTGGGTATTGTAGTTCTCCCATCCCCTTTATTAATTTTGTTGCCCTCCTTTGTACTCTCTCTAGTTCCATTATATCCTTCCTGAGCACCGGTGACATCATCACAGGACCTGCGCTAATACCGACCCTGGGACCGGAAGCTGCCGCTTGCAATGGAGCGGTCTCCGGAGCGTCGGGAGGAGCGGGAAAGGCGGCGGATGGTGAGTACAGCAGGACTTCAACGGACCTTCGGAAGGTGAGTACATGTTTATTTTTTATTTTAAGTCTCTATACTACGTGGCTCTGTGCTGTATACTCCGTCGCTGTGCAATATACTACGTGACTGGCAATATACTACGTGGCTCTGTGTTGTATACTCAGTCGCTGTGCAATATACAGTCATGGCCAAAAGTATTGACACCCCTGCAATTCTGTCAGATAATACTCAGTTTCTTCCTGAAAATGAATGCAAACACATTCTTTGCCATTATTATCTTCATTTAATTTGTCTTAAAGGGACACGGTCACCTGAATTTGGAGGGAACAATCTTCAGCCATGGAGGCGGGGTTTTGGGGTTTTTGATTCACCCTTTCCTTACCCGCTGGCTGCCTGCTGGCTGCAATATTGGATTGAAGTTCATTCTCTGTCCTCCGTAGTACATGCCTGCACAAGGCAAGATTGCCTTGCGCATGCGTGTACTATGGAGGACAGAGAATGAACTGCAATCCAATATTGCAGCCAGCAGGCAAGGAAAAGGTGAATCAAAAACCCCAAAACCCCGCCTCCATGGCTGAAGATTGTTCCCTCCAAATTCAGGTGACAGTGTCCCTTTAAATGAAAAAACACAAAAAGAATTGTCCTAAAGCCAAATTGGATACAATTCCACTACAAACATAAAAAAAGGGGGTGGGCAAAAGTATTGGCACTGTTCGAAAAATCATGTGATGCTTCTCTAATTTGTGTAATTAACAGCACCTGTCACTTACCTGTGGCACCTAACAGGTGTTGGCAATAACTAAATCACACTTGTAGACAGTTGACATGGATTAACCCCTTTACCCCCAAGGGTGGTTTGCACGTTATGGACCGGGTCAATTTTTACAATTCTGACCACTGTCCCTTTATGAGGTTATAACTCTGGAACGCTTCAACGGATCCCGGTGATTCTGACATTGTTTTCTCGTGACATATTGTACTTCATGATAGTGGTAAAATTTCTTTGATATTACCTGCGTTTATTTGTGAAAAAAACGGAAATTTGGCGAAAATTTTGAAAATTTCGCAATTTTCCAACTTTGAATTTTTATGCAATTAAATCACAGAGATATGTCACACAAAATACTTAATAAGTAACATTTCCCACATGTCTACTTTACATCAGCACAATTTTGGAACCAAAAAATTTTTTTTGTTAGGGAGTTATAAGGGTTAAAAGTTGACCAGCAATTTCTCATTTTTACAACACCATTTTATTTTAGGGACCACATCTCATTTGAAGTCATTTTGAGGGGTCTATATGATAGAAAATACCCAAGTGTGACACCATTCTAAAAACTGCACCCCTCAAGGTTCTCAAAACCACATTCAAGAAGTTTATTAACCCTTCAGGTGCTTCACAGGAATTTTTGGAATGTTTAAATAAAAATTAACATTTAACTTTTTTTCACAAAAAATTTACTTCAGCTCCAATTTGTTTTATTTTGCCAAGGGTAACAGGAGAAAATGGACCCCAAAAGTTGTTGTACAATTTGTCCTGAGTACGCTGATACCCCATATGTGGGGGTTAACCACAGTTTGTGCGCATGGCAGAGCTCGGAAGGGAAGGAGCGCCATTTGACTTTTCAATGCAAAGTTGACTGGAATTGAGATGGGACGCCATGTTGCGTTTGGAGAGCCACTGATGTGCCTAAACATTGAAACCCCCCACAAGTGACACCATTTTGGAAAGTAGACCCCCTAAGGAACTTATCTAGAGGTGTGGTGAGCACTTTGACCCACCAAGTGCTTCACAGAAGTTAATAATGCAGAACCGTAAAAATAAAAAATCATTTTTTTTCACAAACATTATCTTTTCGCCCCAAATTTTTTATTTTCCCAATGGTAAGAGAAGAAATTGGACCACAAAAGTTGTGGCACAATTTGTCCTGAGCACTCTGATACCCCATATGTGGGGGTAAACCATTGTTTGGGCGCATGGGAGAGCTCGGAAGGGAAGGAGCGCCGTTTGACCTTTCAATGCAAAATTGACAGGAATTGAGATGAGACGCCATGTTGCGTTTGGAGAGCCACTGATGTGCCTAAACATTGAAACCCCCCACAAGTGACACCATTTTGGAAAGTAGACCCCCTAAGGAACTTATCTATAGGTGTGGTGAGCACTTTGACCCACCAAGTGCTTCACAGAAGTTTATAATGCAGAACCGTAAAAATAAAAAATCATTTTTTTTTCACAAAAATTATCTTTTCGCCCCCAATTTTTTATTTTCCCAATGGTAAGAGAAGAAATTGGACCACAAAAGTTGTGGCACAATTTGTCCTGAGTACTCTGATACCCCATATGTGGGGGTAAACCATTGTTTGGGCGCATGGGAGAGCTCGGAAGGGAAGGAGCGCCGTTTGACCTTTCAATGCAAAATTGACAGGAATTGAGATTGGACGCCATGTTGCGTTTGGAGAGCCACTGATGTACCTAAACATTGAAACCCCCCACAAGTGACACCATTTTGAAAAGTAGACCCCCTAAGGAACTTATCTAGATGTGTGGTGAGCACTTTGACCCAATAAGAGCTTCACAGAAGTTTATAATGCAGAGCCGTAAAAATAAAACAAAATTTTTTTCCCACAAAAATAATTTTTTAGCCCCCAGTTTTGTATTTTCCTGAGGGTAACAGGAGAAATTGGACCCCAAAAGTTGTTGTGCAATTTGTCCTGAGTGCGCTGATACCCTATATGTGGGGGAGAACCAGCGTTTGGGCGCATGGGAGGGCTCGGAAGGGAAGGAGAGCCATTTGGAATACAGACTTAGATGGAATGGTCTGCAGGCGTCACATTGTGTTTGCAGAGCCCCTAATGTACCTAAACAGTAGAAACCCCCCACAAGTGACCCCATATTGGAAACTAGACCCCCCAAGGAACTTATTTAGATGTGTTGTGAGAACTTTGAGCCCCAAGTATTTCACTACAGTTTATAACGCAGAGCCGTGAAAACAAAATAAAAAATTTCCCCTCAAAATTATTTTTTAGCCCCCAGTTTTGTATTTTCTCGAGGGTAAAAGGAGAAATTGGACCCCAAAAGTTGTTGTCCAATTTGTCCTGAGTGCGTTGATACCCCATATGTGGGGTGAACCAGCGTTTGGGCGCATGGGAGGGCTCGGAAGGGAAGGAGCGCCATTTGGAATGCAGACTTAAATGGAATGGTCTGCAGGCGTCACATTGCGTTTGCAGAGCCCCTAATATACCTAAACAGTAGAAACCCCCACAAGTGACCCCATGTTGGAAACTAGACCCCCCCACGAACTTATCTAGATGTGTTGTGAGAACTTTGAGCCCCCAAGTGTTTCACTACAGTTTATAACGCAGAGCCGTGAAAATAAAAAATCTCTTTTTTTCCCACAAAAATTATTTTTTAGCCCCCAGTTTTGTATTTTCCCAAGGGTAACAGGAGAAATTGGACCCCAAAAGTTGTTGTCCAATTTGTCCTGAGTACGCTGATACCCCATATGTTGGGGTAAACTCCTGTTTGGGCACACGGGAGAGCTCGGAAGGGAAGGAGCACTGTTTTACTTTTTCAATGCAGAATTGGATGGAATTGAGATCGGTCGCCATGTCGCGTTTGGAGATCCCCCGAATGTGTCTAAACAGTGGAAACACCACAATTATAACTGAAACCCTAATCCAAACACACCCCTAACCCTAATCCCAACGGTAACCCTAACCACACCTCTAACCCAGACACACCCCTAATCCTAATCCCAATCGCAAATGTAATCCAAACCCTAACCCTAACTTTAGCCCCAACCCTAACTGTAGCCTTAACCCTAACCCTAGCCCTTACCCTAGCCCTAACCCTAGTCCCAACCCTAACCCTAGCCCTAACCCTAGCCCTAACCCTAGCCCTAGCCCTAACCCTAGCCCTAACCCTAGCCCTAACCCTAGCCCTAATCCTAGCCCTAACCCTAGCCCTAGCCCTAGCCCTAACCCTAGCCCTAGCCCTAACCCTAGCCCTAGCCCTAACCCTAACCCTAGCCCTAACCCTAATGGGAAAATGGAAATAAATACATTTTTTTCATTTACTTTTATAGCGGGTTTTTTAGCGGATTTTTATGACTGGCAGCCGTCACACACTGAAAGACGCTTTTTATTGCAAAAAATATTTTTTGCGTTACCACATTTTGAGAGCTATAATTTTTCCATATTTGAGTCCACAGAGTCATGTGAGGTCTTGTTTTTTGCGGGACGAGTTGACGTTTTTATTGGTAACATTTTCGGGCACGTGACATTTTTTGATCGCTTTTTATTCCGATTTTTGTGAGGCAGAATGACCAAAAACCAGCTATTCATGAATTTCTTTTGGGGGAGGCGTTTATACCGTTCCGCGTTTGGTAAAATTGATAAAGCAGTTTTAATCTTCGGTTCAGTACGATTACAGCGACACCTCATTTATATCATTTTTTTATGTTTTGGCGCTTTTATACGATAAAAACTATTTTATAGAAAAAAATAATTATTTTTGCATCGCTTTATTCTGAGGACTATAACTTTTTTATTTTTTTGCTGTTGTCGCTGTATGGTGGCTCGTTTTTTGCGGGACAAGATGACGCTTTCAGCGGTACCATGGTTATTTATATCCGTCTTTTTGATCGCGTGTTATTCCACTTTATGTTTGGCGGTATGATAATAAAGCGTTGTTTTTTGCCTCGTTTTTTTTTTTTTTTTCTTACGGTGTTTACTGAAGGGGTTAACTAGTGGGCCAGTTTTATAGGTCGGGTCGTTACGGACGCGGAGATACTAAATATGTGTACTTTTATTGTTTTTTTTTTTTTATTTAGATAAAGAAATGTATTTATGGGAATAATATATATATTTTTTTTTCATTATTTAGGATTTTTTTTTTTTTTTTTTTTTTTTACACACTTGGAAATTTTTTTTTTTACTTTTTTACTTTGCCCCAGGGGGGGACAATACAGATCGGTGATCTGCCAGTTTGCACAGCACTCTGACAGATCACCGATCTGTCTGAGAGCAGTGCAGCGTTACCAAGTGCCTGCTCTGAGCAGGCACTTGGTAAGCCACCTCCCTCCCTGCAGGACCCGGATCCGCGGCCATTTTGGATCCAGGACTTACTGCAGGGAGGGAGGTAGGAGACCCCCGGAGCAACGCGATCACATCGCGTTGCTGCGGGGGTCTCAGGGAAGCCCGCAGGGAGCCCCCTCCCTGCGCGATGCTTCCCTGCACCGCCGGCACATCGCGATCATCTTTGATCGCGGTGTGCCGGGGGTTAATGTGCCGGGGGCGGTCCGTGACCGCTCCTGGCACATAGTGCCGGATGTCAGCTGCGATAAGCAGCTGACACCCGGCCGCGATCGGCGGCGCTCCCCCCGTGAGCGCGGCCGATCGCGCTGGACGTAATATTCCGTCCTTGGGAATTAAGGCCCACCCCACATGGACGGAATATTACGTCCAATGGCAGAAAGGGGTTAAAGTTGACTCAACCTCTGTCCTGTGTCCTTGTGTGTACCTCATTGAGCATGGAGAAAAGAAAGAAGACCAAAGAACTGTCTGAGGACTTGAGAAACCAAATTGTGAGGAAGCATGAGCAATCTCAAGGCTACAAGTCCATCTCCAAAGACCTGAACGTTCCTGTGTCTACCGTGCGCAGTGTCATCAAGCAGTGTAAAGCCCATGGCACTGTGGCTAACCTCCCTAGATGTGGACGGAAAAGAAAAATGGACAAGAGATTTCAACGCAAGATTGTGCAGATGTTGGATAAAGAACCTCGTCTAACATCCAAACAAGTTCAAGCTGCCCTGCAGTCCGAGGGTACAACAGTGTCAACCCATACTATCCGTCGGCGTCTGAATGAAAAGGGACTGTATGGTAGGAGACCCAGGAAGACCCCACTTCTTACCCCAAGACATAAAAAAGCCAGGTTGGAGTTTGCCAAAACTTACCTGAAAAAGCCTAAAACGTTTTGGAAGAATGTTCTCTGGTCAGATGAGACAAAAGTAGAGCTTTTTGGGCAAAGGCATCAACATAGAGTTTACAGGAGAAAAAAAGAGGCATTCAAAGAAAAGAACACGGCCCCTACAGTCAAACATGGCGGAGGTTCCCTGATGTTTTGGGGTTGCTTTGCTGCCTCTGGCACAGGACTGCTTGACCGTGTGCATGGCATTATGAAGTCTGAAGACTACCAACAAATTTTGCAGCATAATGTAGGGCCCAGTGTGAGAAAGCTGGGTCTCCCTCAGAGGTCATGGGTCTTCCAGCAGGACAATGACCCAAAACACACTTCAAAAAGCACTAGAAAATGGTTTGAGAGAAAGCACTGGAGACTTCTAAGGTGGCCAGCAATGAGTCCAGACGTGAATCTCATAGATCACCTGTGGAGAGATCTAAAAATGGCAGTTTGGAGAAGGCACCCTTCAAATATCAGGGACCTGGAGCAGTTTGCCAAAGAAGAATGGTCTAAAATTCCAGCAGAGCATTGTAAGAAACTCATTGATGGTTACCGGAAGCGGTTGGTCGCAGTTATTTTGGCTAAAGATTGTGCAACCAAGTATTAGGCTGAGGGTGCCAATACTTTTGTCTGGCCCATTTTTGGAGTTTTGTGTGAAATGATCAATGTTTTGCTTTTTTCTTCATTCTCTTTTGTGGTTTTTCATTTAAGACAAATTAAATGAAGATAATACCAAAGAATTTGTGATTGCAATCATTTACAGGAACAAACTGACTATTATCTGATAGAATTGCAGGGGTGTCAATACTTTTGGCCATGACTGTACTACGTGACTGGGCAATATACTACTATAAACATAAGGATGAATGACCTCTGGGAGATCAAAACATCCAACACCGCGGAGACACCATCACGTGTTTCTCAACGCAAGCAATAAATAGCCAGGTCTTTCACCGGGAAGGAACAACCACGGGAAGGGCAGCATCCAAAAAGGAAAACCACCTATGCCAAAACATGGTATCCATCCACAGACAGCTGTTTCGGGGTATTTGCCCCTTATCAGTGTGGTGCAAAAATGCAATAAAGAACGATCCAAATATTGTATATAAACTGAAAAGGAAAAAAACAAAAGCCCTTGCTGAAAAAAAAAATAAAACGTTACATCAGCACTTAATACAAAAGAGAGAACTGAAAAAAAAATAAAATAAATAGCGCTCATACAACAAATGCGACAGGGAAATTAAAATTTGAAAAAAAAAAAAAAAGTTATGGCTCATGGAAGAGGGGGAAAAAAAAAAAAAAAAAAAAAAACAACAACCCTGAAGCGCAAGATCAAAAAAGAGCCATGTCGGGAAGGGGTTAATACTATATTTTTTCGTCCCCTTAGCGAACATAACCCTGCTATTGGTCGGATGCTCACTGCATATGCCGGTATAATATGAGGACCGATATGGCAGCGTTGGCAACAGATCAGCATCCCTCACTTCTCAGGAAGCAGGTTGTGGGTGGACAGTGGCCCCCCGAACAGACGTCCTTAATAATGCTCTGCGATTGATAGCGGTATCTACGGAGTTACCAGCAATGATCTAAGTGGCTATAACCCAGCCGGCACTCCGGATCCCAACAACTAATGTGCCGCTATCGTGAACTCAAAACTTCATATCGTGATGTTTTGGGCCAAACATCAGATAGTCATGGGGAATAAGTGGGGAAAAAAGTAAAAAAGGATTAAAATGAATAAGTAACAAACTTAAAAAAACAAAACAAAAAAAAAAACAAACAAAAAAACCATATACTTATACATATACATAAAAAAGGGCAAAAAGAATTTGAACACACAAACAAGACATTACAGTAACAGTGCGTACCTGGAGCTGGACTCTTTCTCCTTCCTCAGCCCAGAGGCCGCAGTCCCAGATGCCGGAATGGTTTGCGGTTTGTTTTCTTCCCCTTCTCTTTCTCGCTCTTCTATTAGGATACATAAATATATATAAAATCATGATTATTTCTTATGATGAGATATGGAAAGTCTATTTAGGATGTTGTTAATGCAAAACTAAAATGTGATGCAAGAAGGAAAAGGAGGTCACAAAAAAAGGAATGGTGGAAACTGCAGAGCAGCGGCCATGACAGCTCCAACAAGGGAATCAGTCCACAAATAAATGTCTTAAGGTACCTTCACACATAACGATATCGTTAACGATATCGTTGCTTTTGGTGACGTTGCAACGATATCGTTAAGGAAATCGCTATGTGTGACAGCGACCAACGATCAGGCCCCTGCTGTGCCATCGTTGGTCGCTGAACAAAGTCCAGAACTTTATTTCGTCGCTGGATCTCCCGTGGACATCGCTGGATCGGCGTGTGTGACACCGATCCAGCGATGTCTTCACTGGTAACCATGGTAAACATCGGGTAACTAAGCGCAGGGCCGCGCTTAGTAACCCAATGTTTACCCTGGTTACCATCCTAAAAGTAAAAAAAAAACAAACAGTACATACTTACCTACCGCTGTCTGTCCTCCAGCGCTGTGCACTCCTCCTGTACTGGCTGTGAGCGTCGGTCAGCCGGAAAGCAGAGCGGTGACGTCACCGCTCTGCTTTCCGGCCGCTGTGCTCACACAGACAGTACAGGAGGAGTGCAGAGGACAGACAGCGGTAGGTAAGTATGTACTGTTTGTTTTTTTTACTTTTAGGATGGTAACCAGGGTAAACATCGGGTTACTAAGCGCCGCCCTGCGCTTAGTTACCCGATGTTTACCCTGGTTACCGGCATCGTTGGTCGCTGGAGAGCTGTCTGTGTGACAGCTCTCCAGCGACCAAACAGCGACGCTGCAGCGATCCGGATCGTTGTCGGTATCGCTGCAGCGTCGCTTAATGTGAAGGGGCCTTTAGATTACTAGTCTGCAGGAAGTAATGGAGAACTATCCCTACTCCAGAGTGTTTCTATATGGCCTTACCTAGACCTTCAGAAGTATAATAGAGCTGTCATTACCATCCCCTCACTCATAATAATGAGATGACTCTGCAGATTCTGACCCAGTCTACACAGCAAAGCTGACAAGCGAAATAGAGAAACCTTTAGGGGTCAAAGTACTGTGTGCTCTAGTGGTCAGTATGAAAAGGTGTATATATATATATATATATATATATATATATATATATATATATATATATATATATATATATATATATATATATATATATATATATATATCTCTAATATATAATTGCCTAGAGTACTACTTCCTGCAATTTGTGCCAACTTCCTGTCCGGAGCTAATGTCCGGAGCTAATGTGCGGAGCTAATGTCCGGAGCTAATGTCCAGAGATAAGTGACGTCAACAGTGTCCAGTGTCTGATTGGTTGCCGCCTGCTGCGAGCGACCAATCAGAAACGTGCCGTACTGTGACACACTCCACCCGCCATTTTGGTGTGATTTTTGAATTTTTACCTCACAGCAAGTTTCTACTGCGTGGAGGCGGGCCCAGTGACGTTGCTCTTCAAGCTCCTGCCGAATTTCGTCAAAAAAATGATAATACCATTTACCAAAACTATATATATTTAGTTGTGAAGTGGTTCAGTGACATTTTCACACCAATTTTGAACTTTTGTTTGGTGTTTTCTCCATATACTGCCTATTACTTTTGTTCTTTCTTACTATTATTTATTAATTGTATTATTCTTACATTTGAATAAATAAAGTATATATGGATTCTAGACTCCCGATTCTTTAGAATCGGGCTGCCATCTAGTATATATATGTGTATATATGTGTGTGTGTGTGTGTGTGTGTGTGTGTGTGTGTGTGTGTGTGTGTGTGTATATATATATATATATATATATATATATTTATATAATTTGTCATCAAGAGAGAACAAACACCTGTCACATGTCATTTTCAGGCGATACGTGCCCTGTCCAGTGACATTATCCAGATCAATGAAAAGACAGGATCTGTGAAAACCCAGGTACTGAGACCCCACTAATGCAAATAAGTATACAAGGATTAAATATACAAGAAGGTAAAACACCCAAGTGTGGGAAAACGTTAGATACAGGCTGAAGAAAAAACCCTGAAATTAGTCAGAACCTGCAGATCAGTTTTACAGGTTCACACGTAATAAGTTTTGTACTTTCTAACTATGGAAAGAATGACTATAAATCAAAAGTCTCAAACAGCCATTAATTGCCACGTTTACCAACATTGCTGTGTTTCAACTAAAAAACAAACAAACAAAAAAACATCTTTTTATATTTTCTTTCCCTGTGCCCCTATCAGTCACTCTACCTACATGGACCATCATGAACAGGCTCAAGGGCAGTGTAATAACACTAACACTCATTTCTCTTTTTCCTGCCAACAGCTCCCAAACATTTGCCATGAACTCTCCCCTATAAGTACTAGTCAGTCTCCTTCCCCCTCTGGCTGCTGTAAATATAGTCCCCGGTCAGTCTACCTGAGGATTCTTTTAAATATACTCCCCAGAAAGTTAACAGTCAGTTGTCTTCCCCTCCTGTTTGTTGTAAATATAGTAGCCAGTCAGCGTCCCAGTTCTCAGTAAGTTCACAATCACTCTCCTACCTCTTGTCCTCTGGCTGCTGTACATATAGCCCTCAGTAATTTTCCCTGCTAAGCCTCTTCTCCTTCTGACCAGTATAAATATAGCACCCATTAGGTTCACAATCAATCTGCTACCTCCTCTGGCTGCGGTAAATATAGTCCTGAGTCAGTCTCCTTCACCCTCTGGCTGCTGTAAATATAGTCCCCAAAAAATATCCAGTTATTTAACCCTTCTGTTTGTTGTTAATATAGTAGTCAGTCAATGTCCTTCTTCATCTAAATGCGGCTGCTGTAAATGCAGTTCTCAGTAAGTTTCCAATCAGTCTCCAGCCATCTCTGGTTATTGTAAATAAAGTCCCATTTCCAGTTCCTCTGGTCTTCTGGCTGCTGTACATATAGTCCTCAGTAATTATCCTGTTAGTCCTCTTATCCCTTTGTTCGCGTATTAGGGACTCTATACTTACCAATCAATCAATCTCCTTCCCACTCTGGCTGCTATAAATATTGTCACATTCCTGGTCAGTCTAGTCCTATGTAAATACAGTTCTCGGAAAGTTTCCCTGTCGTGAACGTAGTTTCCAGCAAGTTAAAAGTCAGTCTCCTTGCACCTCTGGCAGCTGTACATATAAACCACTACCCTCCCTTCCAAATAAATAATAAATATATAAATGAAGCAGTAAGTAGAAATAGCAGTAGAGAGTCTTTCCCGCTGCCCCACATAATCTGAAATATTCCTAACTACCTTGTGCGTAGCTGTAACTGACTGCAGCAGGAGCCTCCCCCCTCTCTGCTAACATCACAGAAGAACACAGACTCTTTCCCTCTGCTCATGAGCCTGGGCTCTTTGACCCAGCTGTTCCTCAACCAAAAGGTGACACAGATCAGGAGATCAACAGTAGCTACAAGACTAATTAAGGATGTGTTTAGTGTTTCTTAAAAGGAACAACTTACCAAAAGTTTTTTTGCTCCTCTCTACGGCTGTTCTACGAGTTTGCTCAAACATGGCTTCCAGGTCAAATGTCCTGGCTTTCTTGCCTAAGAGTTGAAATAAGAGATTAGGTTAAAAAAACAAAAACACAAAAGGCTCGGGTGGCCACCGACACGACCAGAAACGGTGACGTCCTGTCCATCTAGTCACTTGCTTGACCATGAAGATAATTAGTGTCCTCAGCTTAAATGGCACGAAAACAGAAGAAACTTACCAAACCCTGAGAATCCCATAGTGGCAGCAACATTGGGGTCTTCAGAATTGTCCATTGTGGACGCTGGAATAAAAAGTAAAGAAAAAAACCCTGAAAAACTGTGTTCCTACACAATCCTGCCTAGAGGACCAGGATGGCCATGAACATGAATGCTGGGCTGCATCAGCCAGTTATTTATGGGAGATAAAGGGGGAAAACAAGCAGTGGTGTCTGCATCGACAACAAAAATTAGGCTAATCGCCAACGTACAGTGCTAACCACCGAGCCAACATAATGCCTGTGATACTATAATAATATCAAACAATGAGCAAATAACTGACACTGTGCCAAAATACAACCAAATTCAGAGCTAAAACGCCAAAACCAACACAAAGTATCCAAATAAGCTGAAATGATGCCACCATAATAATACACGAACAATGCAGAGCAACATCAGACAGTGAGCAACGTGATGTAAAATACTGACCAAATACTGACAGTGTGACGGCAGCCTCACTGGAATATCAATATACGGCCAACAAAAGAAAACACCAAATGATACCAACATACAGTGCCCAAATCAATGCACTAAACAGAGAAAAAAAAAGACAATCAAGGACAAAGATTTATACAGGCAAAGATTGTCCAATATAGTTATATACAGCCAAACTAACCTGCACAATAACACTATATAGTATACAAACAAAGCGACCGCTACACTATACTGATATAACCAAAAAGTGCCCACATACAATGACAAATAGTAAGAAACTAACACCGCTATACAGCCCACATAACAGCGCTATACTGTACTAACACCACTATACAGCCCACATAACAGCACTATACTGTACTGTACTTACACCACTATACAGCCCACATAACAGCTCTATACTGTACTGTACTAACACCACTATACAGCCCACATAACAGCTCTATACTGTACTGTACTAACACCACTATACAGCCCACATAACAGCTCCATACTGTACTGTACTAACACCACTATACAGCCCACATAACAGCTCTATACTGTACTGTACTAACACCGCTATACAGCCCACATAACAGCTCTATACTGTACTGTACTACCACTATACAGCCTACATAACAGCTCTATACTGTACTGTACTACCACTATACAGCCCACATAACAGCTCTATACTGTACTGTACTAACACTACTATACAGCCCACATAACAGCTCTATACTGTACTAACACCGCTATACAGCCCACATAATAGGTCTATACTGTACTGTACTAACACCACTATACAGCCCACATATCAGCGCTATACTGTACTGTACTAACACCACTATACAGCCCACATAACAGCGCTATACTGTACTGTACTAACACCACTATACAGCCCACATAACAGCTCTATACTGTACTGTACTACCACCACTATACAGCCCACATAACAGCACTATACTGTACTGTACTAACACCACTATACAGCCTACATAACAGCTCTATACTGTACTGTACTACCACTATACAGCCCACATAACAGCTCTATACTGTACTGTACTAACACCACTATACAGCCCACATAACAGCTCTATACTGTACTAACACCGCTATACAGCCCACATAATAGCTCTATACTGTACTAACACCGCTATACAGCCCACATAATAGCTCTATACTGTACTGTACTAACACCACTATACAGCCCACATATCAGCGCTATACTGTACTGTACTAACACCACTATACAGCCCACATAACAGCGCTATACTGTACTGTACTAACACCACTATAAAGCCCACATAACAGCTCTATACTGTACTGTACTACCACCACTATACAGCCCACATAACAGCACTATACTGTACTGTACTAACACCACTATACAGCCCACATAACAGCTCTATACTGTACTGTACTAACACCACTATACAGCCCACATAACAGCTCTATACTGTACTGTACTAACACCGCTATACAGCCCACATAACAGCTCTAAACTGTACTGTACTAACACCACTATACAGCCCACATAACAGCGCTATACTGTACTGTACTAACACCACTATACAGCCTACATAACAGCGCTATACTGTACTAACACCACTATACAGCCCACATAACAGCACTATACTGTACTGTACTAACACCACTATACAGCCCACATAACAGCGCTATACTGTACTGTACTAACACCACTATACAGCCCACATAACAGCTCTATACTGTACTGTACTAACACCACTATACAGCCCACATAACAGCACTATACTGTACTGTACTAACACCACTATACAGCCCACATAACAGCTCTATACTGTACTGTACTAACACCACTATACAGCCCACATAACAGCTCTATACTGTACTAACACCACTATACAGCCCACATAACAGCACTATACTATACTGTACTAACACCACTATACAGCCCACATAACAGCTCTATACTGTACTAACACCACTATACAGCCCACATAACAGCACTATACTGTACTGTACTAACACCACTATACAGCCCACATAACAGCTCTATACTGTACTAACACCACTATACAGCCCACATAACAGCTCTATACTGTACTGTACTAACACCACTATACAGCCTACATAACAGCTCTATACTGTACTGTATTAACACCACTATACAGCCCACATAACAGCTCTATACTGTACTGTACTAACACCACTATACAGCCCACATAACAGCTCTATACTGTACTGTACTAACACCACTATACAGCCCACATAACAGCTCTATACTGTACTGTACTAACACCACTATACAGCCCACATAACAGCTCTATACTGTACTGTACTAACACCACTATACAGCCCACATAACAGCACTATACTGTACTAACACCACTATACAGCCCACATAACAGCGCTATACTGTACTGTACTAACACCACTATACAGCCCACATAACAGCTCTATACTGTACTGTACTAACACCACTATACAGCCCACATAACAGCTCTATACTGTACTGTACTACCACCACTATACAGCCCACATAACAGCTCTATACTGTACTGTACTAACACCACTATACAGCCCACATAACAGCTCTATACTGTACTGTACTAACACCACTATACAGCCCACATAACAGCGTTATACTGTACTAACACCACTATACAGCCCACATAACAGCACTATACTGTACTGTACTAACACCACTATACAGCCCACATAACAGCTCTATACTGTACTGTACTAACACCACTATACAGCCCACATAACAGCTCTATACTGTACTAACACCACTATACAGCCCACATAACAGCTCTATACTGTACTGTACTAACACCACTATACAGCCCACATAACAGCTCTATACTGTACTGTACTAACACCACTATACAGCCCACATAACAGCTCTATACAGTACTGTACTAACACCACTATACAGCCCACATAACAGCTCTATACTGTACTGTACTAACCACTATACAGCCCTATACTGTACTGTACTAACACCACTATACAGCCCACATAACAGCTCTATACTGTACTGTACTAACACCACTATACAGCCCACATAACAGCTCTATACTGTACTGTACTACCACCACTTTACAGCCTACATAACAGCGCTATACTGTACTAACACCACCATACAGCACACATAACAGCTCTATACTGTACTGTACTAACACCACTATACAGCCCACATAACAGCGCTATACTGTACTGTACTAACACCACTATACAGCCCACATAACAGCGCTATACTGTACTAACACCACTATACAGCCCACATAACAGCTCTATACTGTACTGTACTAACACCACTATACAGCCCACATAACAGCTCTATACTGTACTGTACTAACACCACTATACAGCCCACATAACAGCTCTATACTGTACTGTACTAACACCACTATACAGCCTACATTACAGCTCTATACTGTACTGTACTAACACCACTATACAGCCTACATTACAGCTCTATACTGTACTGTACTAACACCACTATACAGCTCTATACTGTACTGTACTAACACCACTATACAGCCCACATAACAGCACTATACTGTACTAACACCGCTATACAGCCCACATAACAGCTCTATACTGTACTAACACCACTATACAGCCCACATAATAGCTCTATACTGCACTGTACTAACACCACTATACAGCCTACATAACAGCTCTATACTGTACTGTACTAACACCACTATACAGCCCACATAACAGCTCTATACTGTACTGTACTAACACCACTATACAGCCCACATAACAGCTCTATACTGTACTGTACTAACACCACTATACAGCCCACATAACAGCTCTATACTGTACTGTACTACCACCACTATACAGCCCACATAACAGCTCTATACTGTACTGTATTAACACCACTATACAGCCCACATAACAGCTCTATACTGTACTGTACTACCACCACTATACAGCCCACATAACAGCACTATACTGTACTGTACTAACACCGCTATACAGCCCACATAACAGCTCTATACTGTACTAACACCACTATACAGCCCAAATAACAGCTCTATACTGTACTGTACTAACACCACTATACAGCCCACATAACAGCACTATACAGCCTACATAACAGCTCTATACTGTACTGTACTAACACCACTATACAGCCCATATAACAGCACTATACTGTACTGTACTAACACCACTATACAGCCTACATTACAGCTCTATACTGTACTAACACCACTATACAGCCCACATAACAGCTCTATACTGTACTGTACGAACACCACTATACAGCCTACATTACAGCTCTATACTGTACTGTACTAACACCACTATACAGCCCACATAACAGCTCTATACTGTACTGTACTAATACCGCTATACAGCCCACATAACAGCTCTATACTGCACTGTACTAACACCACTATACAGCCTACATAACAGCTCTATACTGTACTGTACTAACACCACTATACAGCCTACATAACAGCTCTATACTGTACTGTACTAACACCACTATACAGCCCACATAACAGCTCTATACTGTACTGTACTAACACCACTATACAGCCCACATAACAGCTCTATACTGTACTGTACTAACACCACTATACAGCCCACATAACAGCTCTATACTGTACTGTACTAACACCACTATACAGCCTACATAACAGCTCTATACTGTACTGTACTAACACCACTATACAGCCCACATAACAGCTCTATACTGTACTGTACTAACACCACTATACAGCCCACATAACAGCTCTATACTGTACTGTACTAACACCGCTATACAGCCCACATAACAGCGCTATACTGTACTGTACTAACACCACTATACAGCCTACATAACAGCTCTATACTGTACTAACATCACTATACAGCCCACATAACAGCTCTATACTGTACTGTACTAACACCACTATACAGCCCACATAACAGCACTATACTGTACTGTACTAACACCACTATACAGCCCACATAACAGCTCTATACTGTACTGTACTAACACCACTATACAGCCCACATAACAGCACTATACTGTACTGTACTAACACCGCTATACAGCCCACGTAACAGCACTATACTGTACTAACACCACTATACAGCCCACATAACAGCTCTATACTGTACTGTACTAACACCACTATACAGCCCACATAACAGCACTATACTGTACTAACACCACTATACAGCCCACATAACAGCTCTATACTGTACTGTACTAACACCACTATACAGCCCACATAACAGCTCTATACTGTACTGTACTAACACCACTATACAGCCCACATAACAGCTCTATACTGTACTGTACTAACACCGCTATACAGCCCACATAACAGCACTATACTGTACTGTACTAACACCACTATACAGCCCACATAACAGCTCTATACTGTACTAACACCACTATACAGCCCACAAAACAGCTCTATACTGTACTGTACTAACACCACTATACAGCCCACATAACAGCTCTATACTGTACTGTACTAACACCACTATACAGCCCACATAACAGCACTATACTGTACTGTACTAACACCACTATACAGCCCACATAACAGCTCTATACTGTACTGTACTAACACCGCTATACAGCCCACATAACAGCTCTATACTGAACTGTAATAACACCACTATACAGCCCACATAACAGCACTATACTGTACTGTACTAACACCACTATACAGCCCACATAACAGCTCTATACTGTACTGTACTAACACCACTATACAGCCCACATAACAGCTCTATATTGTACTGTACTAACACCACTATACAGCCCACATAACAGCACTATACTGTACTGTACTAACACCGCTATACAGCCCACATAACAGCTCTATACTGTACTAACACCACTATACAGCCCACATAACAGCTCTATACTGTACTGTACTAACACCATTATACAGCCTACATAACAGCTCTATACTGTACTGTACTAACACCACTATACAGCCTACATAACAGCTCTATACTGTACTGTACTAACACCACTATACAGCCCACATAACAGCTCTATACTGTACTGTAATAACACCACTATACAGCCCACATAACAGCTCTATACTGTACTGTACTACCACCACTATACAGCCCACATAACAGCACTATACTGTACTGTACTAACACCACTATACAGCCCACATAACAGCTCTATACTGTACTAACACCACTATACAGCCCACATAACAGCTCTATACTGTACTGTACTAACACCACTATACAGCCCACATAACAGCTCTATACTGTACTGTACTAACACCACTATACAGCCCACATAACAGCTCTATACTGTACTGTACTAACACCACTATACAGCCCACATAACAGCTCTATACTGTACTGTACTAACACCACTATACAGCCCATATAAAAGCACTATACTGTACTGTACTAACACCACTATACAGCCCACATAACAGCTCTATACTGTACTGTACTAACACCACTATACAGCCCACATAACAGCTCTATACTGTACTGTACTAACACCACTATACAGCCCACATAACAGCGCTATACTGTACTGTACTAACACCACTATACAGCCCACATAACAGCTCTATACTGTACTGTACTAACACCACTATACAGCCCACATAACAGCGCTATACTGTACTGTACTAACACCGCTATACTGCCCACATAACAGCACTATACTGTACTGTACTAACACCGCTATACAGCCCACATAACAGCTCTATACTGTACTAACACCACTATACAGCCCACATAACAGCTCAATACTGTACTGTACTAACACCACTATACAGCCTACATAACAGCTCTATACTGTACTGTACTAACACCACTATACAGCCTACATAACAGCTCTATACTGTACTGTACTAACACCACTATACAGCCCACATAACAGCTCTATACTGTACTGTACTAACACCACTATACAGCCCACATAACAGCGCTATACTGTACTAACACCACTATACAGCCTACATAACAGCTCTATACTGTACTGTACTAACACCACTATACAGCCCACATAACAGCTCTATACTGTACTGTACTAACACCACTACACAGCCCACATAACAGCGCTATACTGTACTGTACTAACACCACTACACAGCCCACATAACAGCACTATACTGTACTGTACTAACACCACTATACAGCCCACATAACAGCTCTATACTGTACTGTACTAACACCACTATACAGCCCACATAACAGCTCTATACTGTACTGTACTACCACCACTATACAGCCCACATAACAGCACTATACTGTACTGTACTAACACCACTATACAGCCCACATAACAGCTCTATACTCTACTAACACCACTATACAGCCCACATAACAGCTCTATACTCTACTAACACCACTATACAGCCTACATAACAGCTCTATACTGTACTGTACTAACACCGCTATACAGCCCACATAACAGCACTATACTGTACTGTACTAACACCGCTATACAGCCCACATAACAGCACTATACTGTACTGTACTAACACCACTATACAGCCCACATAACAGCTCTATACTGTACTAACACCACTATACAGCCCACATAACAGCTCTATACTGTACTGTACTAACACCACTATACAGCCCACATAACAGCACTATACTGTACTGTACTAACACCACTATACAGCCCACATAACAGCTCTATACTGTACTGTACTAACACCACTATACAGCCCACATAACAGCTCTATACTGTACTGTACTAACACCACTATACAGCCCACATAACAGCACTATACTGTACTGTACTAACACCACTATACAGCCCACATAACAGCTCTATACTGTACTAACACCACTATACAGCCCACATAACAGCTCTATACTGTACTAACACCACTATACAGCCCACATAACAGCTCTATACTGTACTGTACTAACACCACTATACAGCCCACATAACAGCTCTATACTGTACTGTACTAACACCACTATACAGCCTACATAACAGCTCCATACTGTACTGTACTAACACCACTATACAGCCTACATAACAGCTCTATACTGTACTAACCACTATACAGCCCACATAACAGCTCTATACTGTACTGTACTAACACCACTATACAGCCCACATAGCAGCGCTATACTGTAATGTACTAACACCACTATACAGCCCACATAACAGCTCTATACTGTACTGTACTAACACCACTACACAGCCCACATAACAGCACTATACTGTACTGTACTAACACCACTATACAGCCTACATAACAGCTCTATACTGTACTAACACCGCTATACAGCCCACATAACAGCTCTATACTGTACTAACACCGCTATACAGCCCACATAACAGCAGTATACTGTACTGTACTAACACCACTATACAGCCCATATAACAGCTCTATACTGTACTGTACTAACACCACTATACAGCCCACATAACAGCACTATACTGTACTGTACTAACACCACTATACAGCCCACATAACAGCTCTATACTGTAATGTACTAACACCGCTATACAGCCCACATAACAGCTCTATACTGTACTGTAATAACACCACTATACAGCCCACATAACAGCACTATACTGTACTGTACTAACACCACTATACAGCCCACATAACAGCTCTATACTGTACTGTACTAACACCACTATACAGCCCACATAACAGCTCTATACTGTACTGTACTAACACCACTATACAGCCCACATAACAGCTCTATACTGTACTGTACTAACACCACTATACAGCCCACATAACAGCTCTATACTGTACTGTACTAACACCACTATACAGCCCACATAACAGCACTATACTGTACTGTACTAACACCACTATACAGTCCACATAACAGCTCTATATTGTACTGTACTAACACCACTATACAGCCCACATAACAGCACTATACTGTACTGTACTAACACCGCTATACAGCCCACATAACAGCTCTATACTGTACTAACACCACTATACAGCCCACATAACAGCACTATACTATACTGTACTAACACCACTATACAGCCCACATAACAGCTCTATACTGTACTAACACCACTATACAGCCTACATAACAGCTCTATACTGTACTAACATCACTATACAGCCCACATAATAGCTCTATACTGTACTGTACTAACACCACTATACAGCCCACATATCAGCGCTATACTGTACTGTACTAACACCACTATACAGCCCACATAACAGCTCTATACTGTACTGTACTACCACCACTATACAGCCCACATAACAGCACTATACTGTACTGTACTAACACCACTATACAGCCCACATAACAGCTCTATACTGTACTGTACTAACACCACTATACAGCCCACATAACAGCTCTATACTGTACTGTACTAACACCGCTATACAGCCCACATAACAGCTCTAAACTGTACTGTACTAACACCACTATACAGCCCACATAACAGCGCTATACTGTACTGTACTAACACCACTATACAGCCTACATAACAGCGCTATACTGTACTAACACCACTATACAGCCCACATAACAGCACTATACTGTACTGTACTAACACCACTATACAGCCCACATAACAGCGCTATACTGTACTGTACTAACACCACTATACAGCCCACATAACAGCTCTATACTGTACTGTACTAACACCACTATACAGCCCACATAACAGCACTATACTGTACTGTACTAACACCACTATACAGCCCACATAACAGCTCTATACTGTACTGTACTAACACCACTATACAGCCCACATAACAGCTCTATACTGTACTAACACCACTATACAGCCCACATAACAGCACTATACTATACTGTACTAACACCACTATACAGCCCACATAACAGCTCTATACTGTACTAACACCACTATACAGCCCACATAACAGCACTATACTGTACTGTACTAACACCACTATACAGCCCACATAACAGCTCTATACTGTACTAACACCACTATACAGCCCACATAACAGCTCTATACTGTACTGTACTAACACCACTATACAGCCTACATAACAGCTCTATACTGTACTGTATTAACACCACTATACAGCCCACATAACAGCTCTATACTGTACTGTACTAACACCACTATACAGCCCACATAACAGCTCTATACTGTACTGTACTAACACCACTATACAGCCCACATAACAGCTCTATACTGTACTGTACTAACACCACTATACAGCCCACATAACAGCTCTATACTGTACTGTACTAACACCACTATACAGCCCACATAACAGCACTATACTGTACTAACACCACTATACAGCCCACATAACAGCGCTATACTGTACTGTACTAACACCACTATACAGCCCACATAACAGCTCTATACTGTACTGTACTAACACCACTATACAGCCCACATAACAGCTCTATACTGTACTGTACTACCACCACTATACAGCCCACATAACAGCTCTATACTGTACTGTACTAACACCACTATACAGCCCACATAACAGCTCTATACTGTACTGTACTAACACCACTATACAGCCCACATAACAGCGTTATACTGTACTAACACCACTATACAGCCCACATAACAGCACTATACTGTACTGTACTAACACCACTATACAGCCCACATAACAGCTCTATACTGTACTGTACTAACACCACTATACAGCCCACATAACAGCTCTATACTGTACTAACACCACTATACAGCCCACATAACAGCTCTATACTGTACTGTACTAACACCACTATACAGCCCACATAACAGCTCTATACTGTACTGTACTAACACCACTATACAGCCCACATAACAGCTCTATACAGTACTGTACTAACACCACTATACAGCCCACATAACAGCTCTATACTGTACTGTACTAACCACTATACAGCCCTATACTGTACTGTACTAACACCACTATACAGCCCACATAACAGCTCTATACTGTACTGTACTAACACCACTATACAGCCCACATAACAGCTCTATACTGTACTGTACTACCACCACTTTACAGCCTACATAACAGCGCTATACTGTACTAACACCACCATACAGCACACATAACAGCTCTATACTGTACTGTACTAACACCACTATACAGCCCACATAACAGCGCTATACTGTACTGTACTAACACCACTATACAGCCCACATAACAGCGCTATACTGTACTAACACCACTATACAGCCCACATAACAGCTCTATACTGTACTGTACTAACACCACTATACAGCCCACATAACAGCTCTATACTGTACTGTACTAACACCACTATACAGCCCACATAACAGCTCTATACTGTACTGTACTAACACCACTATACAGCCTACATTACAGCTCTATACTGTACTGTACTAACACCACTATACAGCCTACATTACAGCTCTATACTGTACTGTACTAACACCACTATACAGCTCTATACTGTACTGTACTAACACCACTATACAGCCCACATAACAGCACTATACTGTACTAACACCGCTATACAGCCCACATAACAGCTCTATACTGTACTAACACCACTATACAGCCCACATAATAGCTCTATACTGCACTGTACTAACACCACTATACAGCCTACATAACAGCTCTATACTGTACTGTACTAACACCACTATACAGCCCACATAACAGCTCTATACTGTACTGTACTAACACCACTATACAGCCCACATAACAGCTCTATACTGTACTGTACTAACACCACTATACAGCCCACATAACAGCTCTATACTGTACTGTACTACCACCACTATACAGCCCACATAACAGCTCTATACTGTACTGTATTAACACCACTATACAGCCCACATAACAGCTCTATACTGTACTAACACCACTATACAGCCCACATAACAGCACTATACAGCCTACATAACAGCTCTATACTGTACTGTACTAACACCACTATACAGCCCATATAACAGCACTATACTGTACTGTACTAACACCACTATACAGCCTACATTACAGCTCTATACTGTACTAACACCACTATACAGCCCACATAACAGCTCTATACTGTACTGTACGAACACCACTATACAGCCTACATTACAGCTCTATACTGTACTGTACTAACACCACTATACAGCCCACATAACAGCTCTATACTGTACTGTACTAATACCGCTATACAGCCCACATAACAGCTCTATACTGCACTGTACTAACACCACTATACAGCCTACATAACAGCTCTATACTGTACTGTACTAACACCACTATACAGCCTACATAACAGCTCTATACTGTACTGTACTAACACCACTATACAGCCCACATAACAGCTCTATACTGTACTGTACTAACACCACTATACAGCCCACATAACAGCTCTATACTGTACTGTACTAACACCGCTATACAGCCCACATAACAGCGCTATACTGTACTGTACTAACACCACTATACAGCCTACATAACAGCTCTATACTGTACTAACATCACTATACAGCCCACATAACAGCTCTATACTGTACTGTACTAACACCACTATACAGCCCACATAACAGCACTATACTGTACTGTACTAACACCACTATACAGCCCACATAACAGCTCTATACTGTACTGTACTAACACCACTATACAGCCCACATAACAGCACTATACTGTACTGTACTAACACCGCTATACAGCCCACGTAACAGCACTATACTGTACTAACACCACTATACAGCCCACATAACAGCTCTATACTGTACTGTACTAACACCACTATACAGCCCACATAACAGCACTATACTGTACTAACACCACTATACAGCCCACATAACAGCTCTATACTGTACTGTACTAACACCACTATACAGCCCACATAACAGCTCTATACTGTACTGTACTAACACCACTATACAGCCCACATAACAGCTCTATACTGTACTGTACTAACACCGCTATACAGCCCACATAACAGCACTATACTGTACTGTACTAACACCACTATACAGCCCACATAACAGCTCTATACTGTACTAACACCACTATACAGCCCACAAAACAGCTCTATACTGTACTGTACTAACACCACTATACAGCCCACATAACAGCTCTATACTGTACTGTACTAACACCACTATACAGCCCACATAACAGCACTATACTGTACTGTACTAACACCACTATACAGCCCACATAACAGCTCTATACTGTACTGTACTAACACCGCTATACAGCCCACATAACAGCTCTATACTGAACTGTAATAACACCACTATACAGCCCACATAACAGCACTATACTGTACTGTACTAACACCACTATACAGCCCACATAACAGCTCTATACTGTACTGTACTAACACCACTATACAGCCCACATAACAGCTCTATATTGTACTGTACTAACACCACTATACAGCCCACATAACAGCACTATACTGTACTGTACTAACACCGCTATACAGCCCACATAACAGCTCTATACTGTACTAACACCACTATACAGCCCACATAACAGCTCTATACTGTACTGTACTAACACCATTATACAGCCTACATAACAGCTCTATACTGTACTGTACTAACACCACTATACAGCCTACATAACAGCTCTATACTGTACTGTACTAACACCACTATACAGCCCACATAACAGCTCTATACTGTACTGTAATAACACCACTATACAGCCCACATAACAGCTCTATACTGTACTGTACTACCACCACTATACAGCCCACATAACAGCACTATACTGTACTGTACTAACACCACTATACAGCCCACATAACAGCTCTATACTGTACTAACACCACTATACAGCCCACATAACAGCTCTATACTGTACTGTACTAACACCACTATACAGCCCACATAACAGCTCTATACTGTACTGTACTAACACCACTATACAGCCCACATAACAGCTCTATACTGTACTGTACTAACACCACTATACAGCCCACATAACAGCTCTATACTGTACTGTACTAACACCACTATACAGCCCATATAAAAGCACTATACTGTACTGTACTAACACCACTATACAGCCCACATAACAGCTCTATACTGTACTGTACTAACACCACTATACAGCCCACATAACAGCTCTATACTGTACTGTACTAACACCACTATACAGCCCACATAACAGCGCTATACTGTACTGTACTAACACCACTATACAGCCCACATAACAGCTCTATACTGTACTGTACTAACACCACTATACAGCCCACATAACAGCGCTATACTGTACTGTACTAACACCGCTATACTGCCCACATAACAGCACTATACTGTACTGTACTAACACCGCTATACAGCCCACATAACAGCTCTATACTGTACTAACACCACTATACAGCCCACATAACAGCTCAATACTGTACTGTACTAACACCACTATACAGCCTACATAACAGCTCTATACTGTACTGTACTAACACCACTATACAGCCTACATAACAGCTCTATACTGTACTGTACTAACACCACTATACAGCCCACATAACAGCTCTATACTGTACTGTACTAACACCACTATACAGCCCACATAACAGCGCTATACTGTACTAACACCACTATACAGCCTACATAACAGCTCTATACTGTACTGTACTAACACCACTATACAGCCCACATAACAGCTCTATACTGTACTGTACTAACACCACTACACAGCCCACATAACAGCGCTATACTGTACTGTACTAACACCACTACACAGCCCACATAACAGCACTATACTGTACTGTACTAACACCACTATACAGCCCACATAACAGCTCTATACTGTACTGTACTAACACCACTATACAGCCCACATAACAGCTCTATACTGTACTGTACTACCACCACTATACAGCCCACATAACAGCACTATACTGTACTGTACTAACACCACTATACAGCCCACATAACAGCTCTATACTCTACTAACACCACTATACAGCCCACATAACAGCTCTATACTCTACTAACACCACTATACAGCCTACATAACAGCTCTATACTGTACTGTACTAACACCGCTATACAGCCCACATAACAGCACTATACTGTACTGTACTAACACCGCTATACAGCCCACATAACAGCACTATACTGTACTGTACTAACACCACTATACAGCCCACATAACAGCTCTATACTGTACTAACACCACTATACAGCCCACATAACAGCTCTATACTGTACTGTACTAACACCACTATACAGCCCACATAACAGCACTATACTGTACTGTACTAACACCACTATACAGCCCACATAACAGCTCTATACTGTACTGTACTAACACCACTATACAGCCCACATAACAGCTCTATACTGTACTGTACTAACACCACTATACAGCCCACATAACAGCACTATACTGTACTGTACTAACACCACTATACAGCCCACATAACAGCTCTATACTGTACTAACACCACTATACAGCCCACATAACAGCTCTATACTGTACTAACACCACTATACAGCCCACATAACAGCTCTATACTGTACTGTACTAACACCACTATACAGCCCACATAACAGCTCTATACTGTACTGTACTAACACCACTATACAGCCTACATAACAGCTCCATACTGTACTGTACTAACACCACTATACAGCCTACATAACAGCTCTATACTGTACTAACCACTATACAGCCCACATAACAGCTCTATACTGTACTGTACTAACACCACTATACAGCCCACATAGCAGCGCTATACTGTAATGTACTAACACCACTATACAGCCCACATAACAGCTCTATACTGTACTGTACTAACACCACTACACAGCCCACATAACAGCACTATACTGTACTGTACTAACACCACTATACAGCCTACATAACAGCTCTATACTGTACTAACACCGCTATACAGCCCACATAACAGCTCTATACTGTACTAACACCGCTATACAGCCCACATAACAGCAGTATACTGTACTGTACTAACACCACTATACAGCCCATATAACAGCTCTATACTGTACTGTACTAACACCACTATACAGCCCACATAACAGCACTATACTGTACTGTACTAACACCACTATACAGCCCACATAACAGCTCTATACTGTAATGTACTAACACCGCTATACAGCCCACATAACAGCTCTATACTGTACTGTAATAACACCACTATACAGCCCACATAACAGCACTATACTGTACTGTACTAACACCACTATACAGCCCACATAACAGCTCTATACTGTACTGTACTAACACCACTATACAGCCCACATAACAGCTCTATACTGTACTGTACTAACACCACTATACAGCCCACATAACAGCTCTATACTGTACTGTACTAACACCACTATACAGCCCACATAACAGCTCTATACTGTACTGTACTAACACCACTATACAGCCCACATAACAGCACTATACTGTACTGTACTAACACCACTATACAGTCCACATAACAGCTCTATATTGTACTGTACTAACACCACTATACAGCCCACATAACAGCACTATACTGTACTGTACTAACACCGCTATACAGCCCACATAACAGCTCTATACTGTACTAACACCACTATACAGCCCACATAACAGCTCTATACTGTACTGTACTAACACCACTATACAGCCTACATAACAGCTCTATACTGTACTGTACTAACTCCACTATACAGCCTACATAACAGCTCTATACTGTACTGTACTAACACCACTATACAGCCCACATAACAGCGCTATACTGTACTGTACTAACACCACTATACAGCCCACATAACAGCTCTATACTGCACTGTACTAACACCACTATACAGCCCACATAACAGCACTATACTGTACTAACACCACTATACAGCCCACATAACAGCCCTATACTGTACTCCACTAACACCACTATACAGCCCACATAACAGCTCTATACTGTACTAACTCCACTATACAGCCCACATAACAGCTCTATACTGTACTGTACTAACACCACTATACAGCCCACATAACAGCTCTATACTGTACTGTACTGTCACGATATGGTATGAAATATCATATGTAGTTCTCTAGCCTGTGTGGGCTAAGCCCCCCTTCTTGGAGCAACAGTTTGTAGCTGCAAATTCCTGGCTTTCCTTCTCTGAGAGTATGGGGGAAGAGAGGTTTTATTGCTCTGGGGTCGTAAATTCCAGGCTCAGAGGAAAGTCCCTCACCCCTCCCACATTCTCTAGTTCAAACTGGAAAAGTGGCTCCAAGATTCAGGAAAGATTCTTTGTTTAGTTTTTGTTAGATATTAGGCAAACGATTTAAGCTAGAAATACGAAAATATATATTTTTATTCTCACTCGGTGTATCTACACAACCCGCGAAACACGAGCTTCTAACTCCATCTGGTAAAGAAGTAGGGATTTCTCTGGAAATATGTATCCCAGATAGGACATATTTGATCTCATTAGAATGCCCACGTTAATCTGAGATGAATGATGAGTTTGGTCTGACTCTGACATGTTTTGTAGTGAAGTTATAGAAATCAGAGAGAATAGTTTAAAGTTTAGGCAGAATGTAGAGAGAGGAGGGTCTGGATAAGCCAGCCTTTCTGTGATGTCACAGCCTTAATGTTTTAATTGTCTGGCAGGCTCTGAGGAGTCACTTTCTGCTAGATTTCTTCCTGACTTCTTGTCCTCTCCTGAAGCCAGCAGCATCCCATGGACTGGGATATATGGAAACTGCCCTAGCCTGATTGCCTGCAATGCGTTTAACATGTGAGTGATACTTTTTTCTCATTTAATCCCTGTTTATTTCATAATTACCCTTGTACATATTTGCAATTGTCTCATTTGTAACTTCTTTATAAAAATATTTTTGGTAAAGCACTGCCTAATTAATTTCAATGGAATATACTATTATATATTAGTTCGTTCATCCATGCTCTAAACTTACCCTGTCTTCTGAAGGGAAATACGCTACTGTTACTGTTGTGTTGGGTTAGCTTCGGGCCCGTTTAATCGAAGCTGGTGGCAGCGAAAGTGTGCAGACTGTTGAGCGACGCTGAAGCGACTGCGGGGTTAATTATTGTTCCTGCCTGTGTGGGAGTAGTTATCGCGTCGCTGCAGCGTGCCCAATAGCCAGTACAGAGCAGGCAGCCTTTCTGGCGACTAATTACCCAGGGTGCAGTACCTAATCTGACCTGAAAGTAAGGGGGCGCCAGAGAGCTGCAAGTGTTAAGTGGAACTGTAAGCGGGATATACATAAATCCCTGCAGTTTGTGGTATATTGAAAGCAGTGGGATACCTAGAATAAGCCCCTGCTGTAAACTAAGAGGTCAATAGCCTTGTGTGTGGTTTTTTTTCATCACATCGTGGAGTGGAGGGATAACTAAGATAATGGGTATTATTACCTACCGATAATTCGGTTTCCAGGAGTCCATCCTGACAGCACATTGGAGGACGTCCTCCTCCTCCTTGCAGGGACAGGAAACACAACACGAGAGGTTAAAAGGTCCCACTCCACCCCCTTTTCCTCAGTGTTTTGACAAGTACCACACCATGGATAGATATACTTTTGAAACTTTATTAGACCAAACATATTACAGCATATGAACTGGCATTCATAGGGGGGGAAATAACGGTGCTGTCAGGATGGACTCCTGGAAACCGAATTATCGGTAGGTAATAATACCCATTTTCCAGGACGTCCCCCTGACAGCACATTGGAGAATACCAAAGAAAACTACGTTTAGGGTGGGACAACTGCTTGGAGAACTTTCCTCCCATAAGACGTCTGCTGAGCTGCTACTACGTCTAGCTTATAGTGCTTACAGAACGTGTTTACTCTGGCCCAAGTTGCTGCCTTGCAAATCTGATCTAGTGACGCTCCTGCTCGCTCAGCCCATGATGCTGAAACAGCCCTAGTAGAGTGAGCTTTAATCCCTGTTGGGCACGCTATCCCTTCTGATGCGTAGGCTTTTGAAATTATAGTAGTAATCCATCTAGCTATAGACGCCTTGGAAGCTTTTTTACCTTTATTCTTACCTCCAAATAGGATAAAAAGATTAGAATCCTTCCTCCAGGAGCTAGTGGCCTCTAGATAGTTTAATACTGCCTGCCTAACATCCAGGGAGTGTAAAGCCTGTTCTTTTTCATTAGAAGGGTTCTCACAAAAGGAAGGTAAAATTATTTCCTGATCTCGATTTTTTGCTGAAGCTATTTTTGGGATAAAAGCTGGGTCTAATTTTAGGATTATATGATCCTCTCTGACTTGAAGATATGGATCCTTAATTGATAGAGCCTGAATTTCCCCTACGCGTTTAGCTGTTGTAATCGCTACTAGGAAGGCCGTCTTCCAGGTACGAACTGAAATAGGCATGTCCTCCTCTAGAGAATAGGGATCTTTACATAGAGCCCTAAGGACTAAATTTAAGTCCCATGTGGGAGCTAGCTGTCTCAAGGTAGGCCGTAATCTTTGGATAGCCCTCACAAATCTGATTATCCAGGGATGGGAAGCTAATGGATAATCCAGAAAAGTACTAAGGGCCGAGATCTGGACTTTAATTGTACCTGGCCTGAGCCCCAAGTCAAAGCCTGCCTGTAAGAATTTTAAGACTCTAGGAACATCCAAGACCCCCGGAATCACAGCTGACCCGCCACTTCCCATACAAAATTTTTTCCAGATTTTGTGGTAGATGGCTGAGGTGACAGGCTTCCTACTAGCCTGGATGGTTGTAATTACTTCATCTGAAAGACCTCTGGATTTCAAGATGTCCCTCTCAGGATCCATGCTGATAGATGCAGTCTCTCCGGGTTTTGGTGTAAAACAGGCCCTTGATGAATTATATCCTTCCATAACGGGAGCATGATAGGGTCTCCCGTTGCCATGGCCCCCAACAATGGGAACCAACTTCTCTTTGGCCAGAATGGTACAATTGTCAGCACTGTTGCCTGGTCTTCCTGAATCTTCCTGAGCACTATTGGAATAAGTGCTATTGGTGGAAATGCGTAAGACAGAGGTTCGCTCCATGCTTGACTTAAGGCGTCGACTGCTTCCGGCATGTCTAGAGGGTTGAGGGAATAAAATCTGGGAACCTTTGAATTTTTCCTTGTGGCGAATAAATCTATCCTGGGCGTTCCCCAACGGTGGCAAAGAATTTGGAACATTTCTTGACTTAGTTCCCATTCGGTTGGAGAAACTTTCTTTCTGCTTAGATAGTCGGCTAGTATGTTCTGTGACCCTTCTAGATGCACTGCTGTTATAGATAAGACAACGTCTTCTGCCCAGGCAAATATTCTCTGCGCTAGACCTTGAAGCGCTTTGTGTTTGGAACCTCCTTGATGCCTCAAAAAGGATACCGCTGTTACATTGTCGGATAGGATTTTTACATGTTTGTCCTTTAGGCATGAACGGTTTCTTCTGAGAGCTTCCCAGACTGCGTATAATTCTCTGTAATTTGACGACATCTGACTGATCTCCTCGGGCCACTTGTCCTGAAAGAATTTTCCTTCCAGGTGCGCTCCCCATCCCCACTGACTTGCATCTGTGGTGATTATCACACAAGGGGTTGATATCCAAGGGATGCCCTTTTTTAGATTGTAGTCCTGGATCCACCATCGTAGTGATCTTCTTGTCTTCATTGATAGCTCTAGCCTCTTGTCTAATGTGGAACGACGTCGATCCCATACCATGAGTATCTGTTCTTGTAAAGGCCTTGAGTGAGCCTGAGCCCATCTGACACACGGAATGCATGCTGTCATCTTCCCCAAGACTTTCATAGCTGCTCTTATCGTCACTGGACTTCTTTGGAATTCTAAGATCATCTTTTTTAATGAGGTTCGTTTGTCCCTTGGTAAGAAGGACTGCCTGGTTGTAGAATCCAAGAGTACTCCTAGAAATATCTTCTGGGATTCTGGCTTTAAATGTGACTTTTTTCTGTTGACCACCCATCCTATTTCCTCTAATACTGCTATGACCCGATCTCTGTGTTGTAGCAGAATGGCCCTTGAACGTGCCACAACCAGAAAATCGTCCAAGTATGAAATTATTGTTATTCCTTGGTTTCTTAAGAAAGCCACCACCTCTGCTACCAATTTGGTGAAAATTCTTGGGGCGGATGCTAGACCGAAAGGGAGGCATTGAAATTGGAAGTGGCAGGTCATGTCCGAGAGACTTACCGAGAATCTCAGAAGCTCCTGAGAAGAGAGATGTATCGGGACCTGATAATACGCACTCTTCAGATCGAGAGTGCACATTACCGAATCTTTGTTTATAAGATGAATGATGGACCTGATCGACTCCATTCTGAACCGTTTGTATTTGACGAAAACGTTCAGAGGTTTTAAATTTATTATTGTACGGGATTCCCCTGACGGTTTTGGAATAGAAAAAAGAGAGGAATAGTGACCTGCACCTATTTCTGGAGTAGGAACCCGAACTATAACCCCGGAGTCGAACAGTTTTTGTAGGTCTAGAAACATAGGGGAATCTTTGGCTAACATTGTTGGTAAGATACACCTCTGAGGTACGCGGGATATTAACTCTATTCTGTAACCTTCTGAGATTATCTTGAGGACATAATCGTTGTCTGAGATCTGACTCCATTGTTTGAGGAAGAAACTAAAGGTACCGTCACACTAAGCGACGCTGCAGCGATACCGACAACGATCCGGATCGCTGCAGCGTCGCTGTTTGGTCGCTGGAGAGCTGTCACACAGACAGCTCTCCAGCGACCAACGATCCCGAGGTCCCCGGTAACCAGGGTAAACATCGGGTAACTAAGCACAGGGCCGCGCTTAGTAACCCGATGTTTACCCTGGTTACCAGCGTAAAAAAACAAACAGTACATACTTACATTCAGCTGTCTGTCCCTTGCCGTCTGGTTCCTGCACTGACTGCTGGCCGTAAAGTGAAAGTGAAAGCACAGCACAGCGGTGAGTCACACAGCGGTGACTCACCGCTGTGGCTGTGCTCTGCTTTCACTTTACGGCCAGCAGTCATTGCAGGAACCAGACGGCAAGGGACAGACAGCTGAATGTAAGTATGTACTGTTTGTTTTTTTACGCTGGTAACCAGGGTAAACATCGGGTTACTAAGCGCGGCCCTGCGCTTAGTTACCCGATGTTTACCCTGGTTACCAGCAAAGACATCGCTGAATCGGTGTCACACACGCCGATTCAGCGATGTCTACGGGGAGTCCAGCGACGAAATAAAGTTCTGGACTTTCTTCCCCGACCAGCGATCTCCCAGCAGGGGCCTGATCGCTGCTGCCTGTCACACTGGACGATATCGCTAGCGAGGACGCTGCAACGTCACGGATCGCTAGCGATATCGTCTAGTGTGACAGTACCTTTAATCTCCCGCCTATTCCTATGGCGTCATTGTTTCCTTGGTCTATAGCCAGAACCGAACAAGGAATTCCTACCCCTTCTATTCTGAGCGTAGGAACTCCTAAAGGATCCTCTACCTGATCTCCATTGTTCTCTATACTCTGGAAATCTGCGGGGGGGAGGGGGAGGGGGGAGAGGCCTCCTCCGAAAGGGCTGAAACTTCTTGGGTTTATCCTCGGGAAACCCTCTTTTACTATCAGCTGCTGACTCTAGGATGTCATCTAAAGCCTGACCAAATATTCTGGAACCTGAAAATGGAATGGCGCATAATTTATTTTTGGATGCATTATCCCCCGACCAAGATCTAAGCCAAATAGCCCTTCGTGTTGCATTGGACAAGGAGCTATTTCTAGCCGCAAATCTCACAGATTCAGCTGATGTATCTGCCATAAAGGCCGTGGCTGACTTAATGATAGGCAGAGAAGCAATTATATCCGCCCGTGAAGTCTTATTAATTAAATGTTCTTCCAGCTGTTCCATCCACAGGAACATGGATCTCGCTACAGAAGTAGCTGCGATGTTAGTTTTTATTAAAGCTGCTGAAGTCTCCCAGGCTCGACGTAAAAGGATATCCGCCTTGCGATCCATTGCATCCTTAAGACTAGATGAATCTTCGAAAGGTATGGATGTTTTCTTTGCCACCTTGGCTAAAGGGACATCTACCTTCGGAATCTCTTCCCATGTCTTGATCTCTTCTGAATCAAACGGAAGACGGTTTTTAAACTCTCTGGACATCACCAATCTTCGCTCCGCATCTTTCCATTCTTGTGAGATCATCTTACGTATGTGTTCACTCACCGGGAACACCGTCCGTTCCTGATATGTGAGCCCTCCGAACATCTGATCTTGTCTAGACCTCGGCTGGGGGTCTTCTTTCACCTGCATAGTACGTCTGACCGCCTGGACCAGTTCTTCTGTTTCTTCGACTGGAAAGTAGTACCTTTTCCCTTCTTGTTCTTCTACTGGCAGTTCTCCTTCTTCTTGATCAGAACCTCTATATTCTGATTCCGCCTCCGACGAACCATCCTGAACCTCCTGTTCTGGATCTTTCCTTGGTCTTTTACGAGCCGGGCCCGGACTGTACACTTCCCGTTGTGACATTGAAGCTAAGGAATTCTGGACCTCCTCCCGGATTATATTCCTCATTTCGGACAACATTGATGGTTGTTCTTCTCTGACAATTTTCTTAATACAAGAGCTGCACAGATCCTTCTTGTATGTTTCTGACAGTTTTGTGTTACAAAGAGAGCACCTCTTAGATTTAGTCAATACCTTGCCAGACTTTTTAGACTGAGGGAGGGGAGCTTGACTGGCCTCTTTATCCTAAATGTAATAATAAGGACAAGAATGGCTCAGTATGTGCAGGCGTATATTTGAGTACTCTGCGCATTGCGCACTTACCCCCATTTCCTCATTCCTGTTCTCCATATCTTCTGTGGAGAAATGCCACTATAAGTAAGAGATCCTTATGGTAACAGATGTAAAAAAGGGATATAGCAGCGACTGCTGCACTCACCCTTAGACTCCGGCATGTCTGCAGCAATCTGGTCGTACGGACCTTACTGTGTCCTGTAGCCAATTTCTCCAGGGATGCCCTCTAGCGCTTCTTACCACTAGAGGAAGCACTGGAAACATCTGCGAGAGCCCCTCTTTGCGCTCTTAAGTCTGCTCATTTCCGCGTTCCACCAGGTGGAACGCACGCCGAGATGGCCCCGACCCCGGATGTGACGTCACCTTACCTGCGCCTGACACCGGAAGTATCGCGCCTGTCTTATTAGTCCTACTTCCGCGTTCCACACAGTGGAACGCACGCTGCTGGATCCTCTAGCGGCGCCTCTTCTCCTGGCGCCCGAACCGAGAGCCCCCCACCGGGAGGAAGCGGTTCGACCCAGGAGCTCATCCGCTCTACTGGTCTTTATGGCAGAGGGACTCCCCACCGGGAAGTTTCTGCCTGGGGCTTAGTGGAGCGGGGGAAGGATATTGGCGTTAGCCGCACGATCCCCCGAGCCTCCGGACTGGTGAGTCTTCACGCTAGTATAGCGCTCCTTCTCTCGTGTGTCCCTCCATGCAGGGACAGGAAAAACACTGAGGAAAAGGGGGTGGAGTGGGACCTTTTAACCTCTCGTGTTGTGTTTCCTGTCCCTGCAAGGAGGAGGAGGACGTCCTCCAATGTGCTGTCAGGGGGACGTCCTGGAAAAGCCCCCTGCACATGTGATAGCCGTCTGTTGGCCTGAAGTCACCTCAATCCGTGACGTAGGGGTGACGGTCACGGTGTGAATCCTGACCCATTGGTGACAGCGGTCAGGGGAATCGTGACAATAACAGCCCTATACTGTACTCCACTAACACCACTATACAGCCCACATAACAGCTCTATACTGTACAAACTCCACTATACAGCCCACATAACAGCTCTATACTGTACTGTACTAACACCACTATACAGCCCACATAACAGCTCTATACTGTACTGTACTAACACCACTATACAGCCCACATAACAGCTCTATACTGTACTGTACTGTCACGATATGGTATGAAATATCATAAGTAGTTCTCTAGCACTATACTGTACTGTACTAACACCACTATACAGCCCACATAACAGCTCTATATTGTACTGCACTAACACCACTATACAGCCCACATAACAGCTCTATACTATACTGTACTAACACCACTATACAGCCCACATAACAGCTCTATACTGTACTGTACTAACACCACTATACAGCCCACATAACAGCTCTATACTGTACTGTACTAACACCACTAAACAGCCCACATAACAGCGCTATACTGTACTGTACTAACACCACTATACAGCCCACATAACAGCACTATACTGTACTGTACTAACACTATACAGCCCACATAACAGCTCTATACTGTACTAACCACTATACAGCCTACATAACAGCACTATACTGTACTGTACTAACACCACTATACAGCCCACATAACAGCTCTATACTGTACTAACCACTATACAGCCTACATAACAGCACTATACTGTACTGTACTAACACCACTATACAGCCCACATAACAGCTCTATACTGTACTGTACTAACACCACTATACAGCCCACATAACAGCACTATACTGTACTGTACTAACACCACTATACAGCCCACATAACAGCCCTATACTGTACTCCACTAACACCACTATACAGCCCACATAACAGCTCTATACTGTACTAACTCCACTATACAGCCCACATAACAGCTCTATACTGTACTGTACTAACACCACTATACAGCCCACATAACAGCTCTATACTGTACTGTACTAACACCACTATACAGCCCACATAACAGCTCTATACTGTACTGTACTAACACCACTATACAGCCCACATAACAGCACTATACTGTACTGTACTAACACCACTATACAGCCCACATAACAGCGCTATACTGTACTGTACTAACACCACTATACAGCCCACATAACAGCACTATACTGTACTGTACTAACACCACTATACAGCCCACATAACAGCTCTATACTGTACTGTACTAACACCACTATACAGCCCACATAACAGCTCTATACTGTACTGTACTAACACCACTATACAGCCCACATAACAGCTCTATACTGTACTATACTAACACCACTATACAGCCCACATAACAGCACTATACTGTACTGTACTAACACCGCTATACAGCCCACATAACAGCTCTATACTGTACTGTACTAACACCGCTATACAGCCCACATAACAGCTCTATACTGTACTGTACTAACCACTATACAGCCCACATAACAGCACTATACTGTACAGTACTAACACCACTATAAAGCCCACATAACAGCACTATACTGTACTGTACTAACACCACTATACAGCCCACATAACAGCTCTATACTGTACTAACACCACTATACAGCCCACATAACAGCTCTATACTGTACTAACACCACTATACAGCCCACATAACAGCTCTATACTGTACTGTACTAACACCACTATACAGCCCACATAACAGCTCTATACTGTACTGTACTAACACCACTATACAGCCTACATAACAGCTCCATACTGTACTGTACTAACACCACTATACAGCCTACATAACAGCTCTATACTGTACTAACCACTATACAGCCCACATAACAGCTCTATACTGTACTGTACTAACACCACTATACAGCCCACATAGCAGCGCTATACTGTAATGTACTAACACCACTATACAGCCCACATAACAGCTCTATACTGTACTGTACTAACACCACTACACAGCCCACATAACAGCACTATACTGTACTGTACTAACACCACTATACAGCCTACATAACAGCTCTATACTGTACTAACACCGCTATACAGCCCACATAACAGCTCTATACTGTACTAACACCGCTATACAGCCCACATAACAGCAGTATACTGTACTGTACTAACACCACTATACAGCCCATATAACAGCTCTATACTGTACTGTACTAACACCACTATACAGCCCACATAACAGCACTATACTGTACTGTACTAACACCACTATACAGCCCACATAACAGCTCTATACTGTAATGTACTAACACCGCTATACAGCCCACATAACAGCTCTATACTGTACTGTAATAACACCACTATACAGCCCACATAACAGCACTATACTGTACTGTACTAACACCACTATACAGCCCACATAACAGCTCTATACTGTACTGTACTAACACCACTATACAGCCCACATAACAGCTCTATACTGTACTGTACTAACACCACTATACAGCCCACATAACAGCTCTATACTGTACTGTACTAACACCACTATACAGCCCACATAACAGCTCTATACTGTACTGTACTAACACCACTATACAGCCCACATAACAGCACTATACTGTACTGTACTAACACCACTATACAGTCCACATAACAGCTCTATATTGTACTGTACTAACACCACTATACAGCCCACATAACAGCACTATACTGTACTGTACTAACACCGCTATACAGCCCACATAACAGCTCTATACTGTACTAACACCACTATACAGCCCACATAACAGCTCTATACTGTACTGTACTAACACCACTATACAGCCTACATAACAGCTCTATACTGTACTGTACTAACTCCACTATACAGCCTACATAACAGCTCTATACTGTACTGTACTAACACCACTATACAGCCCACATAACAGCGCTATACTGTACTGTACTAACACCACTATACAGCCCACATAACAGCTCTATACTGCACTGTACTAACACCACTATACAGCCCACATAACAGCACTATACTGTACTAACACCACTATACAGCCCACATAACAGCCCTATACTGTACTCCACTAACACCACTATACAGCCCACATAACAGCTCTATACTGTACTAACTCCACTATACAGCCCACATAACAGCTCTATACTGTACTGTACTAACACCACTATACAGCCCACATAACAGCTCTATACTGTACTGTACTGTCACGATATGGTATGAAATATCATATGTAGTTCTCTAGCCTGTGTGGGCTAAGCCCCCCTTCTTGGAGCAACAGTTTGTAGCTGCAAATTCCTGGCTTTCCTTCTCTGAGAGTATGGGGGAAGAGAGGTTTTATTGCTCTGGGGTCGTAAATTCCAGGCTCAGAGGAAAGTCCCTCACCCCTCCCACATTCTCTAGTTCAAACTGGAAAAGTGGCTCCAAGATTCAGGAAAGATTCTTTGTTTAGTTTTTGTTAGATATTAGGCAAACGATTTAAGCTAGAAATACGAAAATATATATTTTTATTCTCACTCGGTGTATCTACACAACCCGCGAAACACGAGCTTCTAACTCCATCTGGTAAAGAAGTAGGGATTTCTCTGGAAATATGTATCCCAGATAGGACATATTTGATCTCATTAGAATGCCCACGTTAATCTGAGATGAATGATGAGTTTGGTCTGACTCTGACATGTTTTGTAGTGAAGTTATAGAAATCAGAGAGAATAGTTTAAAGTTTAGGCAGAATGTAGAGAGAGGAGGGTCTGGATAAGCCAGCCTTTCTGTGATGTCACAGCCTTAATGTTTTAATTGTCTGGCAGGCTCTGAGGAGTCACTTTCTGCTAGATTTCTTCCTGACTTCTTGTCCTCTCCTGAAGCCAGCAGCATCCCATGGACTGGGATATATGGAAACTGCCCTAGCCTGATTGCCTGCAATGCGTTTAACATGTGAGTGATACTTTTTTCTCATTTAATCCCTGTTTATTTCATAATTACCCTTGTACATATTTGCAATTGTCTCATTTGTAACTTCTTTATAAAAATATTTTTGGTAAAGCACTGCCTAATTAATTTCAATGGAATATACTATTATATATTAGTTCGTTCATCCATGCTCTAAACTTACCCTGTCTTCTGAAGGGAAATACGCTACTGTTACTGTTGTGTTGGGTTAGCTTCGGGCCCGTTTAATCGAAGCTGGTGGCAGCGAAAGTGTGCAGACTGTTGAGCGACGCTGAAGCGACTGCGGGGTTAATTATTGTTCCTGCCTGTGTGGGAGTAGTTATCGCGTCGCTGCAGCGTGCCCAATAGCCAGTACAGAGCAGGCAGCCTTTCTGGCGACTAATTACCCAGGGTGCAGTACCTAATCTGACCTGAAAGTAAGGGGGCGCCAGAGAGCTGCAAGTGTTAAGTGGAACTGTAAGCGGGATATACATAAATCCCTGCAGTTTGTGGTATATTGAAAGCAGTGGGATACCTAGAATAAGCCCCTGCTGTAAACTAAGAGGTCAATAGCCTTGTGTGTGGTTTTTTTTCATCACATCGTGGAGTGGAGGGATAACTAAGATAATGGGTATTATTACCTACCGATAATTCGGTTTCCAGGAGTCCATCCTGACAGCACATTGGAGGACGTCCTCCTCCTCCTTGCAGGGACAGGAAACACAACACGAGAGGTTAAAAGGTCCCACTCCACCCCCTTTTCCTCAGTGTTTTGACAAGTACCACACCATGGATAGATATACTTTTGAAACTTTATTAGACCAAACATATTACAGCATATGAACTGGCATTCATAGGGGGGGAAATAACGGTGCTGTCAGGATGGACTCCTGGAAACCGAATTATCGGTAGGTAATAATACCCATTTTCCAGGACGTCCCCCTGACAGCACATTGGAGAATACCAAAGAAAACTACGTTTAGGGTGGGACAACTGCTTGGAGAACTTTCCTCCCATAAGACGTCTGCTGAGCTGCTACTACGTCTAGCTTATAGTGCTTACAGAACGTGTTTACTCTGGCCCAAGTTGCTGCCTTGCAAATCTGATCTAGTGACGCTCCTGCTCGCTCAGCCCATGATGCTGAAACAGCCCTAGTAGAGTGAGCTTTAATCCCTGTTGGGCACGCTATCCCTTCTGATGCGTAGGCTTTTGAAATTATAGTAGTAATCCATCTAGCTATAGACGCCTTGGAAGCTTTTTTACCTTTATTCTTACCTCCAAATAGGATAAAAAGATTAGAATCCTTCCTCCAGGAGCTAGTGGCCTCTAGATAGTTTAATACTGCCTGCCTAACATCCAGGGAGTGTAAAGCCTGTTCTTTTTCATTAGAAGGGTTCTCACAAAAGGAAGGTAAAATTATTTCCTGATCTCGATTTTTTGCTGAAGCTATTTTTGGGATAAAAGCTGGGTCTAATTTTAGGATTATATGATCCTCTCTGACTTGAAGATATGGATCCTTAATTGATAGAGCCTGAATTTCCCCTACGCGTTTAGCTGTTGTAATCGCTACTAGGAAGGCCGTCTTCCAGGTACGAACTGAAATAGGCATGTCCTCCTCTAGAGAATAGGGATCTTTACATAGAGCCCTAAGGACTAAATTTAAGTCCCATGTGGGAGCTAGCTGTCTCAAGGTAGGCCGTAATCTTTGGATAGCCCTCACAAATCTGATTATCCAGGGATGGGAAGCTAATGGATAATCCAGAAAAGTACTAAGGGCCGAGATCTGGACTTTAATTGTACCTGGCCTGAGCCCCAAGTCAAAGCCTGCCTGTAAGAATTTTAAGACTCTAGGAACATCCAAGACCCCCGGAATCACAGCTGACCCGCCACTTCCCATACAAAATTTTTTCCAGATTTTGTGGTAGATGGCTGAGGTGACAGGCTTCCTACTAGCCTGGATGGTTGTAATTACTTCATCTGAAAGACCTCTGGATTTCAAGATGTCCCTCTCAGGATCCATGCTGATAGATGCAGTCTCTCCGGGTTTTGGTGTAAAACAGGCCCTTGATGAATTATATCCTTCCATAACGGGAGCATGATAGGGTCTCCCGTTGCCATGGCCCCCAACAATGGGAACCAACTTCTCTTTGGCCAGAATGGTACAATTGTCAGCACTGTTGCCTGGTCTTCCTGAATCTTCCTGAGCACTATTGGAATAAGTGCTATTGGTGGAAATGCGTAAGACAGAGGTTCGCTCCATGCTTGACTTAAGGCGTCGACTGCTTCCGGCATGTCTAGAGGGTTGAGGGAATAAAATCTGGGAACCTTTGAATTTTTCCTTGTGGCGAATAAATCTATCCTGGGCGTTCCCCAACGGTGGCAAAGAATTTGGAACATTTCTTGACTTAGTTCCCATTCGGTTGGAGAAACTTTCTTTCTGCTTAGATAGTCGGCTAGTATGTTCTGTGACCCTTCTAGATGCACTGCTGTTATAGATAAGACAACGTCTTCTGCCCAGGCAAATATTCTCTGCGCTAGACCTTGAAGCGCTTTGTGTTTGGAACCTCCTTGATGCCTCAAAAAGGATACCGCTGTTACATTGTCGGATAGGATTTTTACATGTTTGTCCTTTAGGCATGAACGGTTTCTTCTGAGAGCTTCCCAGACTGCGTATAATTCTCTGTAATTTGACGACATCTGACTGATCTCCTCGGGCCACTTGTCCTGAAAGAATTTTCCTTCCAGGTGCGCTCCCCATCCCCACTGACTTGCATCTGTGGTGATTATCACACAAGGGGTTGATATCCAAGGGATGCCCTTTTTTAGATTGTAGTCCTGGATCCACCATCGTAGTGATCTTCTTGTCTTCATTGATAGCTCTAGCCTCTTGTCTAATGTGGAACGACGTCGATCCCATACCATGAGTATCTGTTCTTGTAAAGGCCTTGAGTGAGCCTGAGCCCATCTGACACACGGAATGCATGCTGTCATCTTCCCCAAGACTTTCATAGCTGCTCTTATCGTCACTGGACTTCTTTGGAATTCTAAGATCATCTTTTTTAATGAGGTTCGTTTGTCCCTTGGTAAGAAGGACTGCCTGGTTGTAGAATCCAAGAGTACTCCTAGAAATATCTTCTGGGATTCTGGCTTTAAATGTGACTTTTTTCTGTTGACCACCCATCCTATTTCCTCTAATACTGCTATGACCCGATCTCTGTGTTGTAGCAGAATGGCCCTTGAACGTGCCACAACCAGAAAATCGTCCAAGTATGAAATTATTGTTATTCCTTGGTTTCTTAAGAAAGCCACCACCTCTGCTACCAATTTGGTGAAAATTCTTGGGGCGGATGCTAGACCGAAAGGGAGGCATTGAAATTGGAAGTGGCAGGTCATGTCCGAGAGACTTACCGAGAATCTCAGAAGCTCCTGAGAAGAGAGATGTATCGGGACCTGATAATACGCACTCTTCAGATCGAGAGTGCACATTACCGAATCTTTGTTTATAAGATGAATGATGGACCTGATCGACTCCATTCTGAACCGTTTGTATTTGACGAAAACGTTCAGAGGTTTTAAATTTATTATTGTACGGGATTCCCCTGACGGTTTTGGAATAGAAAAAAGAGAGGAATAGTGACCTGCACCTATTTCTGGAGTAGGAACCCGAACTATAACCCCGGAGTCGAACAGTTTTTGTAGGTCTAGAAACATAGGGGAATCTTTGGCTAACATTGTTGGTAAGATACACCTCTGAGGTACGCGGGATATTAACTCTATTCTGTAACCTTCTGAGATTATCTTGAGGACATAATCGTTGTCTGAGATCTGACTCCATTGTTTGAGGAAGAAACTAAAGGTACCGTCACACTAAGCGACGCTGCAGCGATACCGACAACGATCCGGATCGCTGCAGCGTCGCTGTTTGGTCGCTGGAGAGCTGTCACACAGACAGCTCTCCAGCGACCAACGATCCCGAGGTCCCCGGTAACCAGGGTAAACATCGGGTAACTAAGCACAGGGCCGCGCTTAGTAACCCGATGTTTACCCTGGTTACCAGCGTAAAAAAACAAACAGTACATACTTACATTCAGCTGTCTGTCCCTTGCCGTCTGGTTCCTGCACTGACTGCTGGCCGTAAAGTGAAAGTGAAAGCACAGCACAGCGGTGAGTCACACAGCGGTGACTCACCGCTGTGGCTGTGCTCTGCTTTCACTTTACGGCCAGCAGTCATTGCAGGAACCAGACGGCAAGGGACAGACAGCTGAATGTAAGTATGTACTGTTTGTTTTTTTACGCTGGTAACCAGGGTAAACATCGGGTTACTAAGCGCGGCCCTGCGCTTAGTTACCCGATGTTTACCCTGGTTACCAGCAAAGACATCGCTGAATCGGTGTCACACACGCCGATTCAGCGATGTCTACGGGGAGTCCAGCGACGAAATAAAGTTCTGGACTTTCTTCCCCGACCAGCGATCTCCCAGCAGGGGCCTGATCGCTGCTGCCTGTCACACTGGACGATATCGCTAGCGAGGACGCTGCAACGTCACGGATCGCTAGCGATATCGTCTAGTGTGACAGTACCTTTAATCTCCCGCCTATTCCTATGGCGTCATTGTTTCCTTGGTCTATAGCCAGAACCGAACAAGGAATTCCTACCCCTTCTATTCTGAGCGTAGGAACTCCTAAAGGATCCTCTACCTGATCTCCATTGTTCTCTATACTCTGGAAATCTGCGGGGGGGAGGGGGAGGGGGGAGAGGCCTCCTCCGAAAGGGCTGAAACTTCTTGGGTTTATCCTCGGGAAACCCTCTTTTACTATCAGCTGCTGACTCTAGGATGTCATCTAAAGCCTGACCAAATATTCTGGAACCTGAAAATGGAATGGCGCATAATTTATTTTTGGATGCATTATCCCCCGACCAAGATCTAAGCCAAATAGCCCTTCGTGTTGCATTGGACAAGGAGCTATTTCTAGCCGCAAATCTCACAGATTCAGCTGATGTATCTGCCATAAAGGCCGTGGCTGACTTAATGATAGGCAGAGAAGCAATTATATCCGCCCGTGAAGTCTTATTAATTAAATGTTCTTCCAGCTGTTCCATCCACAGGAACATGGATCTCGCTACAGAAGTAGCTGCGATGTTAGTTTTTATTAAAGCTGCTGAAGTCTCCCAGGCTCGACGTAAAAGGATATCCGCCTTGCGATCCATTGCATCCTTAAGACTAGATGAATCTTCGAAAGGTATGGATGTTTTCTTTGCCACCTTGGCTAAAGGGACATCTACCTTCGGAATCTCTTCCCATGTCTTGATCTCTTCTGAATCAAACGGAAGACGGTTTTTAAACTCTCTGGACATCACCAATCTTCGCTCCGCATCTTTCCATTCTTGTGAGATCATCTTACGTATGTGTTCACTCACCGGGAACACCGTCCGTTCCTGATATGTGAGCCCTCCGAACATCTGATCTTGTCTAGACCTCGGCTGGGGGTCTTCTTTCACCTGCATAGTACGTCTGACCGCCTGGACCAGTTCTTCTGTTTCTTCGACTGGAAAGTAGTACCTTTTCCCTTCTTGTTCTTCTACTGGCAGTTCTCCTTCTTCTTGATCAGAACCTCTATATTCTGATTCCGCCTCCGACGAACCATCCTGAACCTCCTGTTCTGGATCTTTCCTTGGTCTTTTACGAGCCGGGCCCGGACTGTACACTTCCCGTTGTGACATTGAAGCTAAGGAATTCTGGACCTCCTCCCGGATTATATTCCTCATTTCGGACAACATTGATGGTTGTTCTTCTCTGACAATTTTCTTAATACAAGAGCTGCACAGATCCTTCTTGTATGTTTCTGACAGTTTTGTGTTACAAAGAGAGCACCTCTTAGATTTAGTCAATACCTTGCCAGACTTTTTAGACTGAGGGAGGGGAGCTTGACTGGCCTCTTTATCCTAAATGTAATAATAAGGACAAGAATGGCTCAGTATGTGCAGGCGTATATTTGAGTACTCTGCGCATTGCGCACTTACCCCCATTTCCTCATTCCTGTTCTCCATATCTTCTGTGGAGAAATGCCACTATAAGTAAGAGATCCTTATGGTAACAGATGTAAAAAAGGGATATAGCAGCGACTGCTGCACTCACCCTTAGACTCCGGCATGTCTGCAGCAATCTGGTCGTACGGACCTTACTGTGTCCTGTAGCCAATTTCTCCAGGGATGCCCTCTAGCGCTTCTTACCACTAGAGGAAGCACTGGAAACATCTGCGAGAGCCCCTCTTTGCGCTCTTAAGTCTGCTCATTTCCGCGTTCCACCAGGTGGAACGCACGCCGAGATGGCCCCGACCCCGGATGTGACGTCACCTTACCTGCGCCTGACACCGGAAGTATCGCGCCTGTCTTATTAGTCCTACTTCCGCGTTCCACACAGTGGAACGCACGCTGCTGGATCCTCTAGCGGCGCCTCTTCTCCTGGCGCCCGAACCGAGAGCCCCCCACCGGGAGGAAGCGGTTCGACCCAGGAGCTCATCCGCTCTACTGGTCTTTATGGCAGAGGGACTCCCCACCGGGAAGTTTCTGCCTGGGGCTTAGTGGAGCGGGGGAAGGATATTGGCGTTAGCCGCACGATCCCCCGAGCCTCCGGACTGGTGAGTCTTCACGCTAGTATAGCGCTCCTTCTCTCGTGTGTCCCTCCATGCAGGGACAGGAAAAACACTGAGGAAAAGGGGGTGGAGTGGGACCTTTTAACCTCTCGTGTTGTGTTTCCTGTCCCTGCAAGGAGGAGGAGGACGTCCTCCAATGTGCTGTCAGGGGGACGTCCTGGAAAAGCCCCCTGCACATGTGATAGCCGTCTGTTGGCCTGAAGTCACCTCAATCCGTGACGTAGGGGTGACGGTCACGGTGTGAATCCTGACCCATTGGTGACAGCGGTCAGGGGAATCGTGACAATAACAGCCCTATACTGTACTCCACTAACACCACTATACAGCCCACATAACAGCTCTATACTGTACAAACTCCACTATACAGCCCACATAACAGCTCTATACTGTACTGTACTAACACCACTATACAGCCCACATAACAGCTCTATACTGTACTGTACTAACACCACTATACAGCCCACATAACAGCTCTATACTGTACAAACTCCACTATACAGCCCACATAACAGCTCTATACTGTACTGTACTAACACCACTATACAGCCCACATAACAGCTCTATACTGTACTGTACTAACACCACTATACAGCCCACATAACAGCTCTATACTGTACAAACTCCACTATACAGCCCACATAACAGCTCTATACTGTACTGTACTAACACCACTATACAGCCCACATAACAGCTCTATACTGTACTGTACTAACACCACTATACAGCCCACATAACAGCTCTATACTGTACTGTACTGTCACGATATGGTATGAAATATCATAAGTAGTTCTCTAGCACTATACTGTACTGTACTAACACCACTATACAGCCCACATAACAGCTCTATATTGTACTGCACTAACACCACTATACAGCCCACATAACAGCTCTATACTATACTGTACTAACACCACTATACAGCCCACATAACAGCTCTATACTGTACTGTACTAACACCACTATACAGCCCACATAACAGCTCTATACTGTACTGTACTAACACCACTAAACAGCCCACATAACAGCGCTATACTGTACTGTACTAACACCACTATACAGCCCACATAACAGCACTATACTGTACTGTACTAACACTATACAGCCCACATAACAGCTCTATACTGTACTAACCACTATACAGCCTACATAACAGCACTATACTGTACTGTACTAACACCACTATACAGCCCACATAACAGCTCTATACTGTACTAACCACTATACAGCCTACATAACAGCACTATACTGTACTGTACTAACACCACTATACAGCCCACATAACAGCTCTATACTGTACTGTACTAACACCACTATACAGCCCACATAACAGCACTATACTGTACTGTACTAACACCACTATACAGCCCACATAACAGCCCTATACTGTACTCCACTAACACCACTATACAGCCCACATAACAGCTCTATACTGTACTAACTCCACTATACAGCCCACATAACAGCTCTATACTGTACTGTACTAACACCACTATACAGCCCACATAACAGCTCTATACTGTACTGTACTAACACCACTATACAGCCCACATAACAGCTCTATACTGTACTGTACTAACACCACTATACAGCCCACATAACAGCACTATACTGTACTGTACTAACACCACTATACAGCCCACATAACAGCGCTATACTGTACTGTACTAACACCACTATACAGCCCACATAACAGCACTATACTGTACTGTACTAACACCACTATACAGCCCACATAACAGCTCTATACTGTACTGTACTAACACCACTATACAGCCCACATAACAGCTCTATACTGTACTGTACTAACACCACTATACAGCCCACATAACAGCTCTATACTGTACTATACTAACACCACTATACAGCCCACATAACAGCACTATACTGTACTGTACTAACACCGCTATACAGCCCACATAACAGCTCTATACTGTACTGTACTAACACCGCTATACAGCCCACATAACAGCTCTATACTGTACTGTACTAACCACTATACAGCCCACATAACAGCACTATACTGTACAGTACTAACACCACTATAAAGCCCACATAACAGCACTATACTGTACTGTACTAACACCACTATACAGCCCACATAACAGCTCTATACTGTACTGTACTAACACCACTATACAGCCCACATAACAGCACTATACTGTACTGTACTAACACCGCTATACAGCCCACATAACAGCTCTATACTGTACTGTACTAACACCACTATACAGCCCACATAACAGCACTATATTGTACTGTACTAACACCGCTATACAGCCCACATAACAGCTCTATACTGTACTGTACTAAGACCGCTATACAGCCCACATAACAGCACTATACTGTACTGTACTAACACCGCTATACAGCCCACATAACAGCGCTATACTGTACTGTACTAACACCACTATACAGCCCACATAACAGCTCTATACTGTACTATACTAACACCGCTATACAGCCCACATAACAGCTCTATACTGTACTGTACTAACACCACTATACAGCCCACATAACAGCACTATACTGTACTGTACTAACACCGCTATACAGCCCACATAACAGCTCTATACTGTACTGTACTAACACCACTATACAGCCCACATAACAGCTCTATACTGTACTGTACTAACACCACTATACAGCCCACATAACAGCACTATACTGTACTAACACCACTATACAGCCCACATAACAGCTCTATACTGTACTGTACTAACACCACTATACAGCCCACATAACAGCTCTATATTGTACTGTACTAACACCACTATACAGCCCACATAACAGCTCTATACTGTACTGTACTAACACCACTATACAGCCCACATAACAGCTCTATACTGTACTGTACTAACACCACTATACAGCCCACATAACAGCGCTATACTGTACTGTACTAACACCACTATACAGCCCACATAACAGCTCTATACTGTACTAACACCACTATACAGCCCACATAACAGCACTATACTGTACTGTACTAACACTACTATACAGCCCACATAACAGCGCTATACTGTACTGCACTAACACCACTATACAGCCCACATAACAGCACTATACTGTACTGTACTAACACCACTATACAGCCCACATAACAGCCCTATACTGTACTCCACTAACACCACTATACAGCCCACATAACAGCTCTATACTGTACTAACACCACTATACAGCCCACATAACAGCGCTATACTGTACTGCACTAACACCACTATACAGACCACATAACAGCTCTATACTGTACTAACACCACTATACAGCCCACATAACAGCTCTATACTATACTGTACTAACACCACTATACAGCCCACATAACAGCACTATACTGTACTGTACTAACACCACTATACAGCCCACATAACAGCCCTATACTGTACTGTACTAACACCACTATACAGCCCACATAACAGCCCTATACTGTACTCCACTAACACCACTATACAGCCCACATAACAGCTCTATACTGTACTAACACCACTATACAGCCCACATAACAGCGCTATACTGTACTGTACTAACACCACTATACAGCCCACATAACAGCTCTATATTGTACTGCACTAACACCACTATACAGCCCACATAACAGCTCTATACTATACTGTACTAACACCACTATACAGCCCACATAACAGCTCTATACTGTACTGTACTAACACCACTATACAGCCCACATAACAGCTCTATACTGTACTGTACTAACACCACTAAACAGCCCACATAACAGCGCTATACTGTACTGTACTAACACCACTATACAGCCCACATAACAGCACTATACTGTACTGTACTAACACTATACAGCCCACATAACAGCTCTATACTGTACTAACCACTATACAGCCTACATAACAGCACTATACTGTACTGTACTAACACCACTATACAGCCCACATAACAGCTCTATACTGTACTAACCACTATACAGCCTACATAACAGCACTATACTGTACTGTACTAACACCACTATACAGCCCACATAACAGCTCTATACTGTACTGTACTAACACCACTATACAGCCCACATAACAGCACTATACTGTACTGTACTAACACCACTATACAGCCCACATAACAGCCCTATACTGTACTCCACTAACACCACTATACAGCCCACATAACAGCTCTATACTGTACTAACTCCACTATACAGCCCACATAACAGCTCTATACTGTACTGTACTAACACCACTATACAGCCCACATAACAGCTCTATACTGTACTGTACTAACACCACTATACAGCCCACATAACAGCTCTATACTGTACTGTACTAACACCACTATACAGCCCACATAACAGCACTATACTGTACTGTACTAACACCACTATACAGCCCACATAACAGCGCTATACTGTACTGTACTAACACCACTATACAGCCCACATAACAGCACTATACTGTACTGTACTAACACCACTATACAGCCCACATAACAGCTCTATACTGTACTGTACTAACACCACTATACAGCCCACATAACAGCTCTATACTGTACTGTACTAACACCACTATACAGCCCACATAACAGCTCTATACTGTACTATACTAACACCACTATACAGCCCACATAACAGCACTATACTGTACTGTACTAACACCGCTATACAGCCCACATAACAGCTCTATACTGTACTGTACTAACACCGCTATACAGCCCACATAACAGCTCTATACTGTACTGTACTAACCACTATACAGCCCACATAACAGCACTATACTGTACAGTACTAACACCACTATAAAGCCCACATAACAGCACTATACTGTACTGTACTAACACCACTATACAGCCCACATAACAGCTCTATACTGTACTAACACCACTATACAGCCCACATAACAGCTCTATACTGTACTAACACCACTATACAGCCCACATAACAGCTCTATACTGTACTGTACTAACACCACTATACAGCCCACATAACAGCTCTATACTGTACTGTACTAACACCACTATACAGCCTACATAACAGCTCCATACTGTACTGTACTAACACCACTATACAGCCTACATAACAGCTCTATACTGTACTAACCACTATACAGCCCACATAACAGCTCTATACTGTACTGTACTAACACCACTATACAGCCCACATAGCAGCGCTATACTGTAATGTACTAACACCACTATACAGCCCACATAACAGCTCTATACTGTACTGTACTAACACCACTACACAGCCCACATAACAGCACTATACTGTACTGTACTAACACCACTATACAGCCTACATAACAGCTCTATACTGTACTAACACCGCTATACAGCCCACATAACAGCTCTATACTGTACTAACACCGCTATACAGCCCACATAACAGCAGTATACTGTACTGTACTAACACCACTATACAGCCCATATAACAGCTCTATACTGTACTGTACTAACACCACTATACAGCCCACATAACAGCACTATACTGTACTGTACTAACACCACTATACAGCCCACATAACAGCTCTATACTGTAATGTACTAACACCGCTATACAGCCCACATAACAGCTCTATACTGTACTGTAATAACACCACTATACAGCCCACATAACAGCACTATACTGTACTGTACTAACACCACTATACAGCCCACATAACAGCTCTATACTGTACTGTACTAACACCACTATACAGCCCACATAACAGCTCTATACTGTACTGTACTAACACCACTATACAGCCCACATAACAGCTCTATACTGTACTGTACTAACACCACTATACAGCCCACATAACAGCTCTATACTGTACTGTACTAACACCACTATACAGCCCACATAACAGCACTATACTGTACTGTACTAACACCACTATACAGTCCACATAACAGCTCTATATTGTACTGTACTAACACCACTATACAGCCCACATAACAGCACTATACTGTACTGTACTAACACCGCTATACAGCCCACATAACAGCTCTATACTGTACTAACACCACTATACAGCCCACATAACAGCTCTATACTGTACTGTACTAACACCACTATACAGCCTACATAACAGCTCTATACTGTACTGTACTAACTCCACTATACAGCCTACATAACAGCTCTATACTGTACTGTACTAACACCACTATACAGCCCACATAACAGCGCTATACTGTACTGTACTAACACCACTATACAGCCCACATAACAGCTCTATACTGCACTGTACTAACACCACTATACAGCCCACATAACAGCACTATACTGTACTAACACCACTATACAGCCCACATAACAGCCCTATACTGTACTCCACTAACACCACTATACAGCCCACATAACAGCTCTATACTGTACTAACTCCACTATACAGCCCACATAACAGCTCTATACTGTACTGTACTAACACCACTATACAGCCCACATAACAGCTCTATACTGTACTGTACTGTCACGATATGGTATGAAATATCATATGTAGTTCTCTAGCCTGTGTGGGCTAAGCCCCCCTTCTTGGAGCAACAGTTTGTAGCTGCAAATTCCTGGCTTTCCTTCTCTGAGAGTATGGGGGAAGAGAGGTTTTATTGCTCTGGGGTCGTAAATTCCAGGCTCAGAGGAAAGTCCCTCACCCCTCCCACATTCTCTAGTTCAAACTGGAAAAGTGGCTCCAAGATTCAGGAAAGATTCTTTGTTTAGTTTTTGTTAGATATTAGGCAAACGATTTAAGCTAGAAATACGAAAATATATATTTTTATTCTCACTCGGTGTATCTACACAACCCGCGAAACACGAGCTTCTAACTCCATCTGGTAAAGAAGTAGGGATTTCTCTGGAAATATGTATCCCAGATAGGACATATTTGATCTCATTAGAATGCCCACGTTAATCTGAGATGAATGATGAGTTTGGTCTGACTCTGACATGTTTTGTAGTGAAGTTATAGAAATCAGAGAGAATAGTTTAAAGTTTAGGCAGAATGTAGAGAGAGGAGGGTCTGGATAAGCCAGCCTTTCTGTGATGTCACAGCCTTAATGTTTTAATTGTCTGGCAGGCTCTGAGGAGTCACTTTCTGCTAGATTTCTTCCTGACTTCTTGTCCTCTCCTGAAGCCAGCAGCATCCCATGGACTGGGATATATGGAAACTGCCCTAGCCTGATTGCCTGCAATGCGTTTAACATGTGAGTGATACTTTTTTCTCATTTAATCCCTGTTTATTTCATAATTACCCTTGTACATATTTGCAATTGTCTCATTTGTAACTTCTTTATAAAAATATTTTTGGTAAAGCACTGCCTAATTAATTTCAATGGAATATACTATTATATATTAGTTCGTTCATCCATGCTCTAAACTTACCCTGTCTTCTGAAGGGAAATACGCTACTGTTACTGTTGTGTTGGGTTAGCTTCGGGCCCGTTTAATCGAAGCTGGTGGCAGCGAAAGTGTGCAGACTGTTGAGCGACGCTGAAGCGACTGCGGGGTTAATTATTGTTCCTGCCTGTGTGGGAGTAGTTATCGCGTCGCTGCAGCGTGCCCAATAGCCAGTACAGAGCAGGCAGCCTTTCTGGCGACTAATTACCCAGGGTGCAGTACCTAATCTGACCTGAAAGTAAGGGGGCGCCAGAGAGCTGCAAGTGTTAAGTGGAACTGTAAGCGGGATATACATAAATCCCTGCAGTTTGTGGTATATTGAAAGCAGTGGGATACCTAGAATAAGCCCCTGCTGTAAACTAAGAGGTCAATAGCCTTGTGTGTGGTTTTTTTTCATCACATCGTGGAGTGGAGGGATAACTAAGATAATGGGTATTATTACCTACCGATAATTCGGTTTCCAGGAGTCCATCCTGACAGCACATTGGAGGACGTCCTCCTCCTCCTTGCAGGGACAGGAAACACAACACGAGAGGTTAAAAGGTCCCACTCCACCCCCTTTTCCTCAGTGTTTTGACAAGTACCACACCATGGATAGATATACTTTTGAAACTTTATTAGACCAAACATATTACAGCATATGAACTGGCATTCATAGGGGGGGAAATAACGGTGCTGTCAGGATGGACTCCTGGAAACCGAATTATCGGTAGGTAATAATACCCATTTTCCAGGACGTCCCCCTGACAGCACATTGGAGAATACCAAAGAAAACTACGTTTAGGGTGGGACAACTGCTTGGAGAACTTTCCTCCCATAAGACGTCTGCTGAGCTGCTACTACGTCTAGCTTATAGTGCTTACAGAACGTGTTTACTCTGGCCCAAGTTGCTGCCTTGCAAATCTGATCTAGTGACGCTCCTGCTCGCTCAGCCCATGATGCTGAAACAGCCCTAGTAGAGTGAGCTTTAATCCCTGTTGGGCACGCTATCCCTTCTGATGCGTAGGCTTTTGAAATTATAGTAGTAATCCATCTAGCTATAGACGCCTTGGAAGCTTTTTTACCTTTATTCTTACCTCCAAATAGGATAAAAAGATTAGAATCCTTCCTCCAGGAGCTAGTGGCCTCTAGATAGTTTAATACTGCCTGCCTAACATCCAGGGAGTGTAAAGCCTGTTCTTTTTCATTAGAAGGGTTCTCACAAAAGGAAGGTAAAATTATTTCCTGATCTCGATTTTTTGCTGAAGCTATTTTTGGGATAAAAGCTGGGTCTAATTTTAGGATTATATGATCCTCTCTGACTTGAAGATATGGATCCTTAATTGATAGAGCCTGAATTTCCCCTACGCGTTTAGCTGTTGTAATCGCTACTAGGAAGGCCGTCTTCCAGGTACGAACTGAAATAGGCATGTCCTCCTCTAGAGAATAGGGATCTTTACATAGAGCCCTAAGGACTAAATTTAAGTCCCATGTGGGAGCTAGCTGTCTCAAGGTAGGCCGTAATCTTTGGATAGCCCTCACAAATCTGATTATCTAGGGATGGGAAGCTAATGGATAATCCAGAAAAGTACTAAGGGCCGAGATCTGGACTTTAATTGTACCTGGCCTGAGCCCCAAGTCAAAGCCTGCCTGTAAGAATTTTAAGACTCTAGGAACATCCAAGACCCCCGGAATCACAGCTGACCCGCCACTTCCCATACAAAATTTTTTCCAGATTTTGTGGTAGATGGCTGAGGTGACAGGCTTCCTACTAGCCTGGATGGTTGTAATTACTTCATCTGAAAGACCTCTGGATTTCAAGATGTCCCTCTCAGGATCCATGCTGATAGATGCAGTCTCTCCGGGTTTTGGTGTAAAACAGGCCCTTGATGAATTATATCCTTCCATAACGGGAGCATGATAGGGTCTCCCGTTGCCATGGCCCCCAACAATGGGAACCAACTTCTCTTTGGCCAGAATGGTACAATTGTCAGCACTGTTGCCTGGTCTTCCTGAATCTTCCTGAGCACTATTGGAATAAGTGCTATTGGTGGAAATGCGTAAGACAGAGGTTCGCTCCATGCTTGACTTAAGGCGTCGACTGCTTCCGGCATGTCTAGAGGGTTGAGGGAATAAAATCTGGGAACCTTTGAATTTTTCCTTGTGGCGAATAAATCTATCCTGGGCGTTCCCCAACGGTGGCAAAGAATTTGGAACATTTCTTGACTTAGTTCCCATTCGGTTGGAGAAACTTTCTTTCTGCTTAGATAGTCGGCTAGTATGTTCTGTGACCCTTCTAGATGCACTGCTGTTATAGATAAGACAACGTCTTCTGCCCAGGCAAATATTCTCTGCGCTAGACCTTGAAGCGCTTTGTGTTTGGAACCTCCTTGATGCCTCAAAAAGGATACCGCTGTTACATTGTCGGATAGGATTTTTACATGTTTGTCCTTTAGGCATGAACGGTTTCTTCTGAGAGCTTCCCAGACTGCGTATAATTCTCTGTAATTTGACGACATCTGACTGATCTCCTCGGGCCACTTGTCCTGAAAGAATTTTCCTTCCAGGTGCGCTCCCCATCCCCACTGACTTGCATCTGTGGTGATTATCACACAAGGGGTTGATATCCAAGGGATGCCCTTTTTTAGATTGTAGTCCTGGATCCACCATCGTAGTGATCTTCTTGTCTTCATTGATAGCTCTAGCCTCTTGTCTAATGTGGAACGACGTCGATCCCATACCATGAGTATCTGTTCTTGTAAAGGCCTTGAGTGAGCCTGAGCCCATCTGACACACGGAATGCATGCTGTCATCTTCCCCAAGACTTTCATAGCTGCTCTTATCGTCACTGGACTTCTTTGGAATTCTAAGATCATCTTTTTTAATGAGGTTCGTTTGTCCCTTGGTAAGAAGGACTGCCTGGTTGTAGAATCCAAGAGTACTCCTAGAAATATCTTCTGGGATTCTGGCTTTAAATGTGACTTTTTTCTGTTGACCACCCATCCTATTTCCTCTAATACTGCTATGACCCGATCTCTGTGTTGTAGCAGAATGGCCCTTGAACGTGCCACAACCAGAAAATCGTCCAAGTATGAAATTATTGTTATTCCTTGGTTTCTTAAGAAAGCCACCACCTCTGCTACCAATTTGGTGAAAATTCTTGGGGCGGATGCTAGACCGAAAGGGAGGCATTGAAATTGGAAGTGGCAGGTCATGTCCGAGAGACTTACCGAGAATCTCAGAAGCTCCTGAGAAGAGAGATGTATCGGGACCTGATAATACGCACTCTTCAGATCGAGAGTGCACATTACCGAATCTTTGTTTATAAGATGAATGATGGACCTGATCGACTCCATTCTGAACCGTTTGTATTTGACGAAAACGTTCAGAGGTTTTAAATTTATTATTGTACGGGATTCCCCTGACGGTTTTGGAATAGAAAAAAGAGAGGAATAGTGACCTGCACCTATTTCTGGAGTAGGAACCCGAACTATAACCCCGGAGTCGAACAGTTTTTGTAGGTCTAGAAACATAGGGGAATCTTTGGCTAACATTGTTGGTAAGATACACCTCTGAGGTACGCGGGATATTAACTCTATTCTGTAACCTTCTGAGATTATCTTGAGGACATAATCGTTGTCTGAGATCTGACTCCATTGTTTGAGGAAGAAACTAAAGGTACCGTCACACTAAGCGACGCTGCAGCGATACCGACAACGATCCGGATCGCTGCAGCGTCGCTGTTTGGTCGCTGGAGAGCTGTCACACAGACAGCTCTCCAGCGACCAACGATCCCGAGGTCCCCGGTAACCAGGGTAAACATCGGGTAACTAAGCACAGGGCCGCGCTTAGTAACCCGATGTTTACCCTGGTTACCAGCGTAAAAAAACAAACAGTACATACTTACATTCAGCTGTCTGTCCCTTGCCGTCTGGTTCCTGCACTGACTGCTGGCCGTAAAGTGAAAGTGAAAGCACAGCACAGCGGTGAGTCACACAGCGGTGACTCACCGCTGTGGCTGTGCTCTGCTTTCACTTTACGGCCAGCAGTCATTGCAGGAACCAGACGGCAAGGGACAGACAGCTGAATGTAAGTATGTACTGTTTGTTTTTTTACGCTGGTAACCAGGGTAAACATCGGGTTACTAAGCGCGGCCCTGCGCTTAGTTACCCGATGTTTACCCTGGTTACCAGCAAAGACATCGCTGAATCGGTGTCACACACGCCGATTCAGCGATGTCTACGGGGAGTCCAGCGACGAAATAAAGTTCTGGACTTTCTTCCCCGACCAGCGATCTCCCAGCAGGGGCCTGATCGCTGCTGCCTGTCACACTGGACGATATCGCTAGCGAGGACGCTGCAACGTCACGGATCGCTAGCGATATCGTCTAGTGTGACAGTACCTTTAATCTCCCGCCTATTCCTATGGCGTCATTGTTTCCTTGGTCTATAGCCAGAACCGAACAAGGAATTCCTACCCCTTCTATTCTGAGCGTAGGAACTCCTAAAGGATCCTCTACCTGATCTCCATTGTTCTCTATACTCTGGAAATCTGCGGGGGGGAGGGGGAGGGGGGAGAGGCCTCCTCCGAAAGGGCTGAAACTTCTTGGGTTTATCCTCGGGAAACCCTCTTTTACTATCAGCTGCTGACTCTAGGATGTCATCTAAAGCCTGACCAAATATTCTGGAACCTGAAAATGGAATGGCGCATAATTTATTTTTGGATGCATTATCCCCCGACCAAGATCTAAGCCAAATAGCCCTTCGTGTTGCATTGGACAAGGAGCTATTTCTAGCCGCAAATCTCACAGATTCAGCTGATGTATCTGCCATAAAGGCCGTGGCTGACTTAATGATAGGCAGAGAAGCAATTATATCCGCCCGTGAAGTCTTATTAATTAAATGTTCTTCCAGCTGTTCCATCCACAGGAACATGGATCTCGCTACAGAAGTAGCTGCGATGTTAGTTTTTATTAAAGCTGCTGAAGTCTCCCAGGCTCGACGTAAAAGGATATCCGCCTTGCGATCCATTGCATCCTTAAGACTAGATGAATCTTCGAAAGGTATGGATGTTTTCTTTGCCACCTTGGCTAAAGGGACATCTACCTTCGGAATCTCTTCCCATGTCTTGATCTCTTCTGAATCAAACGGAAGACGGTTTTTAAACTCTCTGGACATCACCAATCTTCGCTCCGCATCTTTCCATTCTTGTGAGATCATCTTACGTATGTGTTCACTCACCGGGAACACCGTCCGTTCCTGATATGTGAGCCCTCCGAACATCTGATCTTGTCTAGACCTCGGCTGGGGGTCTTCTTTCACCTGCATAGTACGTCTGACCGCCTGGACCAGTTCTTCTGTTTCTTCGACTGGAAAGTAGTACCTTTTCCCTTCTTGTTCTTCTACTGGCAGTTCTCCTTCTTCTTGATCAGAACCTCTATATTCTGATTCCGCCTCCGACGAACCATCCTGAACCTCCTGTTCTGGATCTTTCCTTGGTCTTTTACGAGCCGGGCCCGGACTGTACACTTCCCGTTGTGACATTGAAGCTAAGGAATTCTGGACCTCCTCCCGGATTATATTCCTCATTTCGGACAACATTGATGGTTGTTCTTCTCTGACAATTTTCTTAATACAAGAGCTGCACAGATCCTTCTTGTATGTTTCTGACAGTTTTGTGTTACAAAGAGAGCACCTCTTAGATTTAGTCAATACCTTGCCAGACTTTTTAGACTGAGGGAGGGGAGCTTGACTGGCCTCTTTATCCTAAATGTAATAATAAGGACAAGAATGGCTCAGTATGTGCAGGCGTATATTTGAGTACTCTGCGCATTGCGCACTTACCCCCATTTCCTCATTCCTGTTCTCCATATCTTCTGTGGAGAAATGCCACTATAAGTAAGAGATCCTTATGGTAACAGATGTAAAAAAGGGATATAGCAGCGACTGCTGCACTCACCCTTAGACTCCGGCATGTCTGCAGCAATCTGGTCGTACGGACCTTACTGTGTCCTGTAGCCAATTTCTCCAGGGATGCCCTCTAGCGCTTCTTACCACTAGAGGAAGCACTGGAAACATCTGCGAGAGCCCCTCTTTGCGCTCTTAAGTCTGCTCATTTCCGCGTTCCACCAGGTGGAACGCACGCCGAGATGGCCCCGACCCCGGATGTGACGTCACCTTACCTGCGCCTGACACCGGAAGTATCGCGCCTGTCTTATTAGTCCTACTTCCGCGTTCCACACAGTGGAACGCACGCTGCTGGATCCTCTAGCGGCGCCTCTTCTCCTGGCGCCCGAACCGAGAGCCCCCCACCGGGAGGAAGCGGTTCGACCCAGGAGCTCATCCGCTCTACTGGTCTTTATGGCAGAGGGACTCCCCACCGGGAAGTTTCTGCCTGGGGCTTAGTGGAGCGGGGGAAGGATATTGGCGTTAGCCGCACGATCCCCCGAGCCTCCGGACTGGTGAGTCTTCACGCTAGTATAGCGCTCCTTCTCTCGTGTGTCCCTCCATGCAGGGACAGGAAAAACACTGAGGAAAAGGGGGTGGAGTGGGACCTTTTAACCTCTCGTGTTGTGTTTCCTGTCCCTGCAAGGAGGAGGAGGACGTCCTCCAATGTGCTGTCAGGGGGACGTCCTGGAAAAGCCCCCTGCACATGTGATAGCCGTCTGTTGGCCTGAAGTCACCTCAATCCGTGACGTAGGGGTGACGGTCACGGTGTGAATCCTGACCCATTGGTGACAGCGGTCAGGGGAATCGTGACAATAACAGCCCTATACTGTACTCCACTAACACCACTATACAGCCCACATAACAGCTCTATACTGTACAAACTCCACTATACAGCCCACATAACAGCTCTATACTGTACTGTACTAACACCACTATACAGCCCACATAACAGCTCTATACTGTACTGTACTAACACCACTATACAGCCCACATAACAGCTCTATACTGTACAAACTCCACTATACAGCCCACATAACAGCTCTATACTGTACTGTACTAACACCACTATACAGCCCACATAACAGCTCTATACTGTACTGTACTAACACCACTATACAGCCCACATAACAGCTCTATACTGTACAAACTCCACTATACAGCCCACATAACAGCTCTATACTGTACTGTACTAACACCACTATACAGCCCACATAACAGCTCTATACTGTACTGTACTAACACCACTATACAGCCCACATAACAGCTCTATACTGTACTGTACTGTCACGATATGGTATGAAATATCATAAGTAGTTCTCTAGCACTATACTGTACTGTACTAACACCACTATACAGCCCACATAACAGCTCTATATTGTACTGCACTAACACCACTATACAGCCCACATAACAGCTCTATACTATACTGTACTAACACCACTATACAGCCCACATAACAGCTCTATACTGTACTGTACTAACACCACTATACAGCCCACATAACAGCTCTATACTGTACTGTACTAACACCACTAAACAGCCCACATAACAGCGCTATACTGTACTGTACTAACACCACTATACAGCCCACATAACAGCACTATACTGTACTGTACTAACACTATACAGCCCACATAACAGCTCTATACTGTACTAACCACTATACAGCCTACATAACAGCACTATACTGTACTGTACTAACACCACTATACAGCCCACATAACAGCTCTATACTGTACTAACCACTATACAGCCTACATAACAGCACTATACTGTACTGTACTAACACCACTATACAGCCCACATAACAGCTCTATACTGTACTGTACTAACACCACTATACAGCCCACATAACAGCACTATACTGTACTGTACTAACACCACTATACAGCCCACATAACAGCCCTATACTGTACTCCACTAACACCACTATACAGCCCACATAACAGCTCTATACTGTACTAACTCCACTATACAGCCCACATAACAGCTCTATACTGTACTGTACTAACACCACTATACAGCCCACATAACAGCTCTATACTGTACTGTACTAACACCACTATACAGCCCACATAACAGCTCTATACTGTACTGTACTAACACCACTATACAGCCCACATAACAGCACTATACTGTACTGTACTAACACCACTATACAGCCCACATAACAGCGCTATACTGTACTGTACTAACACCACTATACAGCCCACATAACAGCACTATACTGTACTGTACTAACACCACTATACAGCCCACATAACAGCTCTATACTGTACTGTACTAACACCACTATACAGCCCACATAACAGCTCTATACTGTACTGTACTAACACCACTATACAGCCCACATAACAGCTCTATACTGTACTATACTAACACCACTATACAGCCCACATAACAGCACTATACTGTACTGTACTAACACCGCTATACAGCCCACATAACAGCTCTATACTGTACTGTACTAACACCGCTATACAGCCCACATAACAGCTCTATACTGTACTGTACTAACCACTATACAGCCCACATAACAGCACTATACTGTACAGTACTAACACCACTATAAAGCCCACATAACAGCACTATACTGTACTGTACTAACACCACTATACAGCCCACATAACAGCTCTATACTGTACTGTACTAACACCACTATACAGCCCACATAACAGCACTATACTGTACTGTACTAACACCGCTATACAGCCCACATAACAGCTCTATACTGTACTGTACTAACACCACTATACAGCCCACATAACAGCACTATATTGTACTGTACTAACACCGCTATACAGCCCACATAACAGCTCTATACTGTACTGTACTAAGACCGCTATACAGCCCACATAACAGCACTATACTGTACTGTACTAACACCGCTATACAGCCCACATAACAGCGCTATACTGTACTGTACTAACACCACTATACAGCCCACATAACAGCTCTATACTGTACTATACTAACACCGCTATACAGCCCACATAACAGCTCTATACTGTACTGTACTAACACCACTATACAGCCCACATAACAGCACTATACTGTACTGTACTAACACCGCTATACAGCCCACATAACAGCTCTATACTGTACTGTACTAACACCACTATACAGCCCACATAACAGCTCTATACTGTACTGTACTAACACCACTATACAGCCCACATAACAGCACTATACTGTACTAACACCACTATACAGCCCACATAACAGCTCTATACTGTACTGTACTAACACCACTATACAGCCCACATAACAGCTCTATATTGTACTGTACTAACACCACTATACAGCCCACATAACAGCTCTATACTGTACTGTACTAACACCACTATACAGCCCACATAACAGCTCTATACTGTACTGTACTAACACCACTATACAGCCCACATAACAGCGCTATACTGTACTGTACTAACACCACTATACAGCCCACATAACAGCTCTATACTGTACTAACACCACTATACAGCCCACATAACAGCACTATACTGTACTGTACTAACACTACTATACAGCCCACATAACAGCGCTATACTGTACTGCACTAACACCACTATACAGCCCACATAACAGCACTATACTGTACTGTACTAACACCACTATACAGCCCACATAACAGCCCTATACTGTACTCCACTAACACCACTATACAGCCCACATAACAGCTCTATACTGTACTAACACCACTATACAGCCCACATAACAGCGCTATACTGTACTGCACTAACACCACTATACAGACCACATAACAGCTCTATACTGTACTAACACCACTATACAGCCCACATAACAGCTCTATACTATACTGTACTAACACCACTATACAGCCCACATAACAGCACTATACTGTACTGTACTAACACCACTATACAGCCCACATAACAGCCCTATACTGTACTGTACTAACACCACTATACAGCCCACATAACAGCCCTATACTGTACTCCACTAACACCACTATACAGCCCACATAACAGCTCTATACTGTACTAACACCACTATACAGCCCACATAACAGCGCTATACTGTACTGTACTAACACCACTATACAGCCCACATAACAGCTCTATACTGTACTGAACTGACACCACTATACAGCCCACATAACAGCTCTATACTGTACTGTACTAACACCACTATACAGCCCACATAACAGCGCTATACTGTACTGTACTAACACCACTATACAGCCCACATAACAGCTCTATACTGTACTGTACTAACACCACTATACAGCCCACATAACAGCTCTATACTGTAATGTACTAACACCGCTATACAGCCCACATAACAGCACTATACTGTACTGTACTAACACCACTATACAGCCCACATAACAGCTCTATACTGTACTGTACTAACACCACTATACAGCCCACATAACAGCTCTATACTGTACTGTACTAACACCACTATACAGCCCACATAACAGCGCTATACTGTACTGTACTAACACCGCTATACAGCCCACATAACAGCTCTATACTGTACTAACACCACTATACAGCCCACATAACAGCTCTATACTGTACTGTACTACCACCACTATACAGCCCACATAACAGCACTATACTGTACTGTACTAACACCGCTATACAGCCCACATAACAGCTCTATACTGTACTAACACCACTATACAGCCCAAATAACAGCTCTATACTGTACTGTACTAACACCACTATACAGCCTACATAACAGCACTATACTGTACTGTACTAACACCACTATACAGCCCACATAACAGCGCTATACTGTACTGTACTAACACCACTATACAGCCCACATAACAGCACTATACTGTACTGTACTAACACCACTATACAGCCTACATAACAGCTCTATACTGTACTGTACTAACACCACTATACAGCCCACATAACAGCTCTATACTGTACTGTACTAACACCACTATACAGCGCACATAACAGCTCTATACTGTACTGTACTAACACCACTATACAGCCCACATAACAGCGCTATACTGTACTAACACCACTATACAGCCTACATAACAGCACTATACTGTACTGTACTAACACCACTATACAGCCCACATAACAGCTCTATATTGTACTGTACTAACACCACTATACAGCCCACATAACAGCTCTATACTGTACTGTACTAACACCACTATACAGCCCACATAACAGCTCTATACTGTACTGTACTAACACCACTATACAGCCCACATAACAGCTCTATACTGTACTAACACCACTATACAGCCCACATAACAGCTCTATACTGTACTGTACTAACACCACTATACAGCCCACATAACAGCTCTATACTGTACTAACACCACTATACAGCCCACATAACAGCACTATACTGTACTGTACTAACACCACTATACAGCCCACATAACAGCTCTATACTGTACTGTACTAACACCACTATACAGCCCACATAACAGCTCTATACTGTACTAACACCACTATACAGCCCACATAACAGCTCTATACTGTACTAACACCACTATACAGCTCACATAACAGCTCTATACTGTACTGTACTAACACCACTATACAGCCCACATAACAGCACTATACTGTACTGTACTAACACCGCTATACAGCCCACATAACAGCTCTATACTGTACTGTACTAAAACCACTATACAGCCCACATAACAGCACTATACTGTACTAACACCACTATACAGCCCACATAACAGCACTATACTGTACTAACACCACTATACAGCCCACATAACAGCTCTATACTGTACTGTACTAACACCACTATACAGCCCACATAACAGCACTATACTGTACTGTACTAACACTATACAGCCCACATAACAGCGCTATACTGTACTGTACTAACACCGCTATACAGCCCACATAACAGCTCTATACTGTACTGTACTAACACCACTATACAGCCCACATAACAGCTCTATACTGTACTGTACTAACACCACTATACAGCCCACATAACAGCTCTATACTGTACTGTACTAACAACACTATACAGCCCACATAACAGCACTATACTGTACTGTACTAACACCACTATACAGCCCACATAACAGCTCTATACTGTACTGTACTAACACCACTATACAGCCCACATAACAGCTCTATACTGTACTGTACTTACACCACTATACAGCCCACATAACAGCACTATACTGTACTGTACTATCGCCACTATACAGCCCACATAACAGCTCTATACTGTACTGTACTAACACCACTATACAGCCCACATAACAGCTCTATACTGTACTGTACTAACACCACTATACAGCCCACATAACAGCACTATACTGTACTAACACCACTATACAGCCCACATAACAGCACTATAATGTACTGTACTAACACCACTATATAGCCCACATAACAGCACTATACTGTACTAACACCACTATACAGCCCATATAACAGCTCTATACTGTACTAACACCACTATACAGCCCACATAACAGCTCTATATTGTACTGTACTAACACCACTATACAGCCCACATAACAGCGCTATACTGTACTGTACTAACACCGCTATACAGCCCACATAACAGCTCTATACTGTACTGTACTAACACCACTATACAGCCCACATAACAGCTCTATACTGTACTGTACTAACACCACTATACAGCCCACATAACAGCACTATACTGTACTAACACCACTATACAGCCCACATAACAGCTCTATACTGTACTGTACTAACACCACTATACAGCCCAGATAACAGCACTATACTGTACTGTACTAACACTATACAGCCCACATAACAGCGCTATACTGTACTGTACTAACACCACTATACAGCCCACATAACAGCACTATACTGTACTGTACTAACACTATACAGCCCACATAACAGCTCTATACTGTACTGTACTAACACCACTATACAGCCCACATAACAGCTCTATACTGTACTGTACTAACACCACTATACAGCCCACATAACTGCACTATACTGTACTGTACTAACACTATACAGCCCACATAACAGCTCTATACTGTATTGTACTAACACCACTATACAGCCCACATAACAGCACTATACTGTACTGTACTAACACTATACAGCCCACATAACAGCTCTATACTGTACTGTACTAACACCACTATACAGCCCACATAACAGCTCTATACTGTACTAACACCACTATACAGCCCACATAACAGCTCTATACTGTACTAACCACTATACAGCCCACATAACAGCTCTATACTGTACTGTACTAACACCACTATACAGCCCACATAACAGCACTATACTGTACTGTACTAACACCACTATACAGCCCACATAACAGCTCTATACTGTACTGTACTAACACCACTATACAGCCTACATAACAGCTCTATACTGTACTGTACTAACACCACTATACAGCCCACATAACAGCTCTATACTGTACTGTACTAACACCACTATACAGCCCACATAACAGCTCTATACTGTACTGTACTAACACCACTATACAGCCCACATAACAGCTCTATACTGTACTAACACCACTATACAGCCCACATAACAGCACTATACTGTACTGTACTAACACCGCTATACAGCCTACATAACAGCGCTATACTGTACTAACACCACTATACAGCCCACATAACAGCTCTATACTGTACTGTACTAACACCACTATACAGCCCACATAACAGCACTATACTGTACTAACACCACTATACAGCCCACATAACAGCTCTATACTGTACTGTACTAACACCGCTATACAGCCTACATAACAGCGCTATACTGTACTAACACCACTATACAGCCCACATAACAGCTCTATACTGTACTAACCACTATACAGCCTACATAACAGCACTATACTGTACTGTACTAACACCACTATACAGCCCACATAACAGCTCTATACTGTACTGTACTAACACCACTATACAGCCCACATAACAGCACTATACTGTACTGTACTAACACCACTATACAGCCCACATAACAGCCCTATACTGTACTCCACTAACACCACTATACAGCCCACATAACAGCACTATACTGTACTGTACTAACACCACTATACAGCCCACATAACAGCACTATACTGTACTAACACCACTATACAGCCCACATAACAGCTCTATACTGTACTGTACTAACACCGCTATACAGCCTACATAACAGCGCTATACTGTACTAACACCACTATACAGCCCACATAACAGCTCTATACTGTACTAACCACTATACAGCCTACATAACAGCACTATACTGTACTGTACTAACACCACTATACAGCCCACATAACAGCTCTATACTGTACTGTACTAACACCACTATACAGCCCACATAACAGCACTATACTGTACTGTACTAACACCACTATACAGCCCACATAACAGCCCTATACTGTACTCCACTAACACCACTATACAGCCCACATAACAGCTCTATACTGTACTAACTCCACTATACAGCCCACATAACAGCTCTATACTGTACTGTACTAACACCACTATACAGCCCACATAACAGCTCTATACTGTACTGTACTAACACCACTATACAGCCCACATAACAGCTCTATACTGTACTGTACTAACACCACTATACAGCCCACATAACAGCACTATACTGTACTGTACTAACACCACTATACAGCCCACATAACAGCGCTATACTGTACTGTACTAACACCACTATACAGCCCACATAACAGCACTATACTGTACTGTACTAACACCACTATACAGCCCACATAACAGCTCTATACTGTACTGTACTAACACCACTATACAGCCCACATAACAGCTCTATACTGTACTGTACTAACACCACTATACAGCCCACATAACAGCTCTATACTGTACTATACTAACACCACTATACAGCCCACATAACAGCACTATACTGTACTGTACTAACACCGCTATACAGCCCACATAACAGCTCTATACTGTACTGTACTAACACCGCTATACAGCCCACATAACAGCTCTATACTGTACTGTACTAACCACTATACAGCCCACATAACAGCACTATACTGTACAGTACTAACACCACTATAAAGCCCACATAACAGCACTATACTGTACTGTACTAACACCACTATACAGCCCACATAACAGCTCTATACTGTACTGTACTAACACCACTATACAGCCCACATAACAGCACTATACTGTACTGTACTAACACCGCTATACAGCCCACATAACAGCTCTATACTGTACTGTACTAACACCACTATACAGCCCACATAACAGCACTATATTGTACTGTACTAACACCGCTATACAGCCCACATAACAGCTCTATACTGTACTGTACTAAGACCGCTATACAGCCCACATAACAGCACTATACTGTACTGTACTAACACCGCTATACAGCCCACATAACAGCGCTATACTGTACTGTACTAACACCACTATACAGCCCACATAACAGCTCTATACTGTACTATACTAACACCGCTATACAGCCCACATAACAGCTCTATACTGTACTGTACTAACACCACTATACAGCCCACATAACAGCACTATACTGTACTGTACTAACACCGCTATACAGCCCACATAACAGCTCTATACTGTACTGTACTAACACCACTATACAGCCCACATAACAGCTCTATACTGTACTGTACTAACACCACTATACAGCCCACATAACAGCACTATACTGTACTAACACCACTATACAGCCCACATAACAGCTCTATACTGTACTGTACTAACACCACTATACAGCCCACATAACAGCTCTATACTGTACTGTACTAACACCACTATACAGCCCACATAACAGCGCTATACTGTACTGTACTAACACCACTATACAGCCCACATAACAGCTCTATACTGTACTAACACCACTATACAGCCCACATAACAGCACTATACTGTACTGTACTAACACTACTATACAGCCCACATAACAGCGCTATACTGTACTGCACTAACACCACTATACAGCCCACATAACAGCACTATACTGTACTGTACTAACACCACTATACAGCCCACATAACAGCCCTATACTGTACTCCACTAACACCACTATACAGCCCACATAACAGCTCTATACTGTACTAACACCACTATACAGCCCACATAACAGCGCTATACTGTACTGCACTAACACCACTATACAGACCACATAACAGCTCTATACTGTACTAACACCACTATACAGCCCACATAACAGCTCTATACTATACTGTACTAACACCACTATACAGCCCACATAACAGCACTATACTGTACTGTACTAACACCACTATACAGCCCACATAACAGCCCTATACTGTACTGTACTAACACCACTATACAGCCCACATAACAGCCCTATACTGTACTCCACTAACACCACTATACAGCCCACATAACAGCTCTATACTGTACTAACACCACTATACAGCCCACATAACAGCGCTATACTGTACTGTACTAACACCACTATACAGCCCACATAACAGCTCTATACTGTACTGAACTGACACCACTATACAGCCCACATAACAGCTCTATACTGTACTGTACTAACACCACTATACAGCCCACATAACAGCGCTATACTGTACTGTACTAACACCACTATACAGCCCACATAACAGCTCTATACTGTACTGTACTAACACCACTATACAGCCCACATAACAGCTCTATACTGTAATGTACTAACACCGCTATACAGCCCACATAACAGCACTATACTGTACTGTACTAACACCACTATACAGCCCACATAACAGCTCTATACTGTACTGTACTAACACCACTATACAGCCCACATAACAGCTCTATACTGTACTGTACTAACACCACTATACAGCCCACATAACAGCGCTATACTGTACTGTACTAACACCGCTATACAGCCCACATAACAGCTCTATACTGTACTAACACCACTATACAGCCCACATAACAGCTCTATACTGTACTGTACTACCACCACTATACAGCCCACATAACAGCACTATACTGTACTGTACTAACACCGCTATACAGCCCACATAACAGCTCTATACTGTACTAACACCACTATACAGCCCAAATAACAGCTCTATACTGTACTGTACTAACACCACTATACAGCCTACATAACAGCACTATACTGTACTGTACTAACACCACTATACAGCCCACATAACAGCGCTATACTGTACTGTACTAACACCACTATACAGCCCACATAACAGCACTATACTGTACTGTACTAACACCACTATACAGCCCACATAACAGCGCTATACTGTACTGTACTAACACCACTATACAGCCCACATAACAGCACTATACTGTACTGTACTAACATCACTATACAGCCCACATAACAGCGCTATACTGTATTGTACTAACACCACTATACAGCCCACATAACAGCACTATACTGTACTGTACTAACACCAATATACAGCCTACATAACAGCTCTATACTGTACTGTACTAACACCACTATACAGCCCACATAACAGCTCTATACTGTACTGTACTAACACCACTATACAGCGCACATAACAGCTCTATACTGTACTGTACTAACACCACTATACAGCCCACATAACAGCGCTATACTGTACTAACACCACTATACAGCCTACATAACAGCACTATACTGTACTGTACTAACACCACTATACAGCCCACATAACAGCTCTATTGTACTGTACTAACACCACTATACAGCCCACATAACAGCTCTATACTGTACTGTACTAACACCACTATACAGCCCACATAACAGCTCTATACTGTACTGTACTAACACCACTATACAGCCCACATAACAGCTCTATACTGTACTAACACCACTATACAGCCCACATAACAGCTCTATACTGTACTGTACTAACACCACTATACAGCCCACATAACAGCTCTATACTGTACTAACACCACTATACAGCCCACATAACAGCACTATACTGTACTGTACTAACACCACTATACAGCCCACATAACAGCTCTATACTGTACTGTACTAACACCACTATACAGCCCACATAACAGCTCTATACTGTACTAACACCACTATACAGCCCACATAACAGCTCTATACTGTACTAACACCACTATACAGCTCACATAACAGCTCTATACTGTACTGTACTAACACCACTATACAGCCCACATAACAGCACTATACTGTACTGTACTAACACCGCTATACAGCCCACATAACAGCTCTATACTGTACTGTACTAAAACCACTATACAGCCCACATAACAGCACTATACTGTACTAACACCACTATACAGCCCACATAACAGCACTATACTGTACTAACACCACTATACAGCCCACATAACAGCTCTATACTGTACTGTACTAACACCACTATACAGCCCACATAACAGCACTATACTGTACTGTACTAACACTATACAGCCCACATAACAGCGCTATACTGTACTGTACTAACACCGCTATACAGCCCACATAACAGCTCTATACTGTACTGTACTAACACCACTATACAGCCCACATAACAGCTCTATACTGTACTGTACTAACACCACTATACAGCCCACATAACAGCTCTATACTGTACTGTACTAACAACACTATACAGCCCACATAACAGCACTATACTGTACTGTACTAACACCACTATACAGCCCACATAACAGCTCTATACTGTACTGTACTAACACCACTATACAGCCCACATAACAGCTCTATACTGTACTGTACTTACACCACTATACAGCCCACATAACAGCACTATACTGTACTATCGCCACTATACAGCCCACATAACAGCTCTATACTGTACTGTACTAACACCACTATACAGCCCACATAACAGCTCTATACTGTACTAACACCACTATACAGCCCACATAACAGCACTATACTGTACTAACACCACTATACAGCCCACATAACAGCACTATAATGTACTGTACTAACACCACTATATAGCCCACATAACAGCACTATACTGTACTAACACCACTATACAGCCCATATAACAGCTCTATACTGTACTAACACCACTATACAGCCCACATAACAGCTCTATATTGTACTGTACTAACACCACTATACAGCCCACATAACAGCGCTATACTGTACTGTACTAACACCGCTATACAGCCCACATAACAGCTCTATACTGTACTGTACTAACACCACTATACAGCCCACATAACAGCTCTATACTGTACTGTACTAACACCACTATACAGCCCACATAACAGCACTATACTGTACTAACACCACTATACAGCCCACATAACAGCTCTATACTGTACTGTACTAACACCACTATACAGCCCAGATAACAGCACTATACTGTACTGTACTAACACTATACAGCCCACATAACAGCGCTATACTGTACTGTACTAACACCACTATACAGCCCACATAACAGCACTATACTGTACTGTACTAACACTATACAGCCCACATAACAGCTCTATACTGTACTGTACTAACACCACTATACAGCCCACATAACAGCTCTATACTGTACTGTACTAACACCACTATACAGCCCACATAACTGCACTATACTGTACTGTACTAACACTATACAGCCCACATAACAGCTCTATACTGTATTGTACTAACACCACTATACAGCCCACATAACAGCACTATACTGTACTGTACTAACACTATACAGCCCACATAACAGCTCTATACTGTACTGTACTAACACCACTATACAGCCCACATAACAGCTCTATACTGTACTAACACCACTATACAGCCCACATAACAGCTCTATACTGTACTAACCACTATACAGCCCACATAACAGCTCTATACTGTACTGTACTAACACCACTATACAGCCCACATAACAGCACTATACTGTACTGTACTAACCACTATACAGCCCACATAACAGCTCTATACTGTACTGTACTAACACCACTATACAGCCCACATAACAGCTCTATACTGTACTGTACTAACACCACTATACAGCCCACATAACAGCACTATACTGTACTGTACTAACACCACTATACAGCCCACATAACAGCTCTATACTGTACTGTACTAACACCACTATACAGCCTACATAACAGCTCTATACTGTACTGTACTAACACCACTATACAGCCCACATAACAGCTCTATACTGTACTGTACTAACACCACTATACAGCCCACATAACAGCTCTATACTGTACTGTACTAACACCACTATACAGCCCACATAACAGCTCTATACTGTACTAACACCACTATACAGCCCACATAACAGCACTATACTGTACTGTACTAACACCGCTATACAGCCTACATAACAGCGCTATACTGTACTAACACCACTATACAGCCCACATAACAGCTCTATACTGTACTGTACTAACACCACTATACAGCCCACATAACAGCACTATACTGTACTAACACCACTATACAGCCCACATAACAGCTCTATACTGTACTGTACTAACACCGCTATACAGCCTACATAACAGCGCTATACTGTACTAACACCACTATACAGCCCACATAACAGCTCTATACTGTACTGTACTAACACCACTATACAGCCCACATAACAGCACTATACTGTACTAACACCACTATACAGCCCACATAACAGCACTATACTGTACTGTACTAACACCGCTATACAGCCTACATAACAGCTCTATACTGTACTGTACTAACACCACTATACAGCCCACATAACAGCTCTATACTGTACTGTACTAACACCACTATACAGCCCACATAACAGCACTATACTGTACTGTACTAACACCACTATACAGCCCACATAACAGCTCTATACTGTACTAACACCACTATACAGCCCACATAACAGCACTATACTGTACTGTACTAACACCGCTATACAGCACACATAACAGCTCTATACTGTGCTAACACCACTATACAGCCCACATAACAGCACTATACTGTACTGTACTAACACCACTATACAGCCTACATAACAGCTCTATACTGTACTGTACTAACACCACTATACAGCCCACATAACAGCTCTATACTGTACTGTACTAACACCACTATACAGCCCACATAACAGCTCTATACTGTACTAACACCACTATACAGCCCACATAACAGCACTATACTGTACTGTACTAACACCGCTATACAGCACACATAACAGCTCTATACTGTACTAACACCACTATACAGCCCACATAACAGCACTATACTGTACTGTACTAACACCACTATACAGCCCACATAACAGCTCTATACTGTACTGTACTAACACCACTATACAGCCCACATAACAGCTCTATACTGTACTGTACTAACACCACTATACAGCCCACATAACAGCTCTATACTGTACTGTACTAACACCACTATACAGCCCACATAACAGCGCTATACTGTACTAACACCACTATACAGCCTACATAACAGCTCTATACTGTACTGTACTAACACCACTATACAGCCCACATAACAGCTCTATACTGTACTGTACTAACACCACTATACAGCCCACATAACAGCTCTATACTGTACTGTACTAACACCACTATACAGCCCACATAACAGCTCTATACTGTACTAACACCACTATACAGCCCACATAACAGCACTATACTGTACTGTACTAACACCGCTATACAGCCTACATAACAGCGCTATACTGTACTAACACCACTATACAGCCCACATAACAGCTCTATACTGTACTGTACTAACACCACTATACAGCCCACATAACAGCACTATACTGTACTAACACCACTATACAGCCCACATAACAGCTCTATACTGTACTGTACTAACACCGCTATACAGCCTACATAACAGCGCTATACTGTACTAACACCACTATACAGCCCACATAACAGCTCTATACTGTACTGTACTAACACCACTATACAGCCCACATAACAGCTCTATACTGTACTGTACTAACACCACTATACAGCGCACATAACAGCTCTATACTGTACTGTACTAACACCACTATACAGCCCACATAACAGCGCTATACTGTACTAACACCACTATACAGCCTACATAACAGCACTATACTGTACTGTACTAACACCACTATACAGCCCACATAACAGCTCTATATTGTACTGTACTAACACCACTATACAGCCCACATAACAGCTCTATACTGTACTGTACTAACACCACTATACAGCCCACATAACAGCTCTATACTGTACTGTACTAACACCACTATACAGCCCACATAACAGCTCTATACTGTACTAACACCACTATACAGCCCACATAACAGCTCTATACTGTACTGTACTAACACCACTATACAGCCCACATAACAGCTCTATACTGTACTAACACCACTATACAGCCCACATAACAGCACTATACTGTACTGTACTAACACCACTATACAGCCCACATAACAGCTCTATACTGTACTGTACTAACACCACTATACAGCCCACATAACAGCTCTATACTGTACTAACACCACTATACAGCCCACATAACAGCTCTATACTGTACTAACACCACTATACAGCTCACATAACAGCTCTATACTGTACTGTACTAACACCACTATACAGCCCACATAACAGCACTATACTGTACTGTACTAACACCGCTATACAGCCCACATAACAGCTCTATACTGTACTGTACTAAAACCACTATACAGCCCACATAACAGCACTATACTGTACTAACACCACTATACAGCCCACATAACAGCACTATACTGTACTAACACCACTATACAGCCCACATAACAGCTCTATACTGTACTGTACTAACACCACTATACAGCCCACATAACAGCACTATACTGTACTGTACTAACACTATACAGCCCACATAACAGCGCTATACTGTACTGTACTAACACCGCTATACAGCCCACATAACAGCTCTATACTGTACTGTACTAACACCACTATACAGCCCACATAACAGCTCTATACTGTACTGTACTAACACCACTATACAGCCCACATAACAGCTCTATACTGTACTGTACTAACAACACTATACAGCCCACATAACAGCTCTATACTGTACTGTACTAACACCACTATACAGCCCACATAACAGCACTATACTGTACTGTACTAACACCACTATACAGCCCACATAACAGCTCTATACTGTACTGTACTAACACCACTATACAGCCTACATAACAGCTCTATACTGTACTGTACTAACACCACTATAAAGCCCACATAACAGCACTATACTGTACTGTACTATCGCCACTATACAGCCCACATAACAGCTCTATACTGTACTGTACTAACACCACTATACAGCCCACATAACAGCTCTATACTGTACTGTACTAACACCACTATACAGCCCACATAACAGCACTATACTGTACTAACACCACTATACAGCCCACATAACAGCACTATAATGTACTGTACTAACACCACTATATAGCCCACATAACAGCACTATACTGTACTAACACCACTATACAGCCCATATAACAGCTCTATACTGTACTAACACCACTATACAGCCCACATAACAGCTCTATATTGTACTGTACTAACACCACTATACAGCCCACATAACAGCGCTATACTGTACTGTACTAACACCGCTATACAGCCCACATAACAGCTCTATACTGTACTGTACTAACACCACTATACAGCCCACATAACAGCTCTATACTGTACTGTACTAACACCACTATACAGCCCACATAACAGCACTATACTGTACTAACACCACTATACAGCCCACATAACAGCTCTATACTGTACTGTACTAACACCACTATACAGCCCAGATAACAGCACTATACTGTACTGTACTAACACTATACAGCCCACATAACAGCGCTATACTGTACTGTACTAACACCACTATACAGCCCACATAACAGCACTATACTGTACTGTACTAACACTATACAGCCCACATAACAGCTCTATACTGTACTGTACTAACACCACTATACAGCCCACATAACAGCTCTATACTGTACTGTACTAACACCACTATACAGCCCACATAACTGCACTATACTGTACTGTACTAACACTATACAGCCCACATAACAGCTCTATACTGTATTGTACTAACACCACTATACAGCCCACATAACAGCACTATACTGTACTGTACTAACACTATACAGCCCACATAACAGCTCTATACTGTACTGTACTAACACCACTATACAGCCCACATAACAGCTCTATACTGTACTAACACCACTATACAGCCCACATAACAGCTCTATACTGTATTGTACTAACACCACTATACAGCCCACATAACAGCACTATACTGTACTGTACTAACACTATACAGCCCACATAACAGCTCTATACTGTACTGTACTAACACCACTATACAGCCCACATAACAGCTCTATACTGTACTAACACCACTATACAGCCCACATAACAGCTCTATACTGTACTAACCACTATACAGCCCACATAACAGCTCTATACTGTACTGTACTAACACCACTATACAGCCCACATAACAGCACTATACTGTACTGTACTAACACCACTATACAGCCCACATAACAGCTCTATACTGTACTGTACTAACACCACTATACAGCCCACATAACAGCTCTATACTGTACTGTACTAACACCACTATACAGCCCACATAACAGCTCTATACTGTACTAACACCACTATACAGCCCACATAACAGCTCTATACTGTACTAACCACTATACAGCCCACATAACAGCTCTATACTGTACTGTACTAACACCACTATACAGCCCACATAACAGCACTATACTGTACTGTACTAACACCACTATACAGCCCACATAACAGCTCTATACTGTACTGTACTAACACCACTATACAGCCTACATAACAGCTCTATACTGTACTGTACTAACACCACTATACAGCCCACATAACAGCTCTATACTGTACTGTACTAACACCACTATACAGCCCACATAACAGCTCTATACTGTACTGTACTAACACCACTATACAGCCCACATAACAGCTCTATACTGTACTAACACCACTATACAGCCCACATAACAGCACTATACTGTACTGTACTAACACCGCTATACAGCCTACATAACAGCGCTATACTGTACTAACACCACTATACAGCCCACATAACAGCTCTATACTGTACTGTACTAACACCACTATACAGCCCACATAACAGCACTATACTGTACTAACACCACTATACAGCCCACATAACAGCTCTATACTGTACTGTACTAACACCGCTATACAGCCTACATAACAGCGCTATACTGTACTAACACCACTATACAGCCCACATAACAGCTCTATACTGTACTGTACTAACACCACTATACAGCCCACATAACAGCACTATACTGTACTAACACCACTATACAGCCCACATAACAGCACTATACTGTACTGTACTAACACCGCTATACAGCCTACATAACAGCTCTATACTGTACTGTACTAACACCACTATACAGCCCACATAACAGCTCTATACTGTACTGTACTAACACCACTATACAGCCCACATAACAGCACTATACTGTACTGTACTAACACCGCTATACAGCCCACATAACAGCTCTATACTGTACTAACACCACTATACAGCCCACATAACAGCACTATACTGTACTGTACTAACACCACTATACAGCCTACATAACAGCTCTATACTGTACTGTACTAACACCACTATACAGCCCACATAACAGCTCTATACTGTACTGTACTAACACCACTATACAGCCCACATAACAGCTCTATACTGTACTAACACCACTATACAGCCCACATAACAGCACTATACTGTACTGTACTAACACCACTATACAGCGTACATAACAGCTCTATACTGTACTGTACTAACACCACTATACAGCCCACATAACAGCTCTATACTGTACTGTACTAACACCACTATACAGCCCACATAACAGCTCTATACTGTACTAACACCACTATACAGCCCACATAACAGCACTATACTGTACTGTACTAACACCGCTATACAGCACACATAACAGCTCTATACTGTACTAACACCACTATACAGCCCACATAACAGCACTATACTGTACTGTACTAACACCACTATACAGCCCACATAACAGCTCTATACTGTACTGTACTAACACCACTATACAGCCCACATAACAGCTCTATACTGTACTGTACTAACACCACTATACAGCCCACATAACAGCTCTATACTGTACTGTACTAACACCACTATACAGCCCACATAACAGCGCTATACTGTACTAACACCACTATACAGCCTACATAACAGCTCTATACTGTACTGTACTAACACCACTATACAGCCCACATAACAGCTCTATACTGTACTGTACTAACACCACTATACAGCCCACATAACAGCTCTATACTGTACTGTACTAACACCACTATACAGCCCACATAACAGCTCTATACTGTACTGTACTAACACCACTATACAGCCCACATAACAGCTCTATACTGTACTAACACCACTATACAGCCCACATAACAGCACTATACTGTACTGTACTAACACCGCTATACAGCCTACATAACAGCGCTATACTGTACTAACACCACTATACAGCCCACATAACAGCTCTATACTGTACTGTACTAACACCACTATACAGCCCACATAACAGCACTATACTGTACTAACACCACTATACAGCCCACATAACAGCTCTATACTGTACTGTACTAACACCGCTATACAGCCTACATAACAGCGCTATACTGTACTAACACCACTATACAGCCCACATAACAGCTCTATACTGTACTGTACTAACACCACTATACAGCCCACATAACAGCACTATACTGTACTAACACCACTATACAGCCCACATAACAGCACTATACTGTACTGTACTAACACCGCTATACAGCCTACATAACACCTCTACACTGTACTGTACTAACACCACTATACAGCCCACATAACAGCTCTATACTGTACTGTACTAACACCACTATACAGCCCACATAACAGCACTATACTGTACTGTACTAACACCGCTATACAGCCCACATAACAGCTCTATACTGTACTAACACCACTATACAGCCCACATAACAGCACTATACTGTACTGTACTAACACCGCTATACAGCACACATAACAGCTCTATACTGTACTAACACCACTATACAGCCCACATAACAGCACTATACTGTACTGTACTAACACCACTATACAGCCTACATAACAGCTCTATACTGTACTGTACTAACACCACTATACAGCCCACATAACAGCTCTATACTGTACTGTACTAACACCACTATACAGCCCACATAACAGCTCTATACTGTACTAACACCACTATACAGCCCACATAACAGCACTATACTGTACTGTACTAACACCGCTATACAGCACACATAACAGCTCTATACTGTACTAACACCACTATACAGCCCACATAACAGCTCTATACTGTACTGTACTAACACCACTATACAGCCCACATAACAGCACTATACTGTACTGTACTAACACCACTATACAACCCACATAACAGCTCTATACTGTACTGTACTAACACCACTATACAGCCCACATAACAGCTCTATACTGTACTGTACTAACACCACTATACAGCCCACATAACAGCACTATACTGTACTGTACTAACACCGCTATACAGCCTACATAACAGCTCTATACTGTACTGTACTAACACCACTATACAGCCCACATAACAGCACTATACTGTACTGTACTAACACCACTATACAGCCCACATAACAGCTCTATACTGTACTAACACCACTATACAGCCCACATAACAGCACTATACTGTACTGTACTAACACTACTATACAGCCCACATAACAGCGCTATACTGTACTGCACTAACACCACTATACAGCCCACATAACAGCACTATACTGTACTGTACTAACACCACTATACAGCCCACATAACAGCCCTATACTGTACTCCACTAACACCACTATACAGCCCACATAACAGCTCTATACTGTACTAACACCACTATACAGCCCACATAACAGCGCTATACTGTACTGTACTAACACCACTATACAGCCTACATAACAGCTCTATACTGTACTAACCACTATACAGCCTACATAACAGCACTATACTGTACTAACACCACTATACAGCCCACATAACAGCTCTATACTGTACTAACCACTATACAGCCTACATAACAGCACTATACTGTACTGTACTAACACCACTATACAGCCCACATAACAGCTCTATACTGTACTGTACTAACACCACTATACAGCCCACATAACAGCACTATACTGTACTGTACTAACACCACTATACAGCCCACATAACAGCCCTATACTGTACTCCACTAACACCACTATACAGCCCACATAACAGCTCTATACTGTACTAACACCACTATACAGCCCACATAACAGCGCTATACTGTACTGCACTAACACCACTATACAGACCACATAACAGCTCTATACTGTACTAACACCACTATACAGCCCACATAACAGCTCTATACTATACTGTACTAACACCACTATACAGCCCACATAACAGCCCTATACTGTACTGTACTAACACCACTATACAGCCCACATAACAGCCCTATACTGTACTCCACTAACACCACTATACAGCCCACATAACAGCTCTATACTGTACTAACACCACTATACAGCCCACATAACAGCGCTATACTGTACTGTACTAACACCACTATACAGCCCACATAACAGCTCTATACTGTACTGAACTGACACCACTATACAGCCCACATAACAGCTCTATACTGTACTGTACTGACACCACTATACAGCCCACATAACAGCGCTATACTGTACTGTACTAACACCACTATACAGCCCACATAACAGCTCTATACTGTACTGTACTAACACCACTATACAGCCTACATAACAGCTCTATACTGTAATGTACTAACACCGCTATACAGCCCACATAACAGCACTATACTGTACTGTACTAACACCACTATACAGCCCACATAACAGCTCTATACTGTACTGTACTAACACCACTATACAGCCCACATAACAGCTCTATACTGTACTGTACTAACACCACTATACAGCCCACATAACAGCGCTATACTGTACTGTACTAACACCGCTATACAGCCCACATAACAGCTCTATACTGTACTAACACCACTATACAGCCCACATAACAGCTCTATACTGTACTGTACTACCACCACTATACAGCCCACATAACAGCACTATACTGTACTGTACTAACACCGCTATACAGCCCACATAACAGCTCTATACTGTACTGTACTAACACCACTATACAGCCCACATAACAGCGCTATACTGTACTGTACTAACACCACTATACAGCCCACATAACAGCACTATACTGTACTAACATCACTATACAGCCCACATAACAGCGCTATACTGTACTGTACTAACACCACTATACAGCCCACATAACAGCACTATACTGTACTGTACTAACACCAATATACAGCCTACATAACAGCTCTATACTGTACTGTACTAACACCACTATACAGCCCACATAACAGCTCTATACTGTACTGTACTAACACCACTATACAGCGCACATAACAGCTCTATACTGTACTGTACTAACACCACTATACAGCCCACATAACAGCGCTATACTGTACTAACACCACTATACAGCCTACATAACAGCACTATACTGTACTGTACTAACACCACTATACAGCCCACATAACAGCTCTATATTGTACTGTACTAACACCACTATACAGCCCACATAACAGCTCTATACTGTACTGTACTAACACCACTATACAGCCCACATAACAGCTCTATACTGTACTGTACTAACACCACTATACAGCCCACATAACAGCTCTATACTGTACTAACACCACTATACAGCCCACATAACAGCTCTATACTGTACTGTACTAACACCACTATACAGCCCACATAACAGCTCTATACTGTACTAACACCACTATACAGCCCACATAACAGCACTATACTGTACTGTACTAACACCACTATACAGCCCACATAACAGCTCTATACTGTACTGTACTAACACCACTATACAGCCCACATAACAGCTCTATACTGTACTAACACCACTATACAGCCCACATAACAGCTCTATACTGTACTAACACCACTATACAGCTCACATAACAGCTCTATACTGTACTGTACTAACACCACTATACAGCCCACATAACAGCACTATACTGTACTGTACTAACACCGCTATACAGCCCACATAACAGCTCTATACTGTACTGTACTAAAACCACTATACAGCCCACATAACAGCACTATACTGTACTAACACCACTATACAGCCCACATAACAGCACTATACTGTACTAACACCACTATACAGCCCACATAACAGCTCTATACTGTACTGTACTAACACCACTATACAGCCCACATAACAGCACTATACTGTACTGTACTAACACTATACAGCCCACATAACAGCGCTATACTGTACTGTACTAACACCGCTATACAGCCCACATAACAGCTCTATACTGTACTGTACTAACACCACTATACAGCCCACATAACAGCTCTATACTGTACTGTACTAACACCACTATACAGCCCACATAACAGCTCTATACTGTACTGTACTAACAACACTATACAGCCCACATAACAGCTCTATACTGTACTGTACTAACACCACTATACAGCCCACATAACAGCACTATACTGTTCTGTACTAACACCACTATACAGCCCACATAACAGCTCTATACTGTACTGTACTAACACCACTATACAGCCCACATAACAGCTCTATACTGTACTGTACTAACACCACTATACAGCCCACATAACAGCACTATACTGTACTGTACTATCGCCACTATACAGCCCACATAACAGCTCTATACTGTACTGTACTAACACCACTATACAGCCCACATAACAGCTCTATACTGTACTGTACTAACACCACTATACAGCCCACATAACAGCACTATACTGTACTAACACCACTATACAGCCCACATAACAGCACTATAATGTACTGTACTAACACCACTATATAGCCCACATAACAGCACTATACTGTACTAACACCACTATACAGCCCACATAACAGCTCTATATTGTACTGTACTAACACCACTATACAGCCCACATAACAGCGCTATACTGTACTGTACTAACACCGCTATACAGCCCACATAACAGCTCTATACTGTACTGTACTAACACCACTATACAGCCCACATAACAGCTCTATACTGTACTGTACTAACACCACTATACAGCCCACATAACAGCACTATACTGTACTAACACCACTATACAGCCCACATAACAGCTCTATACTGTACTGTACTAACACCACTATACAGCCCAGATAACAGCACTATACTGTACTGTACTAACACTATACAGCCCACATAACAGCGCTATACTGTACTGTACTAACACCACTATACAGCCCACATAACAGCACTATACTGTACTGTACTAACACTATACAGCCCACATAACAGCTCTATACTGTACTGTACTAACACCACTATACAGCCCACATAACAGCTCTATACTGTACTGTACTAACACCACTATACAGCCCACATAACTGCACTATACTGTACTGTACTAACACTATACAGCCCACATAACAGCTCTATACTGTATTGTACTAACACCACTATACAGCCCACATAACAGCACTATACTGTACTGTACTAACACTATACAGCCCACATAACAGCTCTATACTGTACTGTACTAACACCACTATACAGCCCACATAACAGCTCTATACTGTACTAACACCACTATACAGCCCACATAACAGCTCTATACTGTATTGTACTAACACCACTATACAGCCCACATAACAGCACTATACTGTACTGTACTAACACTATACAGCCCACATAACAGCTCTATACTGTACTGTACTAACACCACTATACAGCCCACATAACAGCTCTATACTGTACTAACACCACTATACAGCCCACATAACAGCTCTATACTGTACTAACCACTATACAGCCCACATAACAGCTCTATACTGTACTGTACTAACCACTATACAGCCCACATAACAGCACTATACTGTACTGTACTAACACCACTATACAGCCCACATAACAGCTCTATACTGTACTGTACTAACACCACTATACAGCCCACATAACAGCTCTATACTGTACTGTACTAACACCACTATACAGCCCACATAACAGCACTATACTGTACTGTACTAACACCACTATACAGCCCACATAACAGCTCTATACTGTACTGTACTAACACCACTATACAGCCTACATAACAGCTCTATACTGTACTGTACTAACACCACTATACAGCCCACATAACAGCTCTATACTGTACTGTACTAACACCACTATACAGCCCACATAACAGCTCTATACTGTACTGTACTAACACCACTATACAGCCCACATAACAGCTCTATACTGTACTAACACCACTATACAGCCCACATAACAGCACTATACTGTACTGTACTAACACCGCTATACAGCCTACATAACAGCGCTATACTGTACTAACACCACTATACAGCCCACATAACAGCTCTATACTGTACTGTACTAACACCACTATACAGCCCACATAACAGCACTATACTGTACTAACACCACTATACAGCCCACATAACAGCTCTATACTGTACTGTACTAACACCGCTATACAGCCTACATAACAGCGCTATACTGTACTAACACCACTATACAGCCCACATAACAGCTCTATACTGTACTGTACTAACACCACTATACAGCCCACATAACAGCACTATACTGTACTAACACCACTATACAGCCCACATAACAGCACTATACTGTACTGTACTAACACCGCTATACAGCCTACATAACAGCTCTATACTGTACTGTACTAACACCACTATACAGCCCACATAACAGCTCTATACTGTACTGTACTAACACCACTATACAGCCCACATAACAGCACTATACTGTACTGTACTAACACCGCTATACAGCCCACATAACAGCTCTATACTGTACTAACACCACTATACAGCCCACATAACAGCACTATACTGTACTGTACTAACACCGCTATACAGCACACATAACAGCTCTATACTGTACTAACACCACTATACAGCCCACATAACAGCACTATACTGTACTGTACTAACACCACTATACAGCCTACATAACAGCTCTATACTGTACTGTACTAACACCACTATACAGCCCACATAACAGCTCTATACTGTACTGTACTAACACCACTATACAGCCCACATAACAGCTCTATACTGTACTAACACCACTATACAGCCCACATAACAGCACTATACTGTACTGTACTAACACCGCTATACAGCACACATAACAGCTCTATACTGTACTAACACCACTATACAGCCCACATAACAGCACTATACTGTACTGTACTAACACCACTATACAGCCCACATAACAGCTCTATACTGTACTGTACTAACACCACTATACAGCCCACATAACAGCTCTATACTGTACTGTACTAACACCACTATACAGCCCACATAACAGCTCTATACTGTACTGTACTAACACCACTATACAGCCCACATAACAGCGCTATACTGTACTAACACCACTATACAGCCTACATAACAGCTCTATACTGTACTGTACTAACACCACTATACAGCCCACATAACAGCTCTATACTGTACTGTACTAACACCACTATACAGCCCACATAACAGCTCTATACTGTACTGTACTAACACCACTATACAGCCCACATAACAGCTCTATACTGTACTGTACTAACACCGCTATACAGCCTACATAACAGCGCTATACTGTACTAACACCACTATACAGCCCACATAACAGCTCTATACTGTACTGTACTAACACCACTATACAGCCCACATAACAGCACTATACTGTACTAACACCACTATACAGCCCACATAACAGCTCTATACTGTACTGTACTAACACCGCTATACAGCCTACATAACAGCGCTATACTGTACTAACACCACTATACAGCCCACATAACAGCTCTATACTGTACTGTACTAACACCACTATACAGCCCACATAACAGCACTATACTGTACTAACACCACTATACAGCCCACATAACAGCACTATACTGTACTGTACTAACACCGCTATACAGCCTACATAACAGCTCTATACTGTACTGTACTAACACCACTATACAGCCCACATAACAGCTCTATACTGTACTGTACTAACACCACTATACAGCCCACATAACAGCACTATACTGTACTGTACTAACACCGCTATACAGCCCACATAACAGCTCTATACTGTACTAACACCACTATACAGCCCACATAACAGCACTATACTGTACTGTACTAACACCGCTATACAGCACATATAACAGCTCTATACTGTACTAACACCACTATACAGCCCACATAACAGCACTATACTGTACTGTACTAACACCACTATACAGCCTACATAACAGCTCTATACTGTACTGTACTAACACCACTATACAGCCCACATAACAGCTCTATACTGTACTGTACTAACACCACTATACAGCCCACATAACAGCTCTATACTGTACTAACACCACTATACAGCCCACATAACAGCACTATACTGTACTGTACTAACACCGCTATACAGCACACATAACAGCTCTATACTGTACTAACACCACTATACAGCCCACATAACAGCTCTATACTGTACTAACACCACTATACAGCCCACATAACAGCACTATACTGTACTGTACTAACACCACTATACAGCCCACATAACAGCACTATACTGTACTAACACCACTATACAGCCCACATAACAGCTCTATACTGTACTGTACTAACACCACTATACAGCCCACATAACAGCTCTATACTGTACTGTACTAACACCACTATACAGCCCACATAACAGCACTATACTGTACTGTACTAACACCGCTATACAGCCTACATAACAGCTCTATACTGTACTGTACTAACACCGCTATACAGCCCACATAACAGCACTATACTGTACTGTACTAACACCACTATACAGCCCACATAACAGCACTATACTGTACTGTACTAACACCGCTATACAGCCTACATAACAGCTCTATACTGTACTGTACTAACACCACTATACAGCCCACATAACAGCTCTATACTGTACTGTACTAACACCACTATACAGCCCACATAACAGCACTATACTGTACTGTACTAACACCACTATACAGCCCACATAACAGCTCTATACTGTACTGTACTAACACCACTATACAGCCCACATAACAGCACTATACTGTACTGTACTAACACCACTATACAGCCCACATAACAGCTCTATACTGTACTGTACTAACACCGCTATACAGCCCACATAACAGCACTATACTGTACTGTACTAACACCACTATACAGCCCACATAACAGCACTATACTATACTGTACTAACACCGCTATACAGCCCACATAACAGCTCTATACTGTACTGTACTAACACCACTATACAGCCCACATAACAGCTCTATACTGTACTGTACTAACACCACTATACAGCCCACATAACAGCTCTATACTGTACTGTACTAACACCACTATACAGCCCACATAACAGCACTATACTGTACTGTACTAACACCACTATACAGCCCACATAACAGCACTATACTGTACTGTACTAACACCACTATACAGCCTACATAACAGCTCTATACTGTACTGTACTAACACCACTATACAGCCCACATAACAGCTCTATACTGTACTAACACCGCTATACAGCACACATAACAGCTCTATACTGTACTAACACCGCTATACAGCACACATAACAGCTCTATACTGTATTAACACCACTATACAGCCCACATAACAGCACTATACTGTACTGTACTAACACCACTATACAGCCCACATAACAGCTCTATACTGTACTGTACTAACACCACTATACAGCCCACATAACAGCTCTATACTGTACTGTACTAACACCACTATACAGCCCACATAACAGCACTATACTATACTGTACTAACACCACTATACAGCCCACATAACAGCTCTATACTGTACTGTACTAACACCACTATACAGCCCACATAACAGCACTATACTGTACTGTACTAACACCGCTATACAGCCTACATAACAGCTCTATACTGTACTGTACTAACACCACTATACAGCCCACATAACAGCTCTATACTATACTGTACTAACACCGCTATACAGCCCACATAACAGCTCTATACTGTACTGTACTAACACCACTATACAGCCCACATAACAGCTCTATACTGTACTAACACCACTATACAGCCCACATAACAGCACTATACTGTACTGTACTAACACCACTATACAGCCCACATAACAGCTCTATACTGTACTGTACTAACACCACTATACAGCCCACATAACAGCTCTATACTGTACTGTACTAACACCACTATACAGCCCACATAACAGCACTATACTGTACTGTACTAACACCGCTATACAGCCTACATAACAGCTCTATACTGTACTGTACTAACACCACTATACAGCCTACATAACAGCTCTATACTGTACTGAACTAACACCGCTATACAGCCCACATAACAGCTCTATACTGTACTAACACCGCTATACAGCCCACATAACAGCTCTATACTGTACTGTACTAACACCACTATACAGCCTACATAACAGCACTATACTGTACTGTACTAACACCACTATACAGCCCACATAACAGCTCTATACTATACTGTACTAACACCGCTATACAGCCCACATAACAGCTCTATACTGTACTGTACTAACACCACTATACAGCCCACATAACAGCTCTATACTGTACTGTACTACCACCACTATACAGCCCACATAACAGCTCTATACTGTACTGTACTAACACCACTATACAGCCCACATAACAGCTCTATACTGTACTGTACTAACACTATACAGCCCACATAACAGCGCTATACTGTACTGTACTAACACCACTATACAGCCCACATAACAGCACTATACTCTACTAACACCACTATACAGCCCACATAACAGCTCTATACTGTACTAACACCACTATACAGCCCACATAACAGCTCTATACTGTACTGTACTAACACCGCTATACAGCCCACATAACAGCTCTATACTGTACTGTACTAACACCGCTATACAGCCTACATAACAGCTCTATACTGTACTGTACTAACACCGCTATACAGCCCACATAACAGCGCTATACTGTACTGTACTAACACCACTATACAGCCCACATAACAGCGCTATACTGTACTGTACTAACACCGCTATACTGCCCACATAACAGCCCTATACTGTACTCCACTAACACCACTATACAGCCCACATAACAGCTCTATACTGTACTGTACTAACACCACTATACAGCCCACATAACAGCGCTATACTGTACTGTACTAACACCACTATACAGCCCACATAACAGCACTATACTGTACTGTACTAACACCACTATACAGCCCACATAACAGCACTATACTGTACTGTACTAACACCACTATACAGCCCACATAACAGCACTATACTGTACTGTACTAACACCACTATACAGCCCACATAACAGCACTATACTGTACTGTACTAACACCACTATACAGCCCACATAACAGCACTATACTGTACTGTACTAACACCACTATACAGCCCACATAACAGCACTATACTGTACTGTACTAACACCACTATACAGCCCACATAACAGCGCTATACTGTACTGTACTAACACCACTATACAGCCCACATAACAGCACTATACTGTACTAACACCACTATACAGCCCACATAACAGCTCTATACTGTACTGTACTAACACCACTATACAGCCCACATAACAGCGATATACTGTACTGTACTAACACCACTATACAGCCCACATAACAGCTCTATACTGTACTAACACCACTATACAGCCCACATAACAGCACTATACTGTACTGTACTAACACCGCTATACAGCCTACATAACAGCGCTATACTGTACTAACACCACTATACAGCCCACATAACAGCTCTATACTGTACTGTACTAACACCACTATACAGCCCACATAACAGCACTATACTGTACTAACACCACTATACAGCCCACATAACAGCTCTATACTGTACTGTACTAACACCGCTATACAGCCTACATAACAGCGCTATACTGTACTAACACCACTATACAGCCCACATAACAGCTCTATACTGTACTGTACTAACACCACTATACAGCCCACATAACAGCACTATACTGTACTAACACCACTATACAGCCCACATAACAGCACTATACTGTACTGTACTAACACCGCTATACAGCCTACATAACAGCTCTATACTGTACTGTACTAACACCACTATACAGCCCACATAACAGCTCTATACTGTACTGTACTAACACCACTATACAGCCCACATAACAGCACTATACTGTACTGTACTAACACCGCTATACAGCCCACATAACAGCTCTATACTGTACTGTACTAACACCACTATACAGCCCACATAACAGCACTATACTGTACTGTACTAACACCGCTATACAGCACACATAACAGCTCTATACTGTACTAACACCACTATACAGCCCACATAACAGCACTATACTGTACTGTACTAACACCACTATACAGCCCACATAACAGCACTATACTGTACTGTACTAACACCGCTATACAGCACACATAACAGCTCTATACTGTACTAACACCACTATACAGCCCACATAACAGCACTATACTGTACTGTACTAACACCACTATACAGCCTACATAACAGCTCTATACTGTACTGTACTAACACCACTATACAGCCCACATAACAGCTCTATACTGTACTGTACTAACACCACTATACAGCCCACATAACAGCTCTATACTGTACTAACACCACTATACAGCCCACATAACAGCACTATACTGTACTGTACTAACACCGCTATACAGCACACATAACAGCTCTATACTGTACTAACACCACTATACAGCCCACATAACAGCTCTATACTGTACTAACACCACTATACAGCCCACATAACAGCACTATACTGTACTGTACTAACACCACTATACAGCCCACATAACAGCACTATACTGTACTAACACCACTATACAGCCCACATAACAGCTCTATACTGTACTGTACTAACACCACTATACAGCCCACATAACAGCTCTATACTGTACTGTACTAACACCACTATACAGCCCACATAACAGCACTATACTGTACTGTACTAACACCGCTATACAGCCTACATAACAGCTCTATACTGTACTGTACTAACACCACTATACAGCCCACATAACAGCACTATACTGTACTGTACTAACACCACTATACAGCCCACATAACAGCACTATACTGTACTGTACTAACACCGCTATACAGCCTACATAACAGCTCTATACTGTACTGTACTAACACCACTATACAGCCCACATAACAGCTCTATACTGTACTGTACTAACACCACTATACAGCCCACATAACAGCACTATACTGTACTGTACTAACACCACTATACAGCCCACATAACAGCTCTATACTGTACTGTACTAACACCACTATACAGCCCACATAACAGCACTATACTGTACTGTACTAACACCACTATACATCCCACATAACAGCTCTATACTGTACTGTACTAACACCACTATACAGCCCACATAACAGCACTATACTGTACTGTACTAACACCACTATACAGCCCACATAACAGCACTATACTATACTGTACTAACACCGCTATACAGCCCACATAACAGCTCTATACTGTACTGTACTAACACCACTATACAGCCCACATAACAGCTCTATACTGTACTGTACTAACACCACTATACAGCCCACATAACAGCTCTATACTGTACTGTACTAACACCACTATACAGCCCACATAACAGCACTATACTGTACTGTACTAACACCACTATACAGCCCACATAACAGCACTATACTGTACTGTACTAACACCACTATACAGCCTACATAACAGCTCTATACTGTACTGTACTAACACCACTATACAGCCCACATAACAGCTCTATACTGTACTAACACCGCTATACAGCACACATAACAGCTCTATACTGTACTAACACCGCTATACAGCACACATAACAGCTCTATACTGTACTAACACCACTATACAGCCCACATAACAGCACTATACTGTACTGTACTAACACCACTATACAGCCCACATAACAGCTCTATACTGTACTGTACTAACACCACTATACAGCCCACATAACAGCTCTATACTGTACTGTACTAACACCACTATACAGCCCACATAACAGCACTATACTGTACTGTACTAACACCACTATACAGCCCACATAACAGCACTATACTGTACTGTACTAACACCACTATACAGCCCACATAACAGCTCTATACTGTACTGTACTAACACCACTATACAGCCCACATAACAGCTCTATACTGTACTGTACTAACACCACTATACAGCCCACATAACAGCACTATACTGTACTGTACTAACACCGCTATACAGCCTACATAACAGCTCTATACTGTACTGTACTAACACCACTATACAGCCCACATAACAGCTCTATACTATACTGTACTAACACCGCTATACAGCCCACATAACAGCTCTATACTGTACTGTACTAACACCACTATACAGCCCACATAACAGCTCTATACTGTACTGTACTAACACCACTATACAGCCCACATAACAGCACTATACTGTACTGTACTAACACCGCTATACAGCCTACATAACAGCTCTATACTGTACTGTACTAACACCACTATACAGCCCACATAACAGCTCTATACTGTACTGTACTAACACCACTATACAGCCCACATAACAGCACTATACTGTACTGTACTAACACCGCTATACAGCCTACATAACAGCTCTATACTGTACTGTACTAACACCACTATACAGCCCACATAACAGCTCTATACTGTACTGTACTAACACCACTATACAGCCCACATAACAGCACTATACTGTACTGTACTAACACCGCTATACAGCCTACATAACAGCTCTATACTGTACTGTACTAACACCACTATACAGCCCACATAACAGCTCTATACTATACTGTACTAACACCGCTATACAGCCCACATAACAGCTCTATACTGTACTGTACTAACACCACTATACAGCCCACATAACAGCTCTATACTGTACTAACACCACTATACAGCCCACATAACAGCACTATACTGTACTGTACTAACACCACTATACAGCCCACATAACAGCTCTATACTGTACTGTACTAACACCACTATACAGCCCACATAACAGCTCTATACTGTACTGTACTAACACCACTATACAGCCCACATAACAGCACTATACTGTACTGTACTAACACCGCTATACAGCCTACATAACAGCTCTATACTGTACTGTACTAACACCACTATACAGCCTACATAACAGCTCTATACTGTACTGAACTAACACCGCTATACAGCCCACATAACAGCTCTATACTGTACTAACACCGCTATACAGCCCACATAACAGCTCTATACTGTACTGTACTAACACCACTATACAGCCTACATAACAGCACTATACTGTACTGTACTAACACCACTATACAGCCCACATAACAGCTCTATACTATACTGTACTAACACCGCTATACAGCCCACATAACAGCTCTATACTGTACTGTACTAACACCACTATACAGCCCACATAACAGCTCTATACTGTACTGTACTACCACCACTATACAGCCCACATAACAGCTCTATACTGTACTGTACTAACACCACTATACAGCCCACATAACAGCTCTATACTGTACTGTACTAACACTATACAGCCCACATAACAGCGCTATACTGTACTGTACTAACACCACTATACAGCCCACATAACAGCACTATACTCTACTAACACCACTATACAGCCCACATAACAGCTCTATACTGTACTAACACCACTATACAGCCCACATAACAGCTCTATACTGTACTGTACTAACACCGCTATACAGCCCACATAACAGCTCTATACTGTACTGTACTAACACCGCTATACAGCCCACATAACAGCACTATACTGTACTGTACTAACACCACTATACAGCCCACATAACAGCGCTATACTGTACTGTACTAACACCGCTATACTGCCCACATAACAGCCCTATACTGTACTCCACTAACACCACTATACAGCCCACATAACAGCTCTATACTGTACTGTACTAACACCACTATACAGCCCACATAACAGCGCTATACTGTACTGTACTAACACCACTATACAGCCCACATAACAGCACTATACTGTACTGTACTAACACCACTATACAGCCCACATAACAGCACTATACTGTACTGTACTAACACCACTATACAGCCCACATAACAGCACTATACTGTACTGTACTAACACCACTATACAGCCCACATAACAGCGCTATACTGTACTGTACTAACACCACTATACAGCCCACATAACAGCGCTATACTGTACTGTACTAACACCACTATACAGCCCACATAACAGCACTATACTGTACTGTACTAACACCACTATACAGCCCACATAACAGCTCTATACTGTACTGTACTAACACCACTATACAGCCCACATAACAGCACTATACTGTACTAACACCACTATACAGCCCACATAACAGCGCTATACTGTACTGTACTAACACCACTATACAGCCCACATAACAGCTCTATACTGTACTGTACTAACACCACTATACAGCCCACATAACAGCACTATACTGTACTGTACTAACATCACTATACAGCCCACATAACAGCACTATACTGTACTGTACTAACACCACTATACAGCCCACATAACAGCGCTATACTGTACTGTACTAACACCACTATACAGCCCACATAACAGCACTATACTGTACTGTACTAACACCACTATACAGCCCACATAACAGCTCTATACTGTACTGTACTAACACCACTATACAGCCCACATAACAGCGCTATACTGTACTGTACTAACACCACTATACAGCCCACATAACAGCACTATACTATACTGTACTAACACCACTATACAGCCCACATAACAGCACTATACTGTACTAACACCACTATACAGCCCACATAACAGCGCTATACTGTACTGTACTAACACCACTATACAGCCCACATAACAGCACTATACTGTACTAACACCACTATACAGCCCACATAACAGCACTATACTGTACTGTACTAACACCACTATACAGCCCACATAACAGCACTATACTGTACTGTACTAACACCACTATACAGCCCACATAACAGCACTATACTGTACTGTACTAACACCACTATACAGCCCACATAACAGCACTATACTGTACTAACACCACTATACAGCCCACATAACAGCTCTATACTGTACTGTACTAACACCACTATACAGCCCACATAACAGCACTATACTGTACTGTACTAACACCACTATACAGCCCACATAACAGCGCTATACTGTACTGTACTAACACCACTATACAGCCTACATAACAGCTCTATACTGTACTAACACCACTATACAGCCCACATAACAGCTCTATACTGTACTGTACTAACACCACTATACAGCCCACATAACAGCACTATACTGTACTGTACTAACACCACTATACAGCCCACATAACAGCTCTATACTGTACTGTACTAACACCACTATACAGCCCACATAACAGCTCTATACTGTACTGTACTAACACCGCTATACAGCCCACATAACAGCACTATACTGTACTGTACTAACACCACTATACAGCCCACATAACAGCTCTATACTGTACTGTACTAACACCACTATACAGCCCACATAACAGCACTATACTGTACTAACACCACTATACAGCCCACATAACAGCACTATACTGTACTGTACTAACACCACTATACAGCCCACATAACAGCACTATACTGTACTAACACCACTATACAGCCCACATAACAGCTCTATACTGTACTGTACTAACACCACTATACAGCCTACATAACAGCTCTATACTGTACTAACACCACTATACAGCCCACATAACAGCACTATACTGTACTGTACTAACACCACTATACAGCCTACATAACAGCTCTATACTGTACTAACACCACTATACAGCCCACATAACAGCGCTATACTGTACTAACACCACTATACAGCCCACATAACAGCTCTATACTGTACTGTACTAACACCACTATACAGCCTACATAACAGCTCTATACTGTACTAACACCACTATACAGCCCACATAACAGCGCTATACTGTACTGTACTAACACCACTATACAGCCCACATAACAGCTCTATACTGTACTAACACCACTATACAGCCCACATAACAGCTCTATACTGTACTGTACTAACACCACTATACAGCCCACATAACAGCTCTATACTGTACTGTACTAACACCACTATACAGCCCACATAACAGCTCTATACTGTACTAACACCACTATACAGCCTACATAACAGCTCTATACTGTACTAACACCACTATACAGCCCACATAACAGCGCTATACTGTACTGTACTAACACCACTATACAGCCCACATAACAGCACTATACTGTACTGTACTAACACCACTATACAGCCCACATAACAGCTCTATACTGTACTGTACTAACACCGCTATACAGCCCACATAACAGCACTATACTGTACTGTACTAACACCACTATACAGCCCACATAACAGCTCTATACTGTACTGTACTAACACCACTATACAGCCCACATAACAGCACTATACTGTACTAACACCACTATACAGCCCACATAACAGCACTATACTGTACTGTACTAACACCACTATACAGCCCACATAACAGCACTATACTGTACTAACACCACTATACAGCCCACATAACAGCTCTATACTGTACTGTACTAACACCACTATACAGCCTACATAACAGCTCTATACTGTACTAACACCACTATACAGCCCACATAACAGCACTATACTGTACTGTACTAACACCACTATACAGCCTACATAACAGCTCTATACTGTACTAACACCACTATACAGCCCACATAACAGCGCTATACTGTACTAACACCACTATACAGCCCACATAACAGCTCTATACTGTACTGTACTAACACCACTATACAGCCTACATAACAGCTCTATACTGTACTAACACCACTATACAGCCCACATAACAGCGCTATACTGTACTGTACTAACACCACTATACAGCCCACATAACAGCTCTATACTGTACTAACACCACTATACAGCCCACATAACAGCGCTATACTGTACTGTACTAACACCACTATACAGCCCACATAACAGCACTATACTGTACTGGACTAACACCACTATACAGCCCACATAACAGCTCTATACTGTACTGTACTAACACCACTATACAGCCCACATAACAGCTCTATAGTGTACTAACACCACTATACAGCCCACATAACAGCTCTATACTGTACTAACACCACTATACAGCCCACATAACAGCACTATACTGTACTGTACTAACACCACTATACAGCCCACATAACAGCGCTATACTGTACTAACACCACTATACAGCCCACATAACAGCTCTATACTGTACTAACACCACTATACAGCCCACATAACAGCGCTATACTGTACTGTACTAACACCACTATACAGCCCACATAACAGCACTATACTGTACTGTACTAACACCACTATACAGCCCACATAACAGCTCTATACTATACTGTACTAACACCACTATACAGCCTACATAACAGCTCTATACTGTACTGTACTAACACCACTATACAGCCCACATAACAGCACTATACTGTACTGTACTAACACCACTATACAGCCCACATAACAGCTCTATACTGTACTAACACCACTATACAGCCCACATAACAGCACTATACTGTACTGTACTAACACCACTATACAGCCCACATAACAGCTCTATACTGTACTAACACCACTATACAGCCCACATAACAGCACTATACTGTACTGTACTAACACCACTATACAGCCCACATAACAGCACTATACTGTACTGTACTAACACCACTATACAGCCCACATAACAGCACTATACTGTACTGTACTAACACCACTATACAGCCCACATAACAGCACTATACTGTACTGTACTAACACCACTATACAGCCCACATAACAGCTCTATACTGTACTAACACCACTATACAGCCCACATAACAGCACTATACTGTACTGTACTAACACCACTATACAGCCCACATAACAGCTCTATACTGTACTAACACCACTATACAGCCCACATAACAGCACTATACTGTACTGTACTAACACCACTATACAGCCCACATAACAGCTCTATACTATACTGTACTAACACCACTATACAGCCCACATAACAGCTCTATACTGTACTGTACTAACACCACTATACAGCCCACATAACAGCTCTATACTGTACTAACACCACTATACAGCCCACATAACAGCTCTATACTGTACTATACTAACACCACTATACAGCCCACATAACAGCTCTATACTGTACTGTACTAACACCACTATACAGCCCACATAACAGCTCTATACTGTACTATACTAACACCACTATACAGCCCACATAACAGCTCTATACTGTACTGTACTAACACCACTATACAGCCCACATAACAGCTCTATACTGTACTGTACTAACACCACTATACAGCCCACATAACAGCTCTATACTGTACTGTACTAACACCACTATACAGCCCACATAACAGCTCTATATTGTACTGTACTAACACCACTATACAGCCCACATAACAGCACTATACTGTACTGTACTAACACCGCTATACAGCCCACATAACAGCTCTATATTGTACTGTACTAACACCACTATACAGCCTACATAACAGCACTATACTGTACTGTACTAACACCACTATACAGCCCACATAACAGCTCTATACTGTACTGTACTAACACCACTATACAGCCTACATAACAGCTCTATACTGTACTAACACCACTATACAGCCCACATAACAGCTCTATACTGTACTGTACTAACACCACTATACAGCCTACATAACAGCACTATACTGTACTGTACTAACACCACTATACAGCCCACATAACAGCTCTATACTGTACTGTACTAACACCACTATACAGCCCACATAACAGCTCTATACTGTACTGTACTAACACCACTATACAGCCCACATAACAGCACTATACTGTACTGTACTAACACCACTATACAGCCCACATAACAGCACTATACTGTACTGTACTAACACCACTATACAGCCCACATAACAGCTCTATACTGTACTGTACTAACACCACTATACAGCCCACATAACAGCTCTATACTGTACTGTACTAACACCACTATACAGCCTACATAACAGCTCTATACTGTACTGTACTAACACCACTATACAGCCCACATAACAGCTCTATACTGTACTGTACTAACACCACTATACAGCCCACATAACAGCACTATACTGTACTGTACTAACACCACTATACAGCCCACATAACAGCACTATACTGTACTGTACTAACACCACTATACAGCCCACATAACAGCACTATACTGTACTGTACTAACACCACTATACAGCCCACATAACAGCTCTATACTGTACTGTACTAACACCACTATACAGCCCACATAACAGCTCTATACTGTACTGTACTAACACCACTATACAGCCCACATAACAGCTCTATACTGTACTGTACTAACACCACTATACAGCCCACATAACAGCTCTATACTGTACTGTACTAACACCACTATACAGCCCACATAACAGCACTATACTGTACTGTACTAACACCACTATACAGCCCACATAACAGCTCTATACTGTACTGTACTAACACCACTATACAGCCCACATAACAGCTCTATACTGTACTGTACTAACACCACTATACAGCCCACATAACAGCTCTATACTGTACTGTACTAACACCACTATACAGCCCACATAACAGCACTATACTGTACTGTACTAACACCACTATACAGCCCACATAACAGCACTATACTGTACTGTACTAACACCACTATACAGCCCACATAACAGCACTATACTGTACTGTACTAACACCACTATACAGCCCACATAACAGCTCTATACTGTACTGTACTAACACCACTATACAGCCCACATAACAGCTCTATACTGTACTGTACTAACACCACTATACAGCCTACATAACAGCTCTATACTGTACTGTACTAACACCACTATACAGCCCACATAACAGCTCTATACTGTACTGTACTAACACCACTATACAGCCCACATAACAGCTCTATACTGCACTGTACTAACACCACTATACAGCCCACATAACAGCTCTATACTGTACTGTACTAACACCACTATACAGCCCACATAACAGCTCTATACTGTACTGTACTAACACCACTATACAGCCCACATAACAGCTCTATACTGTACTAACACCACTATACAGCCCACATAACAGCTCTATACTGTACTGTACTAACACCACTATACAGCCCACATAACAGCTCTATACTGTACTGTACTAACACCACTATACAGCCCACATAACAGCACTATACTGTACTGTACTAACACCACTATACAGCCCACATAACAGCGCTATACTGTACTGTACTAACACCACTATACAGCCCACATAACAGCGCTATACTGTACTGTACTAACACCACTATACAGCCCACATAACAGCTCTATACTGTACTGTACTAACACCACTATACAGCCCACATAACAGCACTATACTGTACTGTACTAACACCACTATACAGCCCACATAACAGCACTATACTGTACTGTACTAACACCACTATACAGCCCACATAACAGCGCTATACTGTACTGTACTAACACCACTATACAGCCCACATAACAGCTCTATACTGTACTGTACTAACACCACTATACAGCCCACATAACAGCGCTATACTGTACTGTACTAACACCACTATACAGCGCTATACTGGTGTAATTCCGGCAGACAGCGCCCCCTGCGGTCAGTTTCACCTCCTCTTACCTGTGGTTCTCTCTCCGGTGAATTCCCGGCCCTGCACACAGTTCCTGATGCTCTACAGGAAGCGGTGAGGGTCACACTCAGTCTTCGCTTTCCGCGCTTCTGTTGTTAATGCCAGAGCCCAGCTCACCGTTCACACACAGCAGCACTAAGGGCACCGAATGCGCGGAAACTTTGCTACATCACGATTTAATTGGTTGCCCTTACTAATCATGGCCGGTACGCCGCCCAGTCCGTCACCTGGGTAACCGGCCGGGCTACAGGGAGTAATAAGGGTCAAACTTAGTAATGATTCATAGTTTCCCAGCTGTCCTGTTACACGTCGCTTACTGATCACAATGCCGGCGTCACCAGTAATGGGAAATACAGAAACTTGCTAGAGCGACTCACTGAAGAATGTGCTGAGTGCTCTCTGCCCACATCCAACATGGCCGCCAGATAGGATGGTCTCCTTGGAGACGTGACGCCATCAGTGCGCGCCGAGAGCTGACTGCCGGCTCTGGAGGATGACGTCATCTTGACTTTGCGCGGTTTCCGTATGTTGCACGTTGTTTTGAAACGGAGGTTTCGCTTCTTGCTCCGGATTTTTTAAGTTCAGCACTGAATTAATTAACATATAGTGTAAAGTCTGTGGAGAATGCCGAGTGCAGCTCCGGGGCCCCCGGCAGCCAGCGCCGCCATGCAGGAAGCCCTGGAGGGAGCCGGGAGAGTCATAGAGCGGCTACTGCAGGAGGAGAGAGCCCACCCCGACCTGTCCGACCTCCTCAACGTCCCGGCACATAGTAAGTGAGGGGGACAGAGATGGGAGGGGGCAATGATGGGGGGCACAAGGGATAAGCAAGATATGGGGGGGACACGGGAGAGAGAGACCGGAGATGGGGGGGACACGGGAGAGAGACCGGAGATGGGGGGACACGGGAGAGAGAGACCGGAGATGGGGGGGACTCGAGAGAGAGAGACCGGAGATGGGGGGGACACGGGAGAGAGAGACCGGAGATGGGGGGGACTCGGGAGAGAGAGACCGGAGATGGGGGGACACGGGAGAGAGAGACCGGAGATGGAGGGAACACGGGAGAGAGACCGGAGATGGGGGGACACGGGAGAGAGAGACCGGAGATGGGGGGGACTCGAGAGAGAGAGACCGGAGATGGGGGGGACACGGGAGAGAGAGACCGGAGATGGGGGGGACTCGAGAGAGACCGGAGATGGGGGGACACGGGCGAGAGAGACCGGAGATGGGGGGACAGGAGAGAGAGACCGGAGATGGGGGGACACGGGAGAGAGAGACCGGAGATGGGGGGGACACGGGAGAGAGAGACCGGAGATGGGGGGACACGGGAGAGAGAGACCGGAGATGGAGGGAACACGGGAGAGAGACCGGAGATGGGGGGACACGGGAGAGAGAGACCGGAGATGGGGGGACACGGGAGAGAGAGAGACCGGAGATGGGGGGACACGGGACAGAGAGACCGGAGATGGGAGGGACACGGGAGAGAGACCGGAGATGGGGGGACTCGAGAGAGAGAGACCGGAGATGGGGGGACACGGGAGAGAGAGACCGGAGATGGGGGGACACGGGAGAGAGAGACCGGAGATGGGAGGGACACGGGAGAGAGACCGGAGATGGGGGGACACGGGAGAGAGAGACCGGAGATGGGGGGGACTCGAGAGAGACCGGAGATGGGGGGACACGGGCGAGAGAGACCGGAGATGGGGGGACAGGAGAGAGAGACCGGAGATGGGGGGACAGGAGAGAGACCGGAGATGGGGGGGACACGGGAGAGAGAAAGACCGGAGATGGGGGGGACACGGGAGAGAGAAAGACCGGAGATGGGGGGGACACGGGAGAGAGAGACCGGAGATGGGGGGACAGGAGAGAGAGAGACCGGAGATGGGGGGGACACGGGAGAGAGAAAGACCGGAGATGGGGGGGACACGGGAGAGAGAAAGACCGGAGATGGGGGGGACACGGGAGAGAGAAAGACCGGAGATGGGGGGGACACGGGAGAGAGAGACCGGAGATGGGGGGACAGGAGAGAGAGAGACCGGAGATGGTGGGGACACGGGAGAGAGAAAGACCGGAGATGGGGGGGACACGGGAGAGAGAGAGACCGGAGATGGGGGGGACATGGGAGAGAGAGACCGGAGATGGGGGGGGGACACGGGAGAGAGAGACCGGAGATGGGGGGACAGGAGAGAGAGACCGGAGATGGGGGGACAGGAGAGAGAGAGACCGGAGATGGGGGGGGGACACGGGAGAGAGAAAGACCGGAGATGGGGGGGACACGGGAGAGAGAAAGACCGGAGATGGGGGGGACACGGGAGAGAGAGACCGGAGATGGGGGGACAGGAGAGAGAGAGACCGGAGATGGTGGGGACACGGGAGAGAGAAAGACCGGAGATGGGGGGGACACGGGAGAGAGAGAGACCGGAGATGGGGGGGACACGGGAGAGAGAGACCGGAGATGGGGGGGGGACACGGGAGAGAGAGAGACCGGAGATGGGGGGGACTCGGGAGAGAGAGAGACCGGAAATGGGGGGGACATGGGAGAGAGAGAGACCGGAGATGGGAGGGACACGGGAGAGAGAAAGACGAGATGGGGGGGACACGGGAGAGAGAGAGACCGGAGATGGGGGGGACATGGGAGAGAGAGACCGGAGATGGGGGGGACACGGGAGAGACAGAGACCGGAGATGGGGGGGACACGGGAGAGAGAGAGACCGGAGATGGGGGGGACACGGGAGAGAGAGAGACCGGAAATGGGGGGGACACGGGAGAGAGAGAGACCGGAGATGGGGGGGACACGGGAGAGAGAGAGAGAGACCGGAGATGGGGGGGACATGGGAGAGAGAGACCGGAGATGGGAGGGACACGAGAGAGAGAGAGACGGGAGAGAGAGAGAGACCGGAGATGGGGGGGACACGGGAGAGAGAGAGACCGGAGATGGGGGGGACACGGGAGAGAGAGAGACCGGAGATGGGAGGGACGGGAGAGAGAGAGACCTGAGATGGGAGGGACACGGGAGAGAGAGAGAGACCGGAGATGGGGGGGACACGAGAGAGAGCCCGGAGATGGGGGGGACACGAGAGAGAGAGAGCCCGGAGATGGGAGGGACACGGGAGAGAGAGAGAGACCGGAGATGGGAGGGACACGGGAGAGAGAGAGCGGAGATGGGGGGGACACGGGAGAGAGAGAGACCGGAGATGGGGGGACACGGGAGAGAGAGAGACCGGAGATGGGGGGGACACGGGAGAGAGAGAGCCCGGAGATGGGAGGGACACGGGAGAGAGAGAGCCCGGAGATGGGAGGGACACGGGAGAGAGAGAGAGCCCGGAGATGGGAGGGACACGGGAGAGAGAGAGCCCGGAGATGGGAGGGACACGGGAGAGAGAGAGAGCCCGGAGATGGGAGGGACACGGGAGAGAGAGAGAGACCGGAGATGGGAGGGACACGGGAGAGAGAGACCGGAGATGGGGGGGACACGGGAGAGAGAGAGACCGGAGATGGGGGGGACACGGGAGAGAGAGAGACCGGAGATGGGAGGGACACGAGAGAGAGAGACCGGAGATGGGGGGGACACGAGAGAGAGAGAGCCCGGAGATGGGAGGGACACGGGAGAGAGAGAGACCGGAGATGGGAGGGACACGGGAGAGAGAGAGAGACCGGAGATGGGAGGGACACGGGAGAGAGAGACCGGAGATGGGGGGGACACGGGAGAGAGAGAGACCGGAGATGGGGGGGACACGGGAGAGAGAGAGACCGGAGATGGGGGGACACGGGAGAGAGAGAGACCGGAGATGGGGGGGACACGGGAGAGAGAGAGAGCCCGGAGATGGGAGGGACACGGGAGAGAGAGAGAGACCGGAGATGGGAGAGAGAGAGAGACCGGAGATGGGGGGGACATGGGAGAGAGAGACCGGAGATGGGGGGGACACGGGAGAGAGAGAGACCGGAGATTGGGGGGACACGGGAGAGAGAGAGACCGGAGATGGGAGGGACACGGGAGAGAGACCGGAGATGGGAGGGACACGGGAGAGAGACCGGAGATGGGAGGGACACGGGAGAGAGAGAGACCGGAGATGGGAGGGACACGGGAGAGAGAGAGACCGGAGATGGGAGGGACACGGGAGAGAGAGAGACCGGAGATGGGAGGGACACGGGAGAGAGAGAGACTGGAGATGGGAGGGACACGGGAGAGAGAGAGACCGGAGATGGGAGGGACACGGGAGAGAGAGAGACCGGAGATGGGGGACACGGGAGAGAGAGAGAGACCGGAGATGGGGGACACGGGAGAGAGAGACCGGAGATGGGGGGGGACACGGGAGAGAGAGAGACCGGAGATGGGAGGGACACGGGAGAGAGAGACCGGAGATGGGGGACACGGGAGAGAGAGACCGGAGATGGGGGGGACACGGGAGAGAGAGGCCGGAGATGGGAGAGAGAGAGACCGGAGATGGGGGGAACACGAGAGAGAGAGAGACCGGAGATGGGGGGGACACGGGAGAGAGGCTGGAGATGGGGGGGGGGGACACGGGAGAGAGACTGGATATGGGTGGGGACACGAAAGAGAGTCCGGAGATGGGGGGGGACACTGGAGAAAGGCCGGAAATGGAGGGGACACGGGAGAGAGACTTGAGATGAGGGGGGACACCGGAGAGAGACTGGAGATGGGGGGGGACATGGGAAAGAGGCCGGAGATGGGGGGGACACGGGAGAGAGACTGGAGATGGGGGGGAGCACCGGAGAGAGGCTGGAGATGGGGTGGGCAAGGGAGAGAGGCTGGAGATGGTGGGGAACACAGGGGAAGAGAGACCATAGATTGGATCGGGGTCAGAGGGAAGAGACTTAGGATAGGAGGGAAATCAGAGGTGCGGTAGGCAGAATGGAGAAGCCAGAGACGGGGAGACACACGGGAGAGATAAAAGATGGATATGTGGGGAGACACAGGAGCTAGAGACGGGGGAGGTACTGGAGAGAGGCCATAGATAAGATATGGGGGGGGGGGGGCGACTCAGGAGGGTAGACAGGTGAGGAGGGGGTAATGGGAAACACAGCTATAGAAGGATGGTGACGAGAGAGGAGGAGATTGTGTATTTGAGCTACTTTCTATGATTATAAGCTTTGTTCTCCCACTTCTTCATCCGTCCAGATATTTCCTTTTCTTTTTCTCCTACTGCAGATTGTCCCACGGTGTCAGGAATGACGGAGATGGATTACCCCCTGCAGGGCCCGAGCCTGATGAGCATCCCCAGCCTTCCGGAGCTGAGTGCCATCCGCCGAGTGCCGCTCCCCCCGGAGCTGGTAGAACAGTTTGGACGTATCCTTATATATACTACTTACTTCTATTACGCAGCAAAGACCCCAAAATGACTAAATTTGAAGTTTTAAATGAGTATTGGCAGGGTCTCACCGGCTCTCCACAGTTACTGCCCGGCTGCGAGCAGATAGGGTGGGCTGTGCAAGGGACCCTCTGCCTGACAACTGTCGTCTTTCCAACACTGTGAGTGCTCCTTACATCAGAGCTGTAGGGATGCAGTGCAATTGCATGATGGGGGTATTCCCCGAAATCAGCCGGGCGTGGCTAACGATCGACAGCGATATATTCATGTGGAATTACGAGGAGGGGTACGTATAGAGGACGGGTGAACACCAGAGAAGCGTCACATAGGCGAGAGAAAGACGCCACGGCTGTCTGGGCATGCTGGGGGTTGTAGTGTTACCACAGGTTCCACTGATATTGAAGCTGAGTCTGTTTCTCTTCTTGTCTTATAAATATCTAAAAGCCTGATTTTTATTATTTTTTTATTGATTTTTTTTCTAGAGGCGACGTTGCTTATTTCGATGGACTCAGCGAGACGATTCTTTCTGTTGGACTTGTAAAGCCGAAGGAAGGTGAGCGAGGAATGAGCGGCTCTTGTGTCCAGGGGGAGTTCCGTAGACTACAGGTCGAGCAGCTGCCACTTTGGCCTCTGTTTCTGTGTCTTCCAGGTATTTTCCAGCCTCACATTCGCTATTTGCTGGTTCTCGCAACTCCTGTGGACGTCGTTATTTTAGGAGTCAGCTTCTCCAATTTGCAGACAGGTCAGTGTACAATGGGCAATGTCCCTGCTCTTAGAAGGATCTTTTTATAATAGGTTAATCACATTATTTTTTGTTAATAACTTTTCAAGTTATCTGCTATTCATAGGATGTGGGATGACTTACTGATTACCCCCAGTCACCCCCAACAAAAACGGGGCTTTGAAACCATGAGAATGGATCACAGCAGCCCTGTCCTGAATGAATCAGAGCTGTGCCGTCTCCGCTTTATTCATTGTCTGTGGGGTAGAAAGAAATAGCTGAGCGCTGTGCGAGGCAGTCCCATAGACAATGAAGGGATCACAGGCCGAGCGCACATACCTCTGCTCCATTCAGCACCAGTCTGCAGATCCCCTTTCTCGGGATCGCTGATCTGACCCCAGCGAATTAGCACGTTAACTCTTATCCTATGGATCACTTTACGAAATGTCATCATAGTATTGGTGTACGGTGCTAAATGAACCCCGTTAACCATGTTTACGTTTCCTTTTTCGTGTGATACTAGGAAACCCCAATGACAGTCTGTCCGCTGGGATGCAGCTCCTTCCAGACCCGCTCTACTCCATCTCCACAGATAATACCTATGTGATCAGCATAACCTCCACCAGCAACGGGCGCATCTTCCTATCTGGGAAAGATGGCTGCTTGTATGAAGTAGCATACCATGTAAGGTTTATTTTAAAGGGGGTCTGCAAATAGTGCAGATGACGGGGTTAGATCTACTACGTGGCACTGTATAAAGCAGATAGATGCACGGCTTGCACGCTCCGCTGCTATGAATACTTTGCTAGAAGGTCATATGGCGGGAGATTTTACAACACTGGGTCATTCATTTGTACTTGTAAAAAGTGGTGCGCGGCTGAGCCCGTTCCCATCGCTGCTTTGCTTATTCACATCCTACAGGACAAGGCCATTTTCCATTAGGATGTGAAAGGGCTGAGATAGTGATCCCGAGATGAACGCAGCCTAGCATCACTCAATATCCCCTGCTAGCAGAGATGTAGCAGAGGGAATTGAGCATCGAACGTATTTTTTGCACTCTACCGACATACTTGTCACAGAAAGCACAGCAACAATAGAGTGACAGAGATTGCTCGCTTTTGACGCTCCCTGCAGTGCAAGACCACCCAGGTCTGCCTGAAATAAAAGCCTAATAGGCTGTGCGGTCAGTGTTACACTAATAGTGTACTGAGTATTACCAATGAGATCATGCGCTCAATTCTCCCTGTGGGACCAACAAATATTGGAGAAAAAAAATAAGATAAAAAACTGTGACGTGTTATTAAATAAAAGTACATTTTTCTCTATCGCCTCTCATTGGGGGACACAGGAACCATGGGTGTATGCTGCTGCCACTAGGAGGCTGACACTATGCACAAAAAAAGTTAGCTCCTCCTCTGCAGTGTACACCCCACCGACTGGCATTATGAACTTCAGTTTAGCTTAGTGTCAGTAGGAGGTGGACACGGGTCTTTCATTAGACCCTTATCTACCTCAATGTGCGTCGTTCCTTTTCAGATTTTCCGGAGGGATACAGGGTGAACAGTCACACCTGTAATCCCACATTATGGACTATGAGTATGGCCTGTACTGCCACTCCGTATCCTCATAGATCCCACAGCAGGACCAAGATCCTAGCACACCAGCATGCTTAGAAGTCCGGTCCTAAGACCTTCCTTCAAGGAGTAGCCCACGCTTTCCCTCCGTACAGGGCCTCTGTGGATTCATGGGATTTAAAGCTTGTGCTGGACGTTCTGAGGGGTTCCCCCCTTTGAGCCTATCAGGGAGTTTTCCCTGTCAGTTCTATCTCGGAAGGTGGCCTTTCTTGTGGCCATCACTTCGATCCGCCGCGTTTCCGAGTTGGCGGCCCTTTCTTGCCGATCTTCTTTCTTGGTTATCCACCAGGACAAGGTGGTCCTCAGACCTGCGCCTTCCTTTCTCCACCTCAACGAGGTGATCATTCTACCTTCCTTTTGTCCAGCTCCGACTCATCCTCTGGAGCGATCGTTGAACAAGCTGGACCTCGTCAGGGCAGTGAGGATCTCCCTGGCTAGAACGGCCGCTTTCCGGAAGACGGATTCTCTTTTCGTCATTCCTGATGGCACGCGCAGAGGCCAGCCGGCTTCCAAGGCGACTGTTGCTTGCTGGATCAGAACGGCAATTTTGGAGGCCAACCGGGTCAAGAACAGAGTGCCCCCTCCTGGGATAAAGGCTCACTCTACCCGGGCAGTCGGCGCTTCCTGGGCGGTACACCACAGGGCTTCCAAAATCCCCCCCCCACCCCCTACGGCTTTGCAAAGCGGTAACCTGGTCTTCCATCCACACGTTCGCCAAATTTTACAAGGTCCATACCTACGCTTCGGCGGACGCCAGCCTAGGCGGAAGGATCTTGCAGGCGGCAGTGGTGAGTCCTCTGACCTGATGGAAGTCTGTTTTTCCCACCCCAGGGACTGCTTTGGGACGTCCCATGGTTCCTGTTTCCCCCAATGAGAGGCGATAGAGAAAACAGGATTTTTGGTTGCTTACCGTAAAATCTGTTTCTCGGAGCCTTCATTGGGGGACACAGCTCCCTCCCATGTTGGGCAGTTTTCTGTGGTTCTGTGTTCTATGACTGTTCTCATGTTTACAGTTCTCATCTTTGTGGTTGTTATTTCAACCTTGTTGTTTTTTCTCCTACTGCTTTCTCACTAACTGAAGTGTATAATGCCAGTCGGTGGGGTGTACACTGCAGAGGAGGAGCTAACTTTTTATTTGCATAGTGTCAGCCTCCTAGCGACAGCAGCATACACCCACGGTTCCTGTGTCCCCCAATGGAGGCTCCGACACAGATTTTACGGTAAGCAATCAAAAATCCTGTTTTTCATATTAAAAAGCCATTCTAATGAAATACACATCTTAAAAAAACTTCTGATATAACTGCATCCGCCATTACCAATACAAATGTTGTCTTTTTCTTTTTTCTAGTGGATTTGGTACACTCATTATCTTATCTGTTGGATAGGGAATAATTTCCCAACCGGTGGGATCCCCAATGATCCCAAGAACAAGACCGGTGTAAAATGAGCGGTGGTCTATTGTGTGCACTGAGGCTCCATTAATTCTTATGGCAGTACCGAATATTACAGCGCAGCTGTATCTCCGGCGATCACACTAAGGATGGATGGAGCAGCAATGTGCACGATTGATCACCGCTCCTTGCACACGGCACGGTCGGACCCCCAGCGATCGGGAAGTTATACACTTATCCTACGGACTGGCGATAACTTCCAAATTTGAGAATCTCTATAAGGCCTCTAGCCATCTCAATTATCTGAAGCAGCAGCCAGCATTTCTAGAAGTTGTTGATGAATTTGGCACTCGGCGAGTTCTTTAGAGCAGTTGTTTTTTTCTTTTCTTTAGGCTGAAGCTGGATGGTTCAGTCCGAGGTGCAGGAAAATCAACCATTCGAAGAGCACTCTGTCCTTCCTCGTCCCATCGGTGCTTCAGTTCTCGTTTTCAGAGGATGGTAAGTCCAGATTTACGTGCTACATATGTTCCTCCACTTTCTCCTGGCTCTGACAACACCAGGTCTCCATCATCCTGTACGATTTCGGGTTGTCCGAGATCCTTCAGGCTGCTCCTGGTCTCCTGTAAATGACATACGGCTGTTAATATATTGCTACTTATCTCTCTAATAACGAAGACTTTTTTCCATCACTTGGTAAATGTATTTCTGACAATACAAGAGTTGTTTGTAGACAAAATGATTGTCGTGTTTTTTACCTGGCAGACCCCATCGTTCAGATCGCTGTGGACAATTCGAGGAACATCCTTTACACCCGTTCAGAGAAAGGCGTCCTACAGGTAACGTACACCGCTGGTCTGTAAGTATGAAGGGCACAAAACATAATGTCATTTTGTATTTCCAGGTATATGACTTGGGGTATGATGGTAACGGGATGAGCAGAGTGGCCTCCGTGTCGCAGAACTCCATCGTCTCCGCCGCTGGGAATATTGCCAGGTAAAGAACACCTTGTCCAGAACCTGGGGCAGCTGTTATCAGGGAGGACGTCAACTGTTTCCATAGGGAACCATTCAGTGTTTAATCCTTACCTCCCCCTCTCTTTAATAACATGGGGACGCAGTAGCGTGGGCTTGTATTGTGCGGGAAGAGTTGTAGTTTTCTATATCATTATTCACTTCACCAGGTAATGTATTAATAAGGGTAAAAAATAAAGTGGAGCAAAATGGTTAAAATCTTTTTCTTGTAGCTTCCATTGGGTGTGCGAGGCTGCATCCAGAAGGCTGGCATTAAGTATTAAAAAAAAAGTCAGCTCGTCCCTGCAGACACTACAGCACCTGCCAGAGAATACGACGTGACCTGCAAATAGGACTTCTCTGCACTCCTGTCCCAGTGATAGAAAAGAAGGGTGTAAGAAATTGAAACGCATCAACTTTCATCATCTGTAATGTGAGCGTTAATTAGAGGAATGGTCCATGCTGGGATTGGATCTTGAATCCTGGGAGTAAACGTCTGCCAGCAATAAAGCTGGAAGGCGGCCAGCTGCACTAGGGGGCAACTCCAAGCCAAGGGGTCTCTCCCAGTAGTTGGACTCCGGCCTGCACTTAGCGAAGCGCTCAAATGCTCCATACTGAGGTGTCACTGTTGGTAGATATGACTCGCTGTAAGCTGGTTTGCCTGTGGGAATCGCCATAATAAGCTCTCACTGCTTGTTGGCTGAGGTGGTCAGAGCACTAATGTGATGTGCCGTATGGAGCAGTCGGAGGGGCTGACTCGGTCAGGAGGTGGTCAGAGCACTAATGTGATGTGCCGTATGGAGCAGTCGGAGGGGCTGACTCGGTCAGGAGGTGGTCAGAGCACTGGTGTGATGTGCTGTATGGAGCAGTCAGATGAGCTAACTTGCTCAGGAGGTGGTCAGAGCACTGCTGAGATGTGCTATTTGGAGACGTTGGAGGGACTGACTCAGTCAGGAGATGGACAGAGCACTGATGCGATGCGCCGTATGGAGAGGTCGGACGGGCTGACTTGCTCAGGAGGTGGTCAGGCCACTGGTGTGATGTGCCGTATGGAGAGGTCGGACGGGCTGACTTGCTCAGGAGGTGGTCAGACCACTGGTGTGATGTGCCGTATGGAGAGGTCGGAGGGGCTGACTGGCTCAGGAGGTGGTCAGACCACTGGTGTGATGTGCCGTATGGAGAGGTCGGACGGGCTGACTTGCTCAGGAGGTGGTCAGGCCACTGGTGTGATGTGCCGTATGGAGAGGTCGGAGGGGCTGACTTGCTCAGGAGGTGGTCAGGCCACTGGTGTGATGTGCCGTATGGAGAGGTCGGACGGGCTGACTTGCTCAGGAGGTGGTCAGGCCACTGGTGTGATGTGCCGTATGGAGAGGTCGGACGGGCTGACTTGCTCAGGAGGTGGTCAGAGCACTGGTGTGATGTGCCATATGGAGAGGTCGGACTGGCTCAGGAGGTGGTCAGACCACTGACGTCATGTGCCGTATGGAGAGGTCGGAGGGGCTGACTTGGTCAGGAGGTGGTCAGAGCACTGACGTGATGTGCTGTGTGGAGAGGTCGGACGGGCTGACTTGCTCAGGAGGTGGTCAGAGCACTGGTGTGATGTGCTGTATGGAGAGGTCGGACGGGCTGACTTGGTCAGGAGGTGGTCAGAGCACTGGTGTGATGTGCTGTATGGAGAGGTCGGACGGGCTGACTTGGTCAGGAGGTGGTCAGAGCACTGGTGTGATGTGCCGTATGGAGAGGTCGGACGGGCTGACTTGCTCAGGAGGTGGTCGGATGGGCTGACTTGGTCAGGAGGTGGTCAGGCCACTGGTGTGATGTGCCGTATGGAGAGGTCGGACGGGCTGACTTGCTCAGGAGGTGGTCGGATGGGCTGACTTGGTCAGGAGGTGGTCAGACCACTGGTGTGATGTGCCGTATGGAGAGGTCGGGGGGGCTGACTGGCTCAGGAGGTGGTCAGACCACTGGTGTGATGTGCCGTATGGAGAGGTCGGAGGGGCTGACTTGGTCAGGAGGTGGTCAGAGCACTGACGTGATGTGCCGTATGGAGAGGTCGGAGGGGCTGACTTGCACAGGAGGTGGTCAGACCACTGGTGTGATGTGCCGTATGGAGAGGTCGGAGGGGCTGACTTGCTCAGGAGGTGGTCAGACCACTGGTGTGATGTGCCGTATGGAGAGGTCGGAGGGGCTGACTTGGTCAGGAGGTGGTCAGGCCACTGGTGTGATGTGCCGTATGGAGAGGTCGGACGGGCTGACTTGCTCAGGAGGTGGTCAGAGCACTGGTGTGATGTGCCATATGGAGAGGTCGGACTGGCTCAGGAGGTGGTCAGACCACTGACGTCATGTGCCGTATGGAGAGGTCGGAGGGGCTGACTTGCTCAGGAGGTGGTCAGAGCACTGGTGTGATGTGCTGTATGGAGAGGTCGGACGGGCTGACTTGCTGACATTCGCCCATCTGGGAGGTCTCTGCACTAGGCACCACGGAAGGACAGACGGGGGGGGGGCTTGACTGCAGAGATGGTGAGTCCATGGTGCCAGGAGAAGGTAGGTCGGTGCACGAAGACAGCCAGGAACATAGCGCATGTCGGAGTCTGAGTAATGCAGGGGGATCCAGGAGGCAAGTTATACTCGCCTTTCCTGAAGACACTTGGTCTAGTGGTCTTGGATCCATCTTTACTCCGTGCACTCTTTGGGTGGCGGTCAGGCAAAAGACAATAGGCAAGGGCTGACTGCATCGAGTTAATATGGTCCTTCCTTCCAGACAATCGAGGGTGCACCCTGACTCCGGGCAGACTGCTCTCTCCATCTTATGTTGGGATTACAGAGAGGACATCACCTTTGGTTTCCCTAATGTAAAGAAGAAAAAAGTAAAACATTAGTACAAATGTGAAAACGGATCTGGGCCTCAGATCTGTGTGCCTCCCTCGTGACACTAGGGTGTCTGCATGAGAGGGGACGACTTCTGTAATCCTTAGTGTTGGCCTCCTGGTGGCAGCAGCGCACACCCTAGGTTCCGGTGTTCTACAATGAAGCAACCAAGAAAAAAATGTCTGATATTGTGTTTCATGTTTTGTCAATGCGGTGTTCAGTATGCGGTAAGAATAAAAGAAAAAAAACACTGTTTGTTTAAACAACATTTGCATACATCACGGTTTTATGGTCCTTTATTTGCATTTTCCATTGCAGCTACTTGAGGCTGATGTGCAGCCGCAGTCTAGTTACCTACTGCAGTCCTGCGCATTGGCCCTTCTGTACACATCGTCCATCTGGATCTTGATTTTTCTCCTTTTTCCTTATTAGAACAATAGATCGCTCAGTATTCAAACCCATCGTCCAGATCGCCGTGATCGAGAGATCCGAATCTGTGAACTGTCACCTGCTAGCTATTACCCATGCCGGTGAGTCTTACAGTCGGCGTTATGTCAGATATTCACATTTATTTTGTAATCATCTGAAGTTAATAACTTGCTCTCAACCGCCCAATGTCTTGGCGTCACTGCATTAAAACTCATAGAAGGAGCAGATCAGGTCTCTACCTGTCCGAGGAGGCCAGGGACCATAGCGAGAAGGCAAAGCAGGTTGTCACCGCTGCTTTGCACCACCAAGACTTTTATTAGTCTGAGCAATTACATGGTCCATGTCCCTGCGTCTTATATTCTACATTACGGGGGCCGTGTAATGCCGGACAATCCTGAATGCTTTCTTAGTGAGCTGGCAGAACCAACATAAAGCGTTCTGTCCGATTATTAACAGAAATGTGCTGTGATGCATAGATCAGAGTGCAGGAGAAGGCAGCACCTCTACATAGGTCACAGGGCAGGAGAAGGAAGCACCTCTACATAGGTGACAGAGCAGGAGAAGGAAGCACCTCTACATAGGTCACAGGGCAGGAGAAGGAAGCACCTCTACATAGTTCACAGGGCAGGAGAAGGAAGCACCTCTCCATAGTTCACAGGGCAGGAGAAGGAAGCACCTCTCCATAGGTCACAGGGCAGGAGAAGGAAGCACCTCTACATAGGTGACAGAGCAGGAGAATGAAGCACCTCTCCATAGGTCACAGGGCAGGAGAAGGAAGCACCTCTACATAGTTCACAGGGCAGGAGAATGAAGCACCTCTCCATAGTTCACAGTGCAGGAGAATGAAGCACCTCTCCATAGGTCACAGGGCAGGAGAAGGAAGCACCTCTACATAGGTCACAGGGCAGGAGAATGAAGCACCTCTACATAGGTGACAGAGCAGGAGAATGAAGCACCTCTACATAGTTCACAGGGCAGGAGAATGAAGCACCTCTCCATAGGTCACAGGGCAGGAGAAGGAAGCACCTCTACATAGGTCACAGGGCAGGAGAAGGAAGCACCTCTACATAGGTGACAGAGCAGGAGAATGAAGCACCTCTACATAGTTCACAGGGCAGGAGAATGAAGCACCTCTCCATAGGTCACAGGGCAGGAGAAGGAAGCACCTCTACATAGTTCACAGGGCAGGAGAATGAAGCACCTCTCCATAGGTCACAGGGCAGGAGAAGGAAGCACCTCTACATAGGTCACAGGGCAGGAGAAGGAAGCACCTCTACATAGGTGACAGAGCAGGAGAATGAAGCACCTCTACATAGTTCACAGGGCAGGAGAATGAAGCACCTCTCCATAGGTCACAGGGCAGGAGAAGGAAGCACCTCTACATAGTTCACAGGGCAGGAGAAGGAAGCACCTCTACATAGTTCACAGGGCAGGAGAAGGAAGCACCTCTACATAGTTCACAGGGCAGGATAATGAAGCACCTCTCCATAGGTCACAGGGCAGGAGAAGGAAGCACCTCTACATAGTTCACAGGGCAGGAGAAGGAAGCACCTCTCCATAGGTCACAGGGCAGGAGAAGGAAGCACCTCTACATAGTTCACAGGGCAGGAGAAGGAAGCACCTCTACATAGTTCACAGGGCAGGAGAAGGAAGCACCTCTCCATAGTTCACAGGGCAGGATAATGAAGCACCTCTCCATAGGTCACAGGGCAGGAGAAGGAAGCACCTCTACATAGTTCACAGGGCAGGAGAAGGAAGCACCTCTACATAGTTCACAGGGCAGGAGAAGGAAGCACCTCTCCATAGTTCACAGGGCAGGATAATGAAGCACCTCTCCATAGGTCACAGGGCAGGAGAAGGAAGCACCTCTACATAGGTCACAGAGCAGGAGAATGAAGCACCTCTACATAGTTCACAGGGCAGGAGAATGAAGCACCTCACCATAGGTCACAGGGCAGGAGAAGGAAGCACCTCTACATAGTTCACAGGGCAGGAGAAGGAAGCACCTCTACATAGTTCACAGGGCAGGATAATGAAGCACCTCTCCATAGGTCACAGGGCAGGAGAAGGAAGCACCTCTACATAGTTCACAGGGCAGGAGAAGGAAGCACCTCTACATAGTTCACAGGGCAGGAGAAGGAAGCACCTCTCCATAGGTCACAGGGCAGGAGAATGAAGCACCTCTACCTAGGTCACAGGGCAGGAGAAGGAAGCACCTCTACATAGGTCACAGGGCAGGAGAAGGAAGCACCTCTACATAGGTCACAGGGCAGGAGAAGGAAGCACCTCTACATAGGTCACAGGGCAGGAGAAGGAAGCACCTCTACATAGGTCACAGGGCAGGAGAATGAAGCGCCTCTACACAGAGCAGGAGAATGAAGCACCTCTACATAGGTCAAAGGGCAGGAGAAGGAAGCACCTCTACATAGGTCACAGGGCAGGAGAAGGAAGCACCTCTACATAGGTCAAAGGGCAGGAGAAGGAAGCACCTCTACATAGGTCACAGGGCAGGAGAAGGAAGCACCTCTACATAGGTCACAGGGCAGGAGAAGGAAGCACCTCTACACAGGGCAGGAGAATAAAGCACCTCTACATAGGTCACAGGGCAGGAGAATGAAGCGCCTCTACACAGAGCAGGAGAATGAAGCACCTCTACATAGGTCAAAGGGCAGGAGAAGGAAGCACCTCTACATAGGTCACAGGGCAGGAGAAGGAAGCACCTCTACATAGTTCACAGGGCAGGAGAAGGAAGCACCTCTACATAGTTCACAGGGCAGGATAATGAAGCACCTCTCCATAGGTCACAGGGCAGGAGAAGGAAGCACCTCTACATAGTTCACAGGGCAGGAGAAGGAAGCACCTCTACATAGTTCACAGGGCAGGAGAAGGAAGCACCTCTCCATAGGTCACAGGGCAGGAGAAGGAAGCACCTCTACCTAGGTCACAGGGCAGGAGAAGGAAGCACCTCTACATAGTTCACAGGGCAGGAGAAGGAAGCACCTCTCCATAGGTCACAGGGCAGGAGAAGGAAGCACCTCTACATAGTTCACAGGGCAGGAGAAGGAAGCACCTCTACATAGGTCACAGGGCAGGAGAAGGAAGCACCTCTACATAGGTCACAGGGCAGGAGAAGGAAGCACCTCTACATAGGTCACAGGGCAGGAGAAGGAAGCACCTCTACATAGGTCACAGGGCAGGAGAAGGAAGCGCCTCTACATAGGTCACAGGGCAGGAGAATAAAGCACCTCTACATAGGTCACAGGGCAGGAGAATGAAGCGCCTCTACACAGAGCAGGAGAATGAAGCACCTCTACATAGGTCAAAGGGCAGGAGAAGGAAGCACCTCTACATAGGTCACAGGGCAGGAGAAGGAAGCACCTCTACATAGGTCAAAGGGCAGGAGAAGGAAGCACCTCTACATAGGTCACAGGGCAGGAGAAGGAAGCACCTCTACATAGGTCACAGGGCAGGAGAAGGAAGCACCTCTACACAGGGCAGGAGAATAAAGCACCTCTACATAGGTCACAGGGCAGGAGAAGGAAGCACCTCTACACAGAGCAGGAGAATGAAGCACCTCTACATAGGTCAAAGGGCAGGAGAAGGAAGCACATCTGCATAGGTCACAGGGCAGGAGAAGGAAGCACCTCTACATAGGTCACAGGGCGGGAGAAGGAAGCACCTCGTTCAACCTCCTTACCGACTTTCACTGCATCTTCTAAAAGCTCAGTTTCCTCTACTCCTGCCTTGTGCGCCTAAACACATAGCCTGAGCTTTGCTGAACCCTCCTTTATTAGTTTTGTTACTTTAAAGGGTTGTCTACTTCCTGAACATTTTCTCCATAGGCTCGCATCGTTGTAAAATAACACACAGAGCTGTACTTGCTCTCCCTGGGTCCAGCGCTGAGTCGGCACCGCTGCTGCGATCTGTGTTGGATGACGTCACCGCTGCATCCTATCATCAAAGACTGGAGCAGCGGCAGAGACTTGGCTCTGGACCTGGGGAGAGCGAGTGAAGCGCTGTTTATTTTACAACTATCTGAGCCTATGGAGAAAAGTTTTCTGAAAGGGGACAAGCTCTTTAATGGCACTTGTCTCTGCTGCATACGACTTGTAGATGCTGGTTCCGCTGTTACCTCTGAAGCTGATAAAACCTGGGTGACTACCGCTTGCTGTGTCCTTACCCAACTTGTCACTTTACTCTTCTCTGCCTTTCGTATGTGTTATATAAGTCACTTACAATCTGTTTTGCTAAAGGGGAAAAGGCAAAATTGGTAAAAATAAAAAAACACCTCCTTAGTCCTGGTCTGCCTCCTTCATGACACTAAGCTATGCAGGATTGCTTGGTTCCTCCTGCTGGGGAGGAGTTCACTTTTTTTTTAATGTGTGGTCTTCTATTCCAGGGGTCCGTCTTTATTTCAGTACCGGGCCATTTAAACAGCCTGCAGCCCACCCCAGTATGTTGTCCTTGGTGCATGTCCGCTTGCCACCCGGATTCTCTGCATCTTCCACAGTGGAGAAGCCATCAAAAGTTCACAAAGCCCTGTACAACAACGGTGAGTGGCTGAGACACGTACAGTGCGTGCGTTCACACCAGCGGATTTTACGGTCCGTGATCGTGCTGCAATGCCCAGTCCACCGTTGATCTCCTGCCCTGACCTCCTAGCCACACATGAGACTAATCGTGTGGATCAGGAAACCACACTCGCCTCGGACCATAACATCCGGCATTGTGAATGCAGAATACTGAACATTCTTTTCCCTTTTATCCAATACTGAATTCATTTAGTCTTTTATCGTTCCCATTTTTTTTTTTTTTTTTTAGGTGTTTTGCTCATGGCGGCCTCTGAAAACGAAGATCATGACATTTTATGGTGCATCAACCACGACTCCTTTCCCTTTCAGAGACCACTGATGGAGATGCAGGTGAGAGCATTCGCCATTTATTCGAATCTACGATGGTCCATTCATATGTGTTTTACGATCTTACACTTTTAGTGTTAATTTATGTTTTCTAATCTAAAATTAACTGATTTTAATTATTGTAGCCCTTTTCTTCCCAAAGAATGAAAATTCCTGTCCTGTGATCACCGCAGCATTGGCAATGATTCAAACACTCGGTTTATTTCTTTCTTTTTTTTTTAAGGGATATAAATGACTGTTTGTTAGGAAGGGTCCCAGCGCAGATCCACTAGACCATGCTACTGAGCCCCAATTCTTCCTAACAGCAATGACAAAGCACTGGAGCTTCCCCTTGCAAGTTACTGACCCAATTAATTTTCATGTTGAATTATTGGAGGCTAGAATTTCCTCCCTGCTGCTGTTCTTTAAAAAAAATATATATATATGATTACCAAGGAGAGCATCGATTGCATGGCCATGAGTCATTGAGACAAGTTCTTTCGATAGATTTTGTGGTCCTGTGATCACAGCAGCATTGGCGCCGATTCGAGCGTGCAGTCTCTTTCGCTTTTTAAAATTTCTGATTTTATCCCACCAATGAGCATTTGAATTGGGGGTCCCATTTCTTTGTCGCTTGATTTGTGGTGAAAAATCTTGACATTTATTTTTTTACAAATTTTCAGGTGACGGTCGCCGTTGATGGCCATTCTTGGACTCTCAATTCTATTGATGAAGTGAAGGTTGAGAAAGTTATAACTCCGCTAAACATGGATTTAATCCCTGTGACCGACCCGCCGGTGATGACACGACAGCACGTCGTTCCACCCAAGAAGTTTGTGCTGCTGTCTGCGAAGGTCAGTAGTAGTGATGAACGAGCGTGCTCTCGGGTAAGGTGTTATCTGAGCATGCTCGTGTCCTAATCGAGGATTTCCAGTGTGCTTGAAAAAAGTGCTAGCGTCTCTGCGACTGCATGTCTCGAGGCTGATCGACATCTGCAACGCATGCAGGGGTTGCCTAGTAAACAGAACTAACAAACAGGCAATCCCTGCATGAATTGCGGCTGTCAAACAGCAGGCGTGGCAACTCTAGCATTTTTTTTCGAGCATGCCAAAAATATTAGGACACGACCGTACTTTACTCATCACTAGTCAGTAGTAATTTCCCCTATTAAAGTACTTATGGAGGGGGGTCATGGATGTGCGCCTCAATTTACACCCGTTTCTGTCTTTATTAATGTTAAATATGTAGGGAAGTCATATTTTCCACAAGCTCCGGCCAGTAGACCAGCTCCGACATCTTCTCGTTAGCAGCGCCGGAGGAGAAGGAGAAGATATTGAGCGTTTCTTCAAACTACACCAGGTACTTTTTTTTATTATTATTTTAAGGCTTTTTTTAAAAAAAAAATACTTTCTACTTTAAATTTTCACTTTATGCTTTTCTTTTTAAGCAGGATCAGGCGTGCGCAACCTGTTTAATACTCGCTTGTTCTCATGCCGCGTCTGACCGCGAAATCTCTGTCTGGGCTACTCGGGCTTTTTTCAGGTAGTCGCAGCACTTGTATAAAGTTGTCCTGTTTTCTAATATTTAACGTGAACATTGAAAGGGTTAAATAACACTCCCCATCGCTATAGGTATGGAGGAGACGCGCAGATGAGAATTCAGCCTTCGCTCCCGGCCCCTGCTAATGCCGGAGCAATGTTTGGTTCGCCTATGCCAATCGGTAAGAATAAATCATCTCGGTATACCGAAAATTGGAAAGAGTAAACGCAACAAATTATTACATTTTATTGCAGTTGGGTTTCATTAAAATGTTTGCACTTCAATTAATGAACCCCTTTAATTGGCTTGTAGGCTGCCCACGCCAATGATTTTCATGTGGGACAGAATAAGAGGGGATTTGAATTGTTGCCGACCATAACCTGCTGCTGTCACCTAAGGAAGCAAATGAATAGTCCTGTGATTACAGCAGCATTGCCACTGGTTCACACACGGTGTCCTTTGATTTTCAGGGTCACCCATGCCCATCAGCAGTCCGGGAGCAATGCCCAGCTTCCTGGCTACACCCGCTCAAGGCAAGTCTTCACGTATATCTATGTTATCATTCATTCTTGTCATCACGTTGGTTCGTGCGTCACAATCTCCCCTTTTATTTCAGGCGTCTATCCACCCAATATATCTACCCCGGTGTATTCTGCTGCTTCTCCGGCCTATCAGTCCACCGCACCTCTGCCTGTAATACCAGGCTCAGAAATCATCTTTTCTGGAAAACACAATGGAATCTGCATCTATTTTACCCGCATTATCAAGTGAGACTAATTGACCCAATGCCCTTTTTTTCCACCTTCTTTAAAGGGTTATTCCCTTCTCCAAGATACTATTCTAATATGTAGTAGATGTAATAATAATAAAATTAGCAGATACCTCCAATTAGAAATGTAGTAAAGTTCTTCTGATTCACTATGTTTTTACCCTATGTGCAGGCCATTGCAATAGCTTAGGTATCCATGGTTACAACCACTCAAAGTGAGAGTTAGTTGTTTGTGCTTGTAACCATGGATACCTAAGCTACTGCAATGCCCTGCACATGGGGAACGCAACATAGCGAATCAGGAGAACTATACTACTTCTAATCGGAGGTATTTGCTATATTATTATTATTACACCTACTACATATTAGGATAGGATATTGGAAATGGGAATACCCCGTTTAATATCTGGATTTGATTCTCACCCACGGGCGCCGTTGTTTTCTAGTAACATCTGGGACGGAAGCATGATTGTGGAAAGGAATTACAAGATTGAAAACCGAAACGTCATAGGGGTAAGGCCGCATGTTCCCCCATCTGCATTATCTCAACAAATAGTGATCGGTGATAACTGCCTGATTGATCGGACCCCCCACCCATCGGTAAACGGGTTTTCCAGCCCCTGTTCGTCCTTACTGCAAGACCCCAACACCACGCAGGGCATGTTCTTGCTGTCTGATCCATCGAAAGCCTATCTGTAACAGCAGCAACTGGAGCTACCTCCGTTTGCTGCTGCCCATCTCAATCACCAGCTATTGCACTCACAGGATGCCGATGGTTTAGCCCATTGCCACCAACTTGATGCAGCTATAAGCTTTTTTGCTGTCTATGTGTAAAGTCCATTGTGCTCTATATGGCGGTCGTCATGTGATTTAACCACGTGTTGACCACTACACCGACCGTATCCTCTGCGTCATTGCACAGATACAAGACATTTTCCGCAAGCGCCAAAAACGTTCAGCGTTGGTGCAGAAGGGAAAGTGGTCACATCAGTAAATCGCATGAGCGCCAGGGACATGGTTTACGATTTTAAGTTTTCTAAAAGGTTATCTGATTTTTTTTTTTTTTTTTCTCTCTGTACACTGCAGATTGACAGCAGCATCTCCCCCCACGTCTTGCAGTCAGTTCTACAGGAGCTCAAAGGGTTACTGGAGTTTATGGATAGAAACTCTCAGTTCGGGGCCGGTTCCTTAGGAAATCCAAGGTAAGGTGTAATAATATAAGCAGCGGAGGCTAATAAACCCCTGAAGTAACAACCTCATGAGCAAGCGGGTTACTTTTATTCTCTGTATCCACCGTTCTGACTCTCTGAATATAACGCTTCAGGAACGCGCTGCTCCCCGTGCCCATCAGCTTCCTGCTTGTCAGGGAACGGTGCGCTCCCGATGACGGCTGAGCCGCCGGTCCAAACTGTGCGCATGCTCATGGAGCAAGCATGTGCCTCTGTAGCATCGGCAGATCTCCGTACCTAAGAAAGCGCCCACATCTGATAGACTGCAGCGGTGGCCGGTAACATAGGCACAGGGGTTTGATTTTGATTTCTTGATCTCTCTATTCCCTAATCGTTTGCAGTTTTGGAACGCCGGTCAATATTCAGCAGCGTTTGGGTGCCATGGGCCGTCATGACATGGGAAGTTCTCAGCAAGTCCAGCAAGAACTTCAGAGAAAGTTCCACAGTAAGACCAACGAGCGACTAGCAACCATTTTACTTTATTTAGCCTCTTACTAGATGTGGAATCCATCTGTACGATGTAACCTCTGCAGATGGCACACGGTGTAATGCTTGATGTAGTGCAGTGTGCTCCATGACCTCTTCATGGCTGTAACACCAGGTCTCTCTTCTGTCCTCCAGCTGAAGCCCAGCTCATAGAGAAGACGTCTCTTCAAGGGATCCACCTCTTGGTCAGAAAGACGTGTCAAGCCTTGGCTCTGTGGAAACTGCTCTGCGAGCACCAGTTACACCACATCGTGTCCGACCTGCAGAAGGTTTGTCCTGCTTCCTTAAAGCATCAATGTTATTTGTATATATCCCTATCACACCCACCATAATAAGCCCACTCCATACAGCATGGATGCCGGCTGCCTCCATCAGGGCAAGAGCAACATTTAAATGGTTCCAGACTGCATGCGTTCCCATTTTAGCACCCATCACTCACCTCCTTGCCACGCTGATTGTTTGCCATAGCCTTGGAGTGGTCCTTCTGAAAGCAAATAATGATGCTGTCTTTGAGCTTGTGTCATGTCCAGGCCTGTGGGTGGTCTTCATACTAGATCGTTAATGGCACTGTATTCTGTGATACTTAGAAGTATTGCAATACAAGCAATCAAGCACAAGTCCCCTAGGGGGATGGAAAAAAAAACATAAACTTTTGAATCGCCCTCTTTTTTTTTTTTAATTAATAAAAAATAAGCTTATTTGCTAGGGGGATGGAAAAAAAAAATCAACATTTGAATCGCCCTCTTATTTTTTTTATTAATTTAAAAAAAACAAACATATTTGGTATTTCGGGATCCGAATACAAAAATTAAATGAAGCAGAGTGAAACTTTTTTTCTCTCCCCACAGTGGTACCAATATAAATGTCAACATGTTGCCGAAATAAAACCAGGCCCATCCATGGAAAAATTAAAGCTCTGGGTTTAAAAAAAAAATGGTGGCACAAACCAAATCTTTTCCCTGATATTTTTTTTTCTTCACTCTTGTGCATTCTTTTTGCTTCCATTACCAGGACCTGCAGGAGCAATTGACGATCACTTCCTTTAGGGATCTAGTGACCCGAGACAAGGAGCTGACCGGAGCCCTCGTGGCATCGCTGATCAATCACTACATCCGTGATAACGCCTCCGTGGATGGAATCAGCTCTCGTCTACAAGAAGTCTGCCCGCTCTTCTACAGCCCCGACGATGCCACATGCTCGAAGGTACAAAACCCAATCCTGCGTTTTTCATTACTATTTTTCAGTTGTTAACACAATAGTCAAAGGAAGCAATGTCTTTTGTTTTTGTTTGTTTCCATTGTAGGCAAATGAGCTTTTGCAGTGGTCCCGCCAGGCACAGAGCAAATTTGATAAAGAGTTGATGCTTCAAGAGTCTCTGCGGGAATATCAGAAAATAAGTCAACAAGTGGATTTGCCTAATGTTTGTGGCCAGTACAGACAAGGTATTGCCTTGTGTCCTTTTTTGTCTTGTTTCTGCACCTTCTTTTACAATTTTTAACCCCTTCCTGATGTAGGACACGCATCTACATGGGTCGCAGGTGTATGGAGCGGGGTCAGGAGATGTGTTTATACAGCCGGCACTTGCAACGATTAATGCTGTTTAGCAATTTAGATGGCGCAGTTATTTTCTGACAGAGGCATTTAAATGGTTGCAGTCATTGTGCACTAGTAGGAAAGCCGACGCTAAACTTAAATAAAAATTTGTCTCAACCCCAAATTTCTACATCCGCCTACTGACACCAAGCTACTCGGTGAGAAAGCAGTAGGCGAAGCAACATAAGAAACTAGAACACACACCTAAACGAGGACAACAAGAAGGGTGGGTGTTGTGTTCCCCAATGAAGGGTATGCAAAAGAGATTTTATGGTTAAGTACCAAATGTTTTCTTTACTCAAACGCCATATTGGGGGACACAGTGAGATGTCCTACCGCAGTCCCAAGGGTGGGAAACCGACGAACACCAGAACAAAGAGATAAAAGATGGTAAGGAAGCTTCCTTCGACCCAAACCTGAGCCATAGTCAATGCAACACTGTTCTATCCAGTTTTGGGTGGGCCTCCATGTGGAAAGAGGACTAAGTCGCAGCCTTGCAGAGCTGCCAGATAGAAGCCTGATGGTGATCGGTACAGGAGGACCCCCGTGCCCTAACTGCAGAACTGTAGCCTTAGTTGGAGACCTCTACAAGGGCATAAAGGGACGAAAAAGTGAATGAGGCCGTTACCGACAGGTAGTGACCATTTCCAACTTGTATGAAGATCATTCAGCTGGATGAGAGGGGGAAGGACAGAAGGAAAGTTTTAACAACCTGCTCATTTAGGTTGAAGGTTACATTAGTGAGAAGGAAGGTACTGGCCGAAGACCACCTTATCCTGCAGAGATGCAAGGAATGGAGAGTGACGGGAAAGAGTTCCCGTCTGGGCTAATGGAAGTAAATGCTACCTAGGAAGCGACCTTCCAGGAGAACAAGAGAAGGAAGATGTCCCTGATCTGTCAAAGTGAAATCCTTTGGGTCCCACACTCGGAAAGAAAGCCCTGATTTGAGGCCTGGAAGCTAGGTTATTCTGAAAAGGAATAGAAGGGGCTGAAAACTGGCCCCTCAACAGGAACTCTCAAGACTCAGCTGCAGAAAGCGAGAAGATCTGGGAGAGAAAAGAACATAGGTGCACATGGTCATGGTTGGATGCATTACCAAAGATAAAAGGGGGCTTCCAAGTACGAAGATTCATGACAAGGAAGGTTTCTGTGCTCTAATCCTGAGCGACCTGATCGAGAAGATTGCAGACTTTACAACTGTGCCTTCTTCGGCTATGCTGATAAAGAGAGCGACCGCGAATACAAGTAGAATAAAGTAAAGTACATCTGGACGATCCCGCTATCTCACAGAGCGTCTGCGAGGGGGTTGATTACTTCTGCGTATCAGGATCTTCTGGGCCAGCTTAGGGCAATGAGGACGACTGAAACCCCTTCCGACTTGACCTTGTGGAGCAATTTAGGAAACTGGCAGAGGAAGGGGAAGTGGGGGGGGTCCACCAAAGACAAGCAGAAGGGCTGCCCTGGGACAAAAAAAAAAGTCAGGTGACATTACCACGGAACGCGGGCCAAAAACCATGGACAGCCAGCACAACATAATAGGATGCAGGCAAGGGGTTAATACTCACCTGTCGTCAAGAGTCTTGACTCTGGATCATCTCTGCCCCTTAAAATGCGCCACACTCTGAGGGATAGGAAACAAAGGGCAAGGGCTATCTGCACCAGTACCTGAATGCCGACTGGGTCAGGATATGGTCCTGCCATCCAAGAGGATACAACCATCAGGGCAGGACGTGGAGCAAAGCAGTCATGTCAGTGGTTTCTCGGATCCTGTCTTGGGCTGAGCAGTGGATTACAGCAATGTCAACCTTGCACAACTGGGCCGCCAACTTCCTAAGTCGTGAGGGTCTCTCTTCTCAGGCGAATGGTCATCTCTGAACCCAAAGGTGTTCATCAAAAAACATATATATAATATAAAATGATTCTTCATATATGTTAAATATCTATTTTTTTGGCTTTTCCAGTACGATTTTACGAGGGCGTCGTTGAGCTCTGTCTAACTGCAGCCGAGAAGAAGGATCCTAAAGGTCTGGGGCTGCACTTCCACAAGAATGGGGAGCCGGAGGAGGACGCTGCCGGCTTACAAGCTTTTCAGGAGAGGTGTGTAATTTCGTAATTTAAAAATGACGGTCTCTCCTTTACGAAGGCAGCCCTTTACAGCTGCTCTGCTCACGTCCTTTTTTTTTTTTACTTTTTTTTTTTTCTGACAGGTTAAACTGCTACAAATGCATCACAGATACTCTGCAAGAGCTGGTAAACCAAAGCCAAGCTGCTCCTCAGTCTCCAAGTGTGCCCAAAAAGCCGGGCCCTCCAGTCCTGTCTTCGGACCCTAACATGCTCAGCAACGAAGAGGCTGGACTTCATGTATGTGATATTAATTTTTCTCCCCAGCACTCCTGATATTGTTCCCACCATATTTGCACACAAGCAGCGTGCATTCACATTACCTGAAATGGCGGCACCTTTGCAATTCCGTCACCAGCCATTGTTTTCAGTAGTCATGGAGGTGCGTGCACCAGGTACCTCCTTCTGCAGTGAGCTCCCTCTAGTGTCTGCATTGTATCACTGAATTCTTTATATTTCACTATCCAGGGTGGAAAAACGTCAGCTCTGCAATCGCCCGCTTCCTAACTGCAATGTCTCATTGACACCACATTTTCCTCTCCAGTTTGAGCAGATGCTGAAGTTGGCTCAGCGATCTTCTGACGAACTCTTCAACATAGCGTTGTTCAACTGGCTCATACAAGCCGATCTTGCAGACAAGCTGCTAGAGGTGAGGGGGTACAGGCCTAGATGAACCGTAGAAATACCTTCTACCACCTACCATAACCTAACCGGAATCTGCTCTCCCCCACCCTTAGTTGAACTCTCCCTATCTGGAGCCTCATCTTGAGCGGATGTCTAAGATCGATCAGAACAAAGTGCGGAGCATGGATCTTCTGTGGAGATACTACGAGAAGAACAGGAATTTCAGCAGCGCTGCTAAAGTGGTGGCCGAACTGGCAGTAATGGACAGGTGGGGGTTGGGGATGGATCGGGCTTGGGACGATGCTAAACCTTGTAGTCATTTTATAGTGTCTGTGCAAATAGATGGGAGTGTGCACAATAATAAAGTCTCTAAATATATTGCATTGCAGATTCTTTCCTGAAAGTGCATATTTCTGCACTAGGAGACACTAGCTTGCCATATCCAGTAAGAGAGCCAGTGTTGTATAAATACATTGAATTGAAAATTCTGTCTGGGAAGTGTATATTTATGTACTAGGAGACACTAGCCTGCTGTATCCAGTAAGAAAGGCAGTGCTGTATAAATGCATTTCAGATTGTCTGGGAAGTGCATATTTATGCACTAGGAGACACTAGCTTGCCATATCCAGTAAGAGAGTAGTGCTGTATAAATACTTTGCATTGCAGATTGTCTGGGAAGTGCATATTTATGTACGAGGAGACACTAGCCTGTTGTAAGAAAGTCAGTGCTATATAAATGCATTGCTTATTCTGGTTTGAAAGTACATATTTATGCACTAGGATACACTGGCCTGCCATATCCAGTAAGAGAGCCAGTGTTGTATAAATACATTGAATTGAAGATTCTGTCTGGGAAGTGTATATTTATGTACTAGGAGACACTAGCCTGCTGTATCCAGTAAGAAAGGCAGTGCTGTATAAATGCATCTCAGATTGTCTGGGAAGTGCATATTTATGCACTAGGAGACACTAGCCTGCTGTAATCCAGTAAGCGAGTAGTGCTGTATAAAGAAATTGCATTGCAGACTGGGAAGTGCATCTTTATATATTGGGAGACTCTATCCTACTGTGTCCAATAAGAAAGTCAGTGTTGTATAAAAGCTTTGCAGATTCTGTCTGGGGAATTCATGTTTATGCATTAGGAGACACTAGCCTGCTGTATCCAGTAAGAGAGCCAGTGCAGTATGATCGCCTTGCATTCTGCAGCACTGACTTCGATACTGTATGCAGGAGTCTGGGAGACAGAGCAAGACGCTGCGTCTGCAAATGCATAGATATTAAACAGCCGGTCTGTGCTGAAATGTAATGCATTGTATTTAGAAAAATACATATTTTGCACCCTCCTCGGCCATAATCATTTCCCATGCTTAAAAGTAAACTACCGTATATACTCGAGTATAAGCCGAGAATTTCAGCCCATTTTTTAGGCTGAAATTGCCCCTCTCAGCTTATACTTGAGTCATTCCCAGGGGTCGGAAGGGGAGGGGGAGCGGCAGCTGTCTAATAATACTCACCTGCTCCTGGCGCGGTCCCTGCAGGTCCCTGGTTCTCCGGGCGCTGACAGCTTCTTCCTGTATTGAGCGGTCACACGGTACCGCTCATTACAGTAATGAATATGGACCCCACTCCCATAGGGGTGGAGCTGCATATTCATTACTGTAATGAGCGGTACCATGTGACCGCTCAATGCAGGAAGAAGCTCCCGGCGCCCAGAGAACCAGGGACTGCGCCAGGAGCAGGTGAGTATAACGGGGGCATATTCACCTTTCCCACGTTCCACCGTCGGCACCGCTCCGTCTTCCGCGTCCTCTGCAGTGATGCTCAGGTCAGAGGACGCGATGACACGATTAGTGTGCGCGCCGCTCTCTGCCTGAACAGTCAGTGCAGAGGACGCGGAAGACACCGGTGGAACGGGAAAGGTGAATATAGCAAGTGTCGGGGGCCTGAGCGACGATAGGGGAGTATGTGATTTTTATTTTTATTTTTTATTTTTTTTTATCGCAGCAACAGCATATTGGGCATAATAGTCTATGGAGCATCTTATGGGGCCATGTGCAGCATTATATGGGGCAAATATCTCTATGGAGTATCTTATGGGGCCATGTGCAGCATTATATGGGGCAAATATCTCTGTGGAGCATCTTATGGGGCCATAATCAGCATTTGTGCAGCATTATATGCGGCAAATATCTGTATGGAGCATCTTATGGGGCCCGTCATAAACTATGCAGCATTATATGGGGTGTATTTTGTATGGAGCATCTTATGAGCTCATCATGAACTGTATGGATCATCATATGGGGCTCCTGATTCAATATGTATATTCAAAAACACTTAACCTACTGATGTTTTAATTAATTTTACTTTCTTTATCGCTTCATTGGGTGACCCAGGAACCATGGGTGTATGCTGCTGCCACTAGGAGGCTGACACTATGCAAATAAAAGTTAGCTCCTCCTCTGCAGTGTACACCCCACCGACAGGAAGTAGGATCTTCAGTTTAGCTTAGTGTCGGTAGGAGGTGGACACGGGTCTTTCATTAGACCCTTATCTACCTCAATGTGCGTCGTTTCTTTTCAGGTTTCCGGAGGGATACAGGGTGAACAGTCACACCTGTATTCCCACGCAGAGACTGAGTACGGCGTGTACTGCCACCCCGTATCCTCATACGTCTGTCCTGCAGCACCCATGATGGTCCTGTCACAGACCCTGTTGTCCGTGCTTGACAGATTGTCCCTCCCAGCCCCGGCAGTTGCCAGTGGGTCACAGGATTCTCCGTCCGGCCCTTTCAACACAGGCCACAAGAGATCCAGACAGGAGCGAAATTCCTTTTCCTGCTCCATCTCGCTCTCTGGTCTGGCACGGTGAGATCCCTCTTCCAGATCCTCCTCTCCCGAGTCAGATGGGCGTCCTCGGTCACGTTTTCAGAGGAAGATTCAGACTTGGTTTCACTACAGGCCTTTAGCATGAGTGATGGTTTACAAAACCTTATTGTTGCGGTCAACCAGACCTTAGGCATCATGGATACCTCTACGGAACCCGCAGAATAGGCGGTTTCGTTTAGACGGTCAAAACCAACTTCCAAGGTCTTTGCCCCACACACTGAATTTGTGGTGGTACTTGCCTGGGGAAAGGTGAACCCTACCAGATGCTTTCAGGCAGGGAAGCGTCTCTGCATCCTATATCCCTTCTCCCCTGAGCTAACTGGACTGATTCCTCGGCAGTGGACTTGTCAGTCCCCAGACTGTCCACCAGCATGGTCCTTCCACTTTCTAATGCAGCATCCCTCATGGATTCTAAGGATAGAATTATAGAATCGCTGGAAAAATCAGCCTTTGAAGCGTCTGCTTCTGCTTTGTGCCCGGCCGTTGCCTCTACCTGGATCTCAAGGACCATAGCTAGATGGACCAAACATCTTTGTAAGTGCATCTCGGCTGGAGCTCCTCCGGGGGAGCTAGCCGACCTGACGGACCAGATTTCCTATGCAGGGAAATATTTGGTAACAGCCTCCCTAGATGCGCGTCTTGTGCAGCTCAGGCGTCCAGTAATATGGTGGCCATCCGGCAGAATATTCGGCTCAAGACATGGCAGGCGGACTTGTCTTCAAAGAAGTCCCTTACCAGCCTTCCCTTCCAGGGGGCCTGTCTCTTTGGCTACATGCTGGAACAAATTATTAAGGACGCCATGGGACGCACGAGTTCCCTCCAAGCCTCGCCGGTCTCCCCTGAAATGGCAGTTCAGCTCCTTTTTGTCCTTTCGCTGTTTCGTGGCGATGGAAGATTCCTCTGGCTAGCACAGACCGCGGACTCGCATGGCTAGGGAAAAGGCTTCCTTCAAGCCTACCCCTTCTTGGCGTTCCCGCAACTCCCATGGTACGTCCACCAGGCCCAGACCTGGCAGATCTTCCTCTGCATAACTCGTGCTAAAGGCTCAGCGTTCCTCCCAGTTTGGACGGGCGTCTCCTGTTTTTTTTCAGGGACGTTTGGCTTGCCTCGGTGGAGGACGCTTGGGTCAGGGAGGTGGTAACCTCTGGATACAAGATAGGGTTCGCTTTGCAGCCCAGGAATCGCTTCTTTGAATCCCGCCCTCTAAAAAATCCTACTCTGATCCCAGGTTTCTTTGCGTCCATTGCCTTTCTTCTTTGTTCGGAGGTTATCGTTTCCGTCCCAGAGCAGGAACACTTCACAGGTTTCTATTCCAACCTGCTTGTAGTGCCGAAGAATAGCCGGCGCAGTTCGACCCATCCTGGTTCTGAAGTTAGCGAACAGAAGGTTCCGCCTGCGGCATTTCAGGATGGAGTCCCTCCGTTCGGTATTGGCTTCCATGAAACCACAGGAATTCCTGTGCTCCATAGATATCCAAGACGCCTTTCTCCATGTTCTGATTTTCCCAGCACACCTGAGTTTCCTGCGTTTCGCGGCGCAGAAGAGTAATTTCCAGTTTGTCGCTCTGCTGCTCGGTCTTGCGACCGCTCCTAGTGTCTTCATAAAGATCATGGCAACATTTATGGCCATTTTAAGGATCAGGGGCCTAGTGCTCATTCCGTACCTTGAAGACCTCCTCATCAAGGCTCCGCCCCTCTCTCAGGCCCAAGATAGTCTGATCATCGTCCTCGATTCCCTATCCCATTTCTGGTGGCTGGTCAACAGAACAAAGTCTTGTCTTGTTCCGAGTCAGCGCCTCATCTTCTTAGGCATGCTGTTCGACACCCGTCAGTCAAAGGTTTTTCTTCTCGAGGAGAAGCAGGCAATTCTCCCGGATGGAGTTCGCTCTCTGCAAGGCCCTCGGCTGCCTTCCTTCCGTTCAGCAATGAAGGTCCTGTGACGAATGGTGGCAGCATCGGAAGCTTTCCCTTTTGCGCTATTCCACTTGAGACCACTTCAGCAGGCCATCCTTTCTCAGTGGGACAGGTCTGTGCTGTCTCAGAATCGGACAGAAAGCCAAATCGGACGATCCAAACGGTCTCTCAGCTGGTGGCTGTCATTCCCCAGGTCTGGTCCTTCCTTCTCGCCCATGGCAGGTGGGGCGCGGTTTCTCGACATCAGACAGTGAAAGGGGCATTGTTTGGAGCAAGAGTCCTCTGCCGATCGACATCCTTGAGATAGGGGCCATTCTTCTGTCCCTGAGTCACTGGGAAAGGCTTCTCAGAGGTCTGCCAGTCAAAATCCAGACGTCCAATGCCACGGCTGTGGCATATGTCAATCACCAGGGAGGGAATCAGAGTCTCTTGGCAATGGCGGAGGTATCCAAGATCCTCCTCTGGGCAGAGGCAACGGTTCCGGCAATATCCGCAGTGCATATTCCCGGCGTGGACAACTAGGCCGCGGTGTTTTTCTCTGCCGCGAGGGCCTTACGGCATGGGAAAGTGGTCCCTGCAGCAGGAGGTCTTCCTTCAGATTTGCCTTTGATGGGGAACTCCGGACGCGGATCTCTTGGCGTCCCGACTGCTTAGAAGGTTCCACCATTTGTTTCCAGGTCCGCGATCCTCTCGTAGTGGATACCGAAGCTTTGGTCATTCCTAGGTCGCAATTTGTACTTCCCTATCTGTTTCCTCCCCTTCCCTTTTTTCCCAGGCTGTTGAAGATCAATGCGGAGGGGGTGCCCGTCATTCTGATCGCACCAGATTGGCCCAGAAGGTTCTGGTTCGTAGAGATCGTCAATCTCCTCTCAGACTCCCCCTGGAGGCCCCCAGACAGGCCAGATCTTCTGTCCCAATGACCGATCTGCCGCCAGAGTTCTTGGTTGCTCAATTTAACAGCTTTGCTGTTGGAACCTTCCATTTTGGCCTTTTCTCTAGGTGGGACTTGATGCTGGCCTTGCCCTTAGATCTCTAAAGGGTCAGGTAGCAACCCTTTCCATTCTCTTTCTGAAGTCCCTTTCAGAAGTCCTTAGCTTCCCGTTCTCAGGTCAAATATTTAGAATTGAGAGTCCTCGGTGGTTGATACCTCTTAATGGCTAACTGAAAAGATGTTAGCAAATTACAAACCTTCGAGACTTCTCAGGACTCTTCATCAGGCTTAGGCTAATACAATTCTAAATATTTGTCTATCTGCTGGCTATCACGGTACAAAGATTTATATCCGTCCCGGTCTCAGGTAAGAACTTTTCTTCAAGCATGCGGCTCTCCCATACTGGACTCCCGTGGATCACTGGGACATCAATCTTGTTCTGGAAGCTCAGAACCTCTCCTTGAACCTTTCTATGAGGCCTCACTGTCTGTTCTGTCCTTCAAGGTGGCGTTTCTGGTGGCCATCACCTCCATTAGGTGCGTCTCGGAGTTGGTGGCTCTCTCCTGTCACCCCATTTCTTGGTTCTTCACCAGGATAAGGTAGTTTTACGGCCTTCTCCGCCTTTTCTTCCCAGGGTGGTGTCCTCCTTTTACTTGAATGAGATCGTCCTTCCCACCTTTTGTCCTGTTCCGACCTATTCTCTGGGGCGTTCGCTGAACAGGCTAGACCTGGTCAGGACGGTGAGGATCTATTTGTCTAGGACCGCCTTCTTTAGGAAGACGGACCTTCTTTTTGTCATTCCAGACGGTGCGCCAAGAGGTCTGCCGGCCTCCAAGGATACGATTGCTCTCTAGGATCAGAACTGCTATTCTGGAGGCTTACCGGGTCAAGAACAGAGTGACTCCTCCTGGGATTAAAGGGAACCTGTCACCCCGAAATTCGCGGGTGAGGTAAGCCCAACGGCATCAGGGGGCTTATCTACAGCATTCTGTAATGCTGTAGATAAGCCCCCAATGTTACCTAAAAGAGGAGAAAAAGACGTTATATTATACTCACCCAGGGGCGGTCTCGCTGCTGGTCCGGTCGGATGGGCGTCTCTGGTCCGCTGCGGCGCCTCCCATCTTCATTACAAGACGTCCTCTTCTGATCTTCAGCCACGGCTCCGGCGCAGGCATACCTTGCTCTGCCCTGTTGAGGGCAGACAAAGTACTGCAGTGTGCAGGCACCGGGCCTCTGACCTTTCCGGCGCCTGCGCACTGCAGTACTATCCTCTGCCCTCAACAGGGCAGAGCAAAGTACGCCTGCGCCGGAGCCGTGGCTGAAGATCAGAAGAGGACGTCATGTAATGAAGATGGGAGGCGCCGCAGCGGACCAGAGACGCCCGTTTGACCTGACCAGCAGCGGGACCGCCCCTGGGTGAGTATAATATAACGTCTTTTTCTCCTCTTTCAGGTAACATCGGGGGCTTAGCTACAGCATTACAGAATGCTGTAGATAAGCCCCTGATGCCGGTGGGCTTACTTCACCCGCGAATTTCGGGGTGACAGGTTCCCTTTAACCCCTTCATGACCCAGCCTATTTTGACCTTAAAGACCTTGCCGTTTTTTGCAATTCTGACCAGTGTCCCTTCATGAGGTAATAACTCAGGAACGCTTCAATGGATCCTAGCGGTTCTGAGATTGTTTTTTCGTGACATATTGGGCTTCATGTTAGTGGTAAATTTAGGTCAATAAATTCTGTGTTTATTTGTAATAAAAACGGAAATTTGGCGAAAATTTTGAAAATTTCGCAATTTTCACATTTTGAATTTTTATTCTGTTAAACCAGAGAGTTATGTGACACAAAATAGTTAATAAATAACATTTCCCACACGTCTACTTTACATCAGCACAATTTTGGAAACAAAATTTTTTTTTGCTAGGAAGTTATAAGGGTTAAAATTTGACCAGCGATTTCTCATTTTTACAACGAAATTTACAAAACCATTTTTTTTAGGGACCACCTCACATTTGAAGTCAGTTTGAGGGGTCTATATGGCTGAAAATACCCAAAAGTGACACCATTCTAAAAACTGCACCCCTCAAGGTGCACAAAACCACATTCAAGAAGTTTATTAACCCTTCAGGTGCTTCACAGCAGCAGAAGCAACATGGAAGGAAAAAATGAACATTTAACTTTTTAGTCACAAAAATGATTTTTCAGCAACAATTTTTTTATTTTCCCAATGGTAAAAGGAGAAACTGAACCACGTAAGTTGTTGTCCAATTTGTCCTGAGTACGCTGATACCTCATATGTGGGGGTAAACCACTGTTTGGGCGCACGGCAGGGCTTGGAAGGGAAGGAGCGCCATTTGACTTTTTGAATGAAAAATTGGCTGCACTCTTTAGCGGACACCATGTCACATTTGGAGAGCCCCCGTGTGCCTAAAAATTGGAGCTCCCCCACAAGTGACCCCATTTTGGAAACTAGACGCCCCAAGGAACTTATCTAGATGCATAGTGAGCCCTTTAAACCCCCAGATTCTTCACAAATTGATCCGTAAAAATGAAAAAGTACTTTTTTTTCACAAAAAAAGTTTTTTAGCCTCAATTTTTTCATTTTCACATGGACAACAGGATAAAATGGATCCTAAAATTTGTTTGGCAATTTCTCCTGAGTACACCGATACTTCACATGTGGGGGTAAACCACTGTTTGGGCACATGGTAAGGCTCGGAAGGGAAGGAGCGCCATTTGACTTTTTGAATGAAAAATTATCTCCATCGTTAGCGGACACCATGTCGCGCTTGGAGAGACCCTGTGTGCTTAAACATTGGAGCTCCCCCACAAGTGACCCCATTTTGGAAACTGGACCCCCCAAGGAACTTATCTAGATGCCTAGTGAGCACTTTAAACCCTCAGGTGCTTCACAAATTGATCCGTAAAAATGAAAAAGTACTTTTTTTTCACAAAAAATTTATTTTCGCCTCAATTTTTTCATTTTCACATGGGCAACAGGATAAAATGGATCCTAAAATTTGTTGAGCAATTTCTCCCGAGTACGCCGATACCTCATATGTGGGGGTAAACCACTGTTTGGGCACACGGCAGGGCTCGGAAGGGAAGGCGCGCCTTTTAACTTTTTGAATGGAAAATTAGCTCCAATTGTTAGCGGACACCATGTCGCATTTGGAGAGCCCCTGTGTGCCTATGCAATGGAGCTCCCCCACAAGTGACCCCATTTTGGAAACTAGACCCCCCCAAGGAACTTACCTAGATGCATACTGAGCACTTTAAACCCCCAGGTGCTTCACAGAAGTTTATAATGCAGAGCCATGAAAATAAAAAATAATTTTTCTTTTCTCAAAAATGATTTTTTAGCCTGGAATTTCCTATTTTGCCAATGGTAATAGGAGAAATTGGACCACAAATGTTGTTGTCCAGTTTGTCCTGAGTATGCAGATACCCCATATGTGGGGGTAAACCACTGTTTGGGCGCACGGCAGGGCTCAGAAGGGAAGGCACGCCATTTGGCTTTTTAAATGGAAAATTATCTCCAATCATTAGCGGACACCATGTCGCGTTTGGAGAGCCCCTGTGTGCCTAAACATTGGAGATCCCCCACAAATTACCCCATTTTGGAAACTAGACCCCCAAAGGAACTAATCTAGATGTGTAGTGAGCACTTTGAACCCTCAAGTGCTTCACAGAAGTTTATAACGCAGAGCCATGAAAATAAAATAAAAAAATTATTTTCTCAAAAATGAATTTTAGCCCGCAATTTTTTATTTTCCCAAGGGTAACAGGAGAAATTTGACCCCAAAAGTTGTTGTCCAGTTTCTCCTGAGTACGCTGATACCCCATGTGTGGGGGTAAACCACTGTTTGGGCACACGTGGGGACTCAGAAGGGAAGTAGTGACTTTTGAAATGCAGACTTTGATGGAATGGTCTGCGGGCGTCACGTTGCGTTTGCAGAGCCCCTGGTGTGCCTAAACAGTAGAAACCCCCCACAAGTGACCCCATTTTGGAAACTAGACCCCCAAAGGAACTTATCTAGATGTGTGGTGAGCACTTTCAACCCCCAAGTGCTTCATAGAAGTTTATAATGCAGAGCCGTGAAAATAATAAATACGTTTTCTTTCCTCACAAATAATTTTTTAGCCC